>NC_091938.1:32585925-32920925 GCF_041260155.1 Ptychodera flava
AGAAGACTGAACGATCGGTAGGGACGCACTTGACACCTCTTAACGATCGATAAAGGAGAAAAAGGGGGCAAAAACGTTGCACTATTACCATAACGCCAACTCTCAATGCGTCGACGCACGGTCGACGGGAGCATCTTGCATAAACAAGGTCATCGTAAGAGTTCCTTGATTTCGTGCATTGAATTTTGTTGAAAACGATTAAAAATTTCAAATCGAACTCTCAAAGTTTTGAACTGAGGAATTATCATGTTAAATCGATATCAAAAGGGAGTTAAGGAAGACATTTTAGGATCTTCCCATGTAATGAAGATACGACTCGTCGATTCAAAGCGACGCCATTTTGTTTTCAGTTGAAACTATAAACGCGGCAAAAAAGACTAGTTTTCGTGTCGAATTAGGTTTCAAAATAACAACACAACACGATTCCCTATTTTTTCGAAGTCTTTGCCTTGTTAGGAGGTGCATGACTTACTTTTTTGATGAAAGATGAAAAAAAACAAAGGGGGGAGTAAAATTCACAGTGTTTCCGAAATGCATGGCGTCGGTCAAGATCACCTCATGGCTGAACTCAGCCATAAAATATCATCCAAGATTTTTCGATAGTGACCTAGATCTTTAAGAAACTGTTTTACTCATCTTCTCACCAGTCTTCAAATACATGCGAAACAGTGCAGAAAGATGAAAATAAAGTAGCTTGATTGACTGAAAATCGTAGGATACTGGAGCGGGACCGTGTCACAAGACGCCACTGAAACAAGACGCTAACTTGCCTATGACGTCATTCGCTTCCTGCGTCCACCGCAACGCGGACTGTTGCAACTGTGTAGGTGATTAGCACCTTTGAACAAAGCGTTTCTTGACCGTTTGTGGAGGGTGCGTGTAAGAACTGATTAAATTTTGGTTAGTGTGGCTTGAATATTATGAAGTTATGCAATATTGTTTTTTCCATACAATGGTTTCCCTATGAAGATGATAATGACAGTGTAGACATATATCAAGAAATACTGTACCACATTTCATGAAACTTTTCACAGATGACAGTCTCAGAACATTATGATGATACTGTGAGTATCATGTCAATTATCCTCTTATTTGCATATTTGATGAACGTTTATTATTAGTGAGATAACTCTGGAATTCCTGCACGAAACTTGATGATATTTGCAACAAATATTGCTCTGATATATATGTAATTATACGAGGAAGCTTTTGGCAGTGTCAAGTTAAAAAAGTTCATTGCATATTTTATGAAATTTTGTAATTAGTCATATAACTCCGATATAACTTCACCAAATGTGATGAAATGTGCTGCAGATACTGATCGGACTGATAGCTAACTGTAGTGTAAAGCATTTAGTAGTTTGAAAATAATTAAGGGTTCATTTGCATATTTAATGAACTTTGTAATTAGTGATATTACTCCAAAATTACAGCGTTAAATTTGATGAAACCTACTACAGATGTTGATTGATAGATACGCAATTGTACTGAGAAGCATTGAGCAGTGTCAAGTTAATAATTAGCTCATTTGCATATTTCATGGAGTTTTATAATTAGTCATATGACTCCAAAATAACTGCTTCAAACGTCATAAAAACTGCTGCACATACTGATCTGACAGATACCTAACTGTGTCGTAAAGCATTTAGTAGTGTATAGTTAATCAAGGGTTCATTTGCATATTTAATAAACTTTGTAATTAGGTAATAACTTTGAATCTACGGCACGAAATTTTGTGTAACGTGATACAGAAATTGATTTGATAATTTAATTGTGCTATTAATCATTGAACAGTGTCAAGTTAATTACGGGTTTATTTGCATATTTTATGAACTTTGTAATTAGTGATATAACTCCAATATTACAACGTTAAATTTGATGAAACTTACTACAGATGTTGATCTGATAAATAAGCAATTGTACTGAGAAGCATTGAGCAGTGTCAAGTTTATAATAAGCTCATTTGCATATTTCATGAAGTTTTATAATTAGTCATATAACTCCAAAATAACTGCATCAAATGTGATGAAAACTGCTGCATATACTGATTTGACAGATATCTAACTGTCTTGTAAAGCATTTAGTAGTGTAAAGTTAATTTAGGGTTCATCTGCATATTTATAAACTTTCTAATTAGGTATATAGCTTTGAAATTACGGCACAATTTTTTGTGTAACGTGCTACGGAAATTGATTTGATAAATATTTAATTGTGCTATGAATCATTGTACAGTGTCAAGTTAATTTAGGGTTTATTTGCATATTTAATGAACTTTGTAATTAGTTACATTACTCTAAAATTACAGCACTTAATTAAATAAAACATGCTACAAATGTTGATCTGATGGATATGTAATTGTCCAAGAAGCATTGAGCAGTGTCAAGTTAATTAACAGCTCATTTGCATATTTCATGAAGTTTTATAATGAGTCATATAACTCCGAAATAACTGCATCAAACGTCATGAAAACTGCTGCATATACTGATCCGACAGATATCTAACTGTGTTGTAAAGCAGTTAGTAGTGTATAGTTAATCAAGGGTTCATTTGAATATTTAATAAACTTTGTAATGAGGTATATAACTCTGAAATTACGGCACCAAATTTTGTGAAACGTACAACAGAAATTGATTTGATAAATATTTGATTGTGCTATGAATCATTGAACAGTATCAAGTTACTTTAGGGTTTATTTGCATATTTAATGAACTTTGTAATTAGTGACATTACTCTAAAATTACAGCACTAAATTAAATAAACGTGCTACAAATGTTGATCTGATGGATATCTAGTTGTCCCATGAAGCATTGAGCAGTGTCAAGTTAATTAACAGCTCATTTGCATATTAATAAAGTTTTGTAATTAGTGATTAAACTCTGAGAGTACTGTGCGAAGTTGAAAAAACCTGCTACATATAGTGATAACATATATCTTATTGTTCTGTGAAGAGTACTACTATTAATGAACCTGTTGTAAAACATGTGAGCATGTTCAGTTCATATCTGGTCACGTTGTTAGGGTAGTACGACTATCGTTTGCGTAAGGCATATCATATTTCTATCATTGTTTAAAAGTATAGTACTTGATAAATGTCAAACAATTACACCATACTAGCAACCATTATCGTGTCATTTAAGTGCAACACGGTACGCACTATATTCTGAACTCGGACGGTGTATGTCTACCGTGTGTGCGTAACTAGTGCGAACTACTTCAGCCAGCGGGATGGACTGTACAGCCACGGTCCTAGAGGGACCGTGGTATAGCACATGTATCGAACACTAACTGCGTTGATGATTTTCATTCAAGTTAAAGCGGCCTCATAGTGTTAAGTGGTTACTGTATTCCTATAAGACACTGTGTGGCTGTTATGATGCTAATAACCCTTCCCCTATTTTTGTCGCGGTTAACTTATGAGCTTCATAACTGCAGCGGCTTCTAGTTTTTCAAGTCACCTGGACCCCTGACCGTTTGAAGCCCATCAGCCCTGATAACCTGGACCCGCCCCCTTCGGTATGAATGAAAAACTTGTACCATTATCATCTCGAAAGTACGTCGTCAGTTTTTCGATGCTCATAGCACTTTGACATACTTTAGTGGAACCTCTTAACGTCGGGAACGCATTCGAATGGGCTCGACAGATACATTGTATATGGTAGGACGCCTTATAACACCGGGAACACAAAGGAAGGTATCAGGGCACAGTTAAGCTTACCCGTGGTTCATTACATGGCGGCCACCGTTATGCATACCACGGCAGCCGCTATGTATCGAACCACTTGTGATCGTGATGCAGGGCGAGGCCGGGCCTAGCCCTGCATACGATGCCGTGTGTTCCCGGCCTTATACGACCTCCCCCGGGGGCCTCCCGTATAACTCTGGGAACACACAGCATTGTACGCAGGGCTAGGCCGGGCCCGCAATAGTCGCAACAAGCTACGAACAGTATGCACGCTGCGCTTGGTCATAAGTGTCTGCTCTGCATTTAGGGAAACGAGCACAATTAACGGGGCGGGGGGGGGGCGGGCTGGAAGAGAAAATATGTGGTGCAAAAATTTTTTACAGGCCCCCTCCTAACACCAGCAAAATTTTAGTGGCCCCCCCTCACCGGCAACAAAATTTTTGTGGCCCCCCCCGAAAAAAAAGAAAGATTACATAGGTACAAAGTTGTACACATATATATAATCCTTCTAACTTTTAATATATGCTTTAGTGAAAACAACATTCTTGCATTCTTGAAATAAATAATAAACAAATAAATATATAAATAATAAACAAAATAACATATGTTCAAGCTTTACTACTTGTAACACCTACAGCTAGCTTATAGAACAGGAATGCCTGTCAGTACCATGTGAAATTAGCATTCACATGGCTAGTTGGCATGGCTAACTGTATGTGCATAGGGAATAGGCAGTTAGGCAGTACACATTCATTTCAGCTAGCCATTCACATAAATGTGAACGAATGGTTATTTTGAATAACGAATGGTTATTTGAACTGTTCACATGTTGTGAACGAACGGTTATTTTGAATGCACATATGAATGACAGGGTCATCCTGGCAGAAAAAGAGCACCATGAAAAGTACTGATTTGACACCAGATTTTTACTTTTATTGATGTTGCTGTTACGAATTTGGTAAACATTGTTACATTTGCATGTTTGCAAGGTGTAAGCAAATATCAAATAAGTGAAATCAAATTCCAGTGAATCAAGTACTTTTTACACAGGCTCTTTTAGTGTACATGTATTATATGATACAATTGGTTAGAGATGTAATTTAACCATATTTGGCTTAAAACTAAGACAGGGCCAAACAGAGTTAAAAGCAACTCAGACTCACCTGATCACAGCAAACACAAGCAGACTCACCTTTCCAAACGTTCAAAATAAAAAGCACAAAATATATCTGTAAGTCTGATGACCAATTTAATAAATTTTTGGCTTCAACAAATTTCATAGACACAGTGAAAAGTGATTTAGTCAAAGATTAGTTTTTAAAAGAGTTCATTTAGCTCTGGCCAAGTCTCGTCTTTCATGTCCTATTTTGTTTTGAAATTTGATATTGAAGACTTCTTTAGGTAGGTCATGATTATTCTTGCCGAATTTTTCTTGGGCCTTGGCTGATATGCACACTGAAATGAAACAGAAAGAAGAGAATGAACTTAGCAACATTTATTAAGACAACAAATTTACAATATAGTTTCAGAACATGTGTGTGATTTGTTACATACACATAGAGGAATTTTTACATGCATCTTTGCGAGTGCAAAATTAACACATTAAAAGTGTAACATATCTAGAAATGTATTGGGCTTGTGTAAGTTGTATTGACTTGACTAGTTGTTGCCACTGGCCCTCAAGCTCAGGTTAAAAATGTCGGGCCATATACAAAGCCAAGCTTCCCAGGGAAACATCGATGTGCAGAGAAAAGCCTCTCTATAAGGCATACTAATTTCGTAATTGCCCTTTATAAATATGCATTTCAAATACTTACCGGATCAATGGAAAATTATCGTCCACGGCGACTTGCTATCTCGGTCACTGCATCCAACAATGTCGCGGGGAAATGTCCACCGAAACATACATAGACCTAACTCGTTTGCTGTTTTGACTAAAAATGTGTCGTCACTGGGGGGGGAAGAAATGACTGAGAAATCAGCCATAATTCGTAAGATTCAGCTGGAGATTTGAACAGCCGTTAATACTTGAAAAAACTATGCGTTATCTCATTTGAGAGATGCAACGATAATGTGTCCGATAACGATCGCGTGGGAACACAAAGCATTGGTCAAATTCGAAAGGTCAAGGGTCGTGACCGTCGCAAAATTTTGACATTTCAAGTACGCGTAAACTGTTCTTTTAGATTTTTCTAATAAGCAAAAAATGACTTTATATGAAGAGATCAGTTAAAATACGGAAGTCCAGCACACTAAGCCAGCACACTAAGTGAACCCCGTTGCAATACTGATCAGCCTTGTTAAATTCCAGCATACTCATTTACGGGACCCTTACGTTCATACCCTGTTGCGTGCCGTCCACTCTCGGAAACGCAACTCTTTCCAAAGTCACGACATCATACATCGTCAGAACCGTTAGTCGATCCGGCTCGATTTTTGAACGGTTTGGGGATGAACAGTACCTGTACTGCGTTTCCATTAAGTTTTATGTAAGTTGTGATCGCGAAAGTTTTACAATGGCAGATGCAGAACCGTCGCAAGTGTGTTCGTCGTTGTGTGATGATCTGTACAAAATTTATTGACAGATCCAACCATGTGAGTACCTTTCAATAGAATGCAGGTTCCGATCATATTGAATATTTAGCGGTGAACATGTGTTAATTATTTCACATTTTGAAAATAAAAATAAACGATGTTTAAAATTTGATCTGTGCTGATTTATCTGATTTAATTTACTACTCACAGACGTTCGCAGCCATCTGCATTACTCCCCTCTTGTCATATTCATTGGTTTATGCTGAAAATCCTGGTCTCTTTTTTTGAATGGAGATGAATTAAATTAATTCTAACTATATTTAAGGGATAGTCTGTAACTTCATAATTTTGGCAGAAATTTTGTTCTTCGTACATCGACTACAGGTTTTTCTCTCTTTTCAAAATCATGTTAGCCAGTATTGCAAATGTTATTCTATTTTCTAAAACACGTTCAAATGTCCAGTGTTCACAACCTGTATTATGTAAAGTCAGCATTGTTATTGTTGGTAAACACATTTTGGTCTGGACTAAACTTTAATTGAACACAATAACACGTGGACTTTTATAATATACATGCACACAAAGTGTATGTGGTTGTATTGATAATATCAACGAGCTAATTCAACTTAAATTTGTGCACCAATAAAGTAATACATAACAAAATATTAACAAAATCAAAAACTTACAGCTTTACACTGTCACTTTAAAATGGCAAACCGTTGCTTCTGTATCCACTAAATATTTAAGTCTGAGAACAATTTAACTGGTAACCAGTGCATGTGACCCATGTGACATTTCTATTGTGCAAACATGAGTAATTTCACCTGAAAAACTTAACTCAAGTAAAAACAACTCTACACATGAGTGCTGCCTAATTTATTTAAATTAAATAGACAATAGGGATATGAAAACATGAGAATTGACAAACAAGTCAGTCCTTGGAGTTTATTAATGCATGTCTAAATTTTTACTGCCACATGTGTAAGCTACCATTCAATCCATTGACAATCTTCCCTTCTGTCATGAATTCAATAGGACTGCTAATGAATGGTTACTTCACATGGCTGAGCCTGATTTCACATGCATAGCTTGTGATGAATGTTCAAATTTTAACATGTCGTATTTCCAATACTGGCATGTGGCAGGTTGGGCTGCTATGGACTGCCTATTTTCCCTCAAATAGCCATGCCACCTGTTCCACACAGTTATGTGGACTGGCTAATAGGCAGTTCAGTTTTGTAAGGGAATATACTTTTCAGTATTGTGTTGTGCTATTTTAATCATAATATTGCTGATTTTACACAGAACAACTGCATTGTGAGGTTCAAGACTTGGTATTTCATCACGCTACAAGAAGTTTAACAAGGAACTCCAGCTTCAACAAGGAACAAAAATGCTGAAAAATATTCTCTGTCTGTCATGGTGTAAAAAATTTTGGTGGCCCACCCCTTACCTTCCTTGGAATTTTCATGGCCCACCCCAAGAACACTCATTTTTTTTCGTGGCCCCCCCCCCATTTTCTCTTCCGGCCCCCCTGCCGTTAATTGTGCTCGGTCCCTTAGCGTATCGAAACAGCTAATTTGTTGTTCAGAAACCAATTTTCCAGGAAAGATGCATGATATATTCAGTAAAACGTCATGAAACAAGAAAGATATGAAAAGGTAGAGGTGAGCACATTTAGCGATACGAGAGTGTGAAATGTTGGGGTCGAAACAGACGGGTTGAGGTGACTTACTCCGAGTCTAATGCACCTAACATTATGAGCTGTGTCACCAAAAATCTCCAATCTTCCAGTGGAATCGTAAACGTGCACATCTTGGACATGTCAAACGTGCGCTTCCAACGGGAATTTGGAAAATTTTGGAGACAGAGCTCACTTTCTTTCGCTATGACCCTTCGTTCAGCCTTTCGCTTTCCCCGGTGAATGTAACCTTTACGTTGGCGTCACACTGCCTTTGACAGTGCATTCGAATTCAGCTTAGAATACATATCATCGTATATGAGTTTTTTCTCGGGGCGTGCAACTTCGAGTCGTTACATAGGATTATACATTTATCACATGAACAGTCTTCATACTTTTTGTTCGGGTAATATAATCTAGTTGGATAACTCGATAATATAACACTCACGAACCCGCTGATTGCAAATCGGTCAACGGTGATTTCGATATCTGTATGGTGGTCTTATTTTGTGATTCTAGGCCATCGGCCCAATACACTTCACAATAATTAAACTTTACAAAAACTGACAGGAAAAGCAATCTGACAAAGTACTTAATAATTTAGCTATCATATATCTCTTTTCTTAATGTCATCGCATGAAATACAAATGCTGCTAAACGCTGTAGTGTAGAAGTGTCCTCTGAAGACATTAAAAGATAAAATTTCTTTCAGATGGTGGATTGAAGTAAAACGGTGGTGAATGTATTATTTCTTATGTTGTCAAAAAAGGGGCAAAGTAGGACAAAATGATACTCATTTTCAATCTCATTTCTCTCACACAGTATACAAATTCGTTCTATTCTATCGATATTTTGTCTTCTACCTATCTCGATTCTTAAACAATGGGAGGAGCAACGTAGACGAGCCAACATCTTCATGTGAATATTGATTTTAACAACAGAAAGATATTTTTCTGGTTCGAGAGAGGACTTAAATTCTCGATAACAAATAAGTTTGTCAAGAGAACAAATCTCACTCTGCCATTTACAAAACAAATAACGCTTAAAATTTTCAATAAAAGTATTCATAAAGCTCTTCTCATCTAAGACTTCTTGTCGATCCCACACGTCTTGTAAATTGCATAAAAACAATAAATTTTTGACATGTTGAATCCATGTGGGTTTCGACCTAACACCTGATTTGTCAATGTGATAAAGCATTACATAACATTTCTTTGGGTATCTATTCTTTGGCATTTTTAAAAGTTTTACCCAATATTTGATACATCGTTTGGCCGTGTGGAAATATATCGGAAACCGCCCACACTCACCTAAAACTGCTACATTGGGGGCATTGCAAGAAACTCCTAGCAAGGTTCTGCATGCAAAGTATTGGACTCTTTCCAAATTTTCATATTGAGCGTATCCCCACACTTCAGAGCCATACGTTAAAATCGGTAATACCATTGTATCAAAAATTTTAAAAAATACATCAAAGGAAAATACACCCGTCTTTTTACTTGCTCTTGAAATACCCAGAAATGCTTTTTTAGCTTGCTGTGCAAGTGTTTTTGTAGCCATTGACCATAATAATCTACAGGAAAACATAATACCTAAATATTTATAGTAAGAAATAACATCGACTTTTTGTCCATTGAAAAACCATTTTTCGGCCTTTGACAGATAGCCACCAGCTTTGAAAACAACAATTTTTGTCTTCTTTAAATTTACAGACATTTTCCATCTATTACAATAAGAATTTAAACAGTTTAAAAGACGCTGTAAACCAATGATAGTATCTGAGAAAAGAACTACATCATCTGCAAATAACAAACATAGAATCTCAACTAAATCAGGGAAAAGTTGTATGCCACGATATCCACTATTTTGGACTTCACTAGTAAATTCGTTAATGAAAAAGGAGAATAAAAAAGGACTGAGCATACATCCCTGCCTAACACCGATGGGACAATCAAAATAATCTGTACACGTATTATTTGTTCGTACACACGATTTTACATCCCCATAAATAGCGTGTAACATTTTGAACATCTTTCCTTTGACACCACCTTTTAGAATAATATACCATAACCTTTGTCGCTCCACGGTGTCAAATGCTTTAGAGAAATCAACAAAAGCACAGTAAAATTTGCCACGCTTTCTTGATAAATATTTCTGTATAATAGACTGTAAAATAAATATATTGTCTACAGTTGAATATCCACTACGGAACCCAGCTTGTGTTTCATCAATCTTACCCAATGCATCTGCCCAAAATGTAAGACGACTATTTAAAATAGATGAAAAATTTACTAAATATACTTAACAAAGAAATTCCTCGATAGTTTTCTGGACAATTTGGTGAACCACTTTTGTAAAGAGGAACAATAATTGCTCTGGACCA
Source organism: Ptychodera flava (assembly GCF_041260155.1). NCBI lineage: Eukaryota > Metazoa > Hemichordata > Enteropneusta > Ptychoderidae > Ptychodera > Ptychodera flava. Next base: position 32,596,207 of record NC_091938.1, read on the forward strand.
GTCTTGTGGAAAAATACTTAAATCAAAAAGTCTGTCAAACAAAACATTTAAATATGGAATGAGAAAATGACTAGTGGATTTAAAAAATTCACCTAAAATGCCATCTGGTCCAGCTGATTTACCATTCTTAAGTTTACGTATCGCTCTATCGATTTCCTCATTTGTAATTGGGGAATTCAGAACATCCCAATTTACTTCCGCTTCCTCGTCAAACAAGTCATCAACAGAACTTAAAAGACTCTGCAGTTCATCAGATAAAGAAAAATTGTCTGTAACACGTTCATTGCATGCAAAAAGATTACGAAAATACTCAAAAAAAGGCCTCAGGTTCCACATTATTTTGAAATGAGCGAATGGAAACTAGATGTTTTACTTTAGTCCAGAATTGTTTTGTATCTGTCAAGGAAAAAGTTGCCAATTTTGATTTTTCTTCATTCAAAAAAGTACGTTTTTTCAGACGACAGGTATTTCTAAAAGACGCTCTAGCAGCTTTATATGATTTTAACTTGTCCATATCATCACTAATTCTAAATTGTCTCAATAAATGAATTTTTTTCTGTTTCAGCACAACACACTCTTGTCAAACCAAGGAGGTTGTCGCCTTGAAAAAGAAACAGTGGATGATACCCTTTTAACCATATTACATTTCTCGGCGGCAGCTTTAAATGCGTCGCCTAATCTAACAATTACATCGCTTACGTCACATGAAGGATCAAAAACCTATTTTCAAGGCTACTATTTACTATAGCTGAGTACACTAAATTTGAAAATTCAACAGCATTTTCAGGACACCAAATGTATTTGCGTAAAATATTTCCATTTGTATTAACAGCATTCGCATCATTTTGTTTCCCGGTAATAGTTGACTGCAAAGAAAATGTCAAAGGAAAATGGTCTGATTCAGTACGCATTCCAATAGAAAAAGATGAAATATTTGAAAACAAATCTGAAGACAATAATGTGTAGTCCACGACACTAGCATCGGCATTTGCAATACACGTGAATTCGCCCTTTGTGCATCAGCACCAACTCGACCATTTACAATATGCAAATTATATGTACAACTAAGTGAAAGGAAGTGACCGCCCAAAGTAATTTACATCTTTGTCTTTTGACACCCGGGGTAAATTAAAAGAGTCATTATCATAACTATACAAGGAATCCATCACATACTCTGTGCTGTCATCAATTATGTAATCAAGTTCCTCGCCTGTTCGGGCGTTAAAATCACCAGTAATAATAACATATACTTCAGGTAAATTAGCAAGAATATTTGACAATTCATTCTCAAATAATTCAATACCGTCAATTGATGACAAGCTATCATAAATAGATGAATATCGGGGTGAAATATAAACACTACAAAAAAGCACATCCTTTTCTAATGAGAAAACACGACCACTAAAAAGTAAAAATATACAATCATGAAGTTTCGAATTGATTCGTGTAATGTATTCTGCAGGTTATTTCGAATTATAGTACAAACACCACCTGGAAAACGCCCCCGTTCTGACTTTCTTTTGCGCATCGTATTAAAATATGAAAACCCGGGAAATTATTCTCAAATTGGAACTCACTTTCAGACCATGTTTCTATGAAAGAAATTATGTCATGACATAAAACATAATTTGCAAATTCAAAAGAAGATAATTTTGTTTTTAAACCCTGCACATTCCATGTCAGAAATGTTACGGAGTCTAGGCCTAGGCCGAGTCCTAGTCAGTGTTTACTTGTATACGGCGGCTTTGTAATCGAGTCCTCGGACCATGCGGACGCTGTCCATGACTTCTACTGGTCTTGTCATTTACATTCTTTTCTTCTGACTTACTGTCCGTAATAATCAATTTGCCGTTTTTGTAGTAACCGTTTTTCCTTGTTTTCTGAGATCTGATATAGTTCTCCTTTGACGTTTCGTTAAGTCGTTTCCGATGCCAATACCTACATCTTTCAGTTGCTGTCTTGCTGTCAAAGCAATCAGTTTATCATCAAAATGATGAAATTTAACGACAATCGGGCGTGGTTTATCTTGCCAATTGACAACTACCCGGTGCGCTCTGACGACATCTCTGTTTTCCCAGGACTTAGTCCTCACATTTTGGTTCAAAATCTCAACGACTTTCTTCTTACATTGATCAAAAGTCTCACCTGGCTCCTCGTTGATTCCATACAAGCGGACATTGTCTCTCCTTGAAAAGGATTCCAACCTATCCGTGTCGTCTTCCAAACGATCCATACGATCACAAATTTCATCGAGTTTTTGGGAAATGGCAGCTAGATCGTACTCTGCAACACGGTTTTCTTCTTTCAGTTCATTAATTTCTGACTTTATAGTGTCAACAGATGTCTTCAAATTCTGGAATTCGTTTTTCAAGTCAGAGCATGAAGTTTTCAGTTCTGATTGATTTTTTTTCAAGTCAAGCAATTCTTCTCGTAATTCCCGACCAGTGTTTTTCATTTCTTTAAGAATTTCTGCCTTTAAAGACTCCATTGCCTGAAGAAGGTCCTTTTCTGGCCCAGGATTTAGTTCAACATCCCCTGCTAGCTGTAGCAATCGTACAACAAACGGCTTACCAGTGACATAGTTTGCGTTGACCATGGTCGTACGTGTCAATGTCGACGTGGCAAAGTCGCACACCTGTTCAATGTTCGCGCCTTGACCAAAACTGTCAGGAGGGTTACAAATACAGTTTGCATATCTGTACAACGCCGTTGAAAAACAAACAAACTGAATTTTCATATTCAGTTAAATTAAGTTAAGTATATAAACTCATAATTAAACTCACAAAAAAGCTGATATTTATCAGATACAGTATCGATGATTTAACCACCTCTACAAGGTTAACCAAATCAGATATCTCAGATTTCACTGCATCCACTCATGTCACAAAACATAGCGTTGGCAACAATAAGTTAAAAGAATGAATTATTACACAAGAAATGACCTGTCTGTGTGACAGATTCGTGAAATCGCGTCGCAAGAGTGGCCAGGGATACTTTTTCTCTCCTGCCAACCACTGTCACAATGAGCCTACTTTAAGTGTGCACGGACATATGGGTATCATGCACTTCGATTTTTCTTTGTCACCATTCTGCTGTTGACTTTATTGTGATGGTTAAATTTTCAAATGTTGACACTTATTTAAAGTTTAACAGTAGTTCTGCCACTGTTGTTCTTTGGTTCAATTTTCATCGAGGGGTTTTGTTTCGCGATCACGACTGAGAACAGATCGCAAAATTCAAATACAGCGAAGATACGTAGGCACATTGGGTACTTGGAGGCATCCATCGCGATTCTTCACTTGCAAGTTGCCTTCTATTCACCAGCGTTATGCTAATACTTTGATTCCTTTAATTTGTCGATTGTTTTTTACAACTGTTATTTCTGAAAAACGGGGGGTTCGTTTTGTTTTGATGAGGAGTTTGCCTAAGTATTCTCATTTGTGAATTTTACTCTTCATTTTTGCTATGGATCATCAAACCTACAATCACACTAACGCCAAAGAAGGCATGGGGATGCATGTGACGCGAATGATGCATGTTCACATCTTATGATTTATTTGAAGTTGTCTTCAGTTTATTAACCATTCATTGTAGGTGGATCTAATTAATTGAAGTAAGATCTGTTTTTGATAATACATTCAGTACACTATATTTAGATGGAGATTTAATGTCTCTGATCAAAGTTAGGAAAGATTTTTACTATGACATATGGCTGTAATAGCTACACGTAGGGTCTTTAATATCAAGTTACCTCATGGCTGATCTTAAGCCAAGTTAAATTTATTTTAGATAATAAATTAAGTACACTTTTTCATTTGAAGTGTAGTACCTTAGTCACCTTCTAAGGAAATAGCAATGAACTTGTTATAAAGAAGGATTTATTAAAAATACATGTATTAAAATATTATGTTATTTGAAGTTCCATCTTATTGGTCTTATCAGAAATATTTTGGGCAATCTTTAGCCACATAACACAAGCTCAATGAAAGTGTGACGAAACAGATGTCCTTGTCAGTACAATGTGTTATGTAGGTCATTTTACCATTGGAAACTCATGATCTGAGTTTAATCTAGAACATTCTTAAGATCACTGTCTTTCATGACCTTGAAGTCAATTAGTCATGTGTATATAACTCTCTGGAGGCTCAATTAGTCATGAGTGGAGATATTTTTAGAGCATTAATAAGCATATCAATAGAAAGTATAGATTTTTCTTATATTCTCTGATATAACTTTTTAAGTATAAACACTGGGGCGGTACAGTTTTCAGTCAGGCATTTGGAGTCGTGTCACTTGCGTGTTGCCTCAAGTTAAGACTTTGAAAACTCCAGCAGTACTAATTTCAAGCTTGTCAAGACCTTCACAGCAACGCTGGATCTCTTCTGTGGACTTTGCGCAACCTCAAGCCTACAAGCCAAGAACTACATCGGTCTTTCTAACTAACTCTCTTATTCTGGAGCGTAGTGCCGTCCCAGCTGAGATAAATAGCCTGTAAACTTTACAGTTTGTACTCTGTCCATTGACTAAGAGATTAGTTTTATTTTGGGGGGTAATAAATTTCGTTTTAAAAGAAATTGCTGAGCTGTTTTTCTCTCACGTAACATAAGTATATAAATTATGAAAATGTAATGTAGGGGCACTTATATTTCTTAAAATTTTATATTGATATAGATCATAAGTAAATATCTGAACAACCAGGTAATGCTTATTCCACCACATGTGTAGTTAAAGGTCAAATAACTGTAACTCTTGAAAGTTCTTTTCCAGACTTTAGTGACATTTGTCAGCAACAGCTTTTCTAGGCGTAGTCTGTGGTATTATGTATAGTTCAGTGTAACATTCGTTTTACAATATTCAAACTGAAACTGTGGTATACACTCTGGGGACGTGGAACGATTTTATCTTCAAGTTAGTCATCTCGCACAATGGTTAAGTACGTGGCACTGTATGCCAGGCCTGGTTATTTCATATTCCAGAACGAATGGCGACCCAAGCGATGTTTGCATACCAAATTCATACCTTCATGTTGATTGCCGTTGAAGCACAAAAAAAATATACACTGCATGAAAACGCAATAATACAGATAAATTCACATTAATGAGTTGCCTGTATTATAGAATAATACATGTGAATTCACATGAATCCAGATGAATACAGGCTTGCTGAATACAAGAAATGGATTCTTGACTGTATTCATCTGTATATGCACTCTTCAGCTAAAATACAGGCAATAATCCATGCTAATACAGTAAGTATTATTGGGTTTTCATGCAGTGATAATACATAAATTACTTATAAACTAACGACGTCCTCAATACGACACTGGAATGACAATTTTGTATTCTACAAATAGCTTTTTGCTGGTCAAGTTTGGTTCGCCTAAAATGTTATTTTGCATATTGTACAATAATAAGGGCTTATAGATTATTTACATATTAGATTTTAAACACACACACACACACACACACACACACACACACACACACTCACACACACAAGAAAGGATACGTAAGCAACTTGAGCAAGTTTTCAGGAAATTGCCACTATATTATAATGGATTAATTACATTTCATCAATAAAGTATTGCCCTGGGCCTTTCCGAACCTCTATTTCGATGTAAGGGTTTTTAAAGCTATTGGTAACTTATTCCATTATAGCTTTGCACCTACATAATTGATAGAAAATTGACCTGCAGCTGTGAACATTTTCGGAACACGTACATATCGATTTAAGTTTGAATGTATATGCCTATGTTAAATCGACTGTAAATAGTCTCTGGGAAGATGAGGAAGGTTCCCAGAGATCAACTCGAAAACAAAACTTCTTATTCCAAATTTATGAAACTTGTATATATTGAGAACACAAAGTTTCTTAAACAATGGCGATGACGCATCTCTGAAGCCGGAATATATTCATACAATATACACACATTTCCTGAACATTTAAAATGGTCTGTAGATAGGAAGAATAAGTACTTCCCCATACTTCTAAACCATACATAATGTTTGGTTGAATGAAAGATTTATAAAGTAAAATAAAAATATGTTGGGAAACAACATTTCTTATTTTGAATGAAATTCCAGATATCTAAAAACACAATGCTCTACTTATTCGTTATGGCCTTTCCATGCTACGTGTTTGTCCAAGTTTATACAAAAAGGAGGCATTTTCAGTTTCCCTTACAACTTGATCTTGAATTATAAGAGCACCAGATAAGGAAATAACTTTGCGTTTGGCATGAAAAGGTATGTAGTTCGTCTTCCCTATATTGGTGGTCAACTTAATTGCATTGCACCACAGAACGACTGCCTTGAAATGAACATTAACAACAGAAAGGTCTAGTTTGCTTGTCTTATCAGGAAATGTGTGTATTAGATTACTATCGTCCGCAAAGAGAAGGACATTAAACTCGTTAGATTTATTTTGGAGTCCATTCACTAAAATCAATGTTGGGCCAAGCGTCGAGCCCAGTGGAACACCACAAGAGATCGACATATTTTCAGCGTTGATACCATCAGCATATTCAAACTGAGAACACGATTGGAACAAATTTGGGATAATTGGATAGTGAAGTAATTTCTCTACATCCAACAAATTTAGGCTCATCTGTTTTTCTTTTAAGTTATACACTTGTTTTATAAGTAAGTGGTAATATTGCTATAGGGCACCTAACACTTTTGAGAAATTTGAAACATATTAAGATCCATTTCTCCTAAATTAGTGCCAATTGTGTTTGAGTACGATTATGCAAAGCGTCTGCAAACCAATCAAAGGTGTTCTTCTTATCCCATGACGCTCCAGCTTTGAAAGTAAAATCCAATTTTCTATTGAGTCGAAGGCATTCTAAAATCTATAAAAATTCTAATTGTAGCATTGCGGATGCCGATTTGGTGAAATAAATCGCTAACTAAATTGATAAGCGATAATTTTGAGCTATGTTTACCTCTAAAATTGTTTTGGTGTTTATAGAGTATGTTAAAGCAATTGAGAGAAAAAAAGAAAACAGAAAAAACTGAGATTGGTGGTAATAATAATAATAATAATATAATAATAATAATAATAATAATAATAATAATAATTAATATAAGTATAATATAGAAATAATAACGCGAATAATAATAGGTTCAATTTCCGTGACATTTTCACATAAGGGTATTTTGGGTCGAAAAGACCAAATATGATATCGATTTCACTGCCCCATGTTTCCATGGTAACCATTTTAGGGGTTGAAAATTTCAGTTTTTTAATATCCCATGAAAAGTTACTTGATTTTGATTATATGAAAATTATCTAGTGGGGGAGTTCGGGCCAGAGAACACAAAAACCAGAATTATTTAATGTTTCGAGTTGCCATGGTAACTATTTTGGGATTGAAAATGTTACTTTTTCCCTAATTCCTATTAAAGAACGATTGATTGATGTAAAAATTTGATCATAAGGGTTTTTCTGGTTTGCACACCAAAAAATATCACACTCATTTTAATGTTAGATGTTTCCATGGCAACCATTCAGGAGTAAAAATTACCAGTTTTTAAAGATTTCACCTAAAATCCAGTAATATCAAAGTGATATTTTGGGTTAGAAAGACCAAATATCCAGTGTAAAAATCCAGTAATCAACAGAAATATTATACCAAAGGGTTATTTTGGGTTAGAAAGACAAAATATGATATCATTTTTACTGCCCTGTGTTTCCATAGTAACCTATTTGCATTTTAAAATTTCAAATTTTTTTTCCAAATTTCAGTAAAAGTAATCCCAGTTACTATGCAAATGCTCTCCTTATGGTATTTATCACAGCATGAACTCCATGTTCATTTTTGTTTTATGTTGCCTTGGTAACCATTTTGGAACCACAGTGGTTTTTTTTAACCATGGACCCTCGAGAGGATCTATACTAAAACATAATTCACTGTTTTGTATTTATTTAATGCATTTCTAAGTAACAACTAAGAAATTTGTTCTATAATAATAATAATTGTAATTTATTTGCCTTCATTCTGGGATGAATAGTAAACATAATGTATATTGGGGCCATTCCGGTCAAAATTATATTTCCGTTAATTTTAGTGTGTTAGAATTAATTTTATATAGACCAGAAATAATTTTGAAGTATTTTTTATTTTGTTTAATGCAGTCATCCCAAATAGGCTAAGTGTTATATAGTACAGTACTAACTCATTATGCATCGAATTATGTTTATGCCTTCAAATTAATTTTATGTGCCTAAAATTAATTCTACTAGTATCTCAATTAATTTTATGAACCCAATTCCCCTTATCACCCAGTGTACCATTATTTTTTCACAGGCAGTTACAGTAGCGCACAGTTTTTTTTATTTAAAACATAATTCACTGGTGCTTATTTATTTATATATAATAATGAACAACGTATAAATATTCATGTTATAATAATTTATTTTGATTTCTTTGCCTCATTCCAGGAAGAATAATGAAGACAAATTATTTCTGATTGTTTAACTAAAGTAAAATTATGACCATGTAGTGGTGCATTATTTTTTGTGTGACCTGGCCTGGCCATAAACTTTATGATTAGCTAGATCTTCCCCTTTCCATAGTAGCAACGGCTAAATTTGAACATGGTGCCTGTATACCTTTAAACATTTTTTAAACCCAGCAGGCCAAGACAAGGGGGAATATTACAAGTTAAATGTTTCATGTTTAATACTGCCAGGGCTCGAAATTAACTTTTTTCCCTGGTAGTCCACTTGGGCTACCATTTTCTGAAGTTGGTAGCCCAGTGACAGTGGATTGTAGCCCATGCATATTTTAGATCAGGGGTATTTTTTTCGTTAACCAGACAAAAAAAAGGCTATTTTTCAAGATTCTGCCTATGAAGTAAATTTTCTAGTTTTTGATGTGTATACTTGCACACCTTTAATACCCAAGGAAATAGGTATAATGGACGACAGTGGGACTCCAAAGTTTTGTGACCCATTAACAACCCGTTCAACCCTCAGAGTTGTATGCAAATTTTAAAAGTCGCCATGACAACCTGACAACAACATGGCCTTTTTAGCACTTAGACATAGTGTAGCAGGGCTACAAATAGGCCATGGCCCTTCTGTCAGGAGGAGGCATAATTTCTGTGTCATTGTGATTGATACATTATTATCAAAATGCTACGAGAATGCGTTTTTATTGGCCATCGTTCCTGTGTCTGTCATTCAAGTATGCCAGTTTAGATATTGAAACTTTGTTGCAAAGTTCCACCGCACGGCCGGTTGTCTTCGTAATTTCCAGAACAAAGTCATATTATGGCAAATTTTTGTGCCCAGCCTGGTTTGACTGCATTTATCTAGCTCGTCCCAAAGTGACGGACGCATCTTTCAACCTTTCAGCTTGGTGTAAAACGCATTTATTGATTCGCCAAAAGCCTGTGGATTCGCATATTTTTGCACAAGTGTATGGATATAGGAAAAAGTTCGACTCACCCTAGCCCTCTCGATTGTTGAATAAAACCACGGTCCATGAGTTCTCGAAAACTGTAGTGTAGCATTCCAAAGTCTTTCACCCTTTTTTTTCAAAGTTTGGAGAAGGGCGGCATTTCCATCTGAATGATTGAACGACGTGAAACGCAAAATTCTATCGCATTTCTTCCGGCAATATGTACAGTACCGTCAGTAGAAATACTGTATACGCTGCAGTGTGCTGCAGTGCTGAGTTACGTAAGCTTATAAGCTTATACTCCACAAAATGGCTACAGGCGGCGTGAACTTTCTGAAAGGATTTCTAAACGTACCTTAGACACTCACATGTGATATCCCAAAAAGTATTCTCTGCAGTAATTCCAGTTTCTGTCAACATTCCAACGACACGATAGCGCGAGATCGGAGACGTTCTAATGTCACGCCACGCACTCCCAATAGCGCATGCTCTGGGATTCGCGTCGCGTCTCTGAAGGGCGCGCGCGTGTTCGACAGAGAAGAACGCGAATCGCAGGGTCTCTGCCAGATTACACTGCCAGGGCGAAACGTGCGAAATGCAGAAAAATGTTTATTCTGCAATGCCAATATGACGCTTACGAAGTAAGTCTGAATAAGTTTTAAATTATACAACAGAATGAATCCATTGTACATTGGTACATTGATACGTTTATGAAAGAATTAGTACAGGATACGTTATGTTAGAGTTGGGGTGGGGGTGGGGAATATTCGTTCGGTGGTCGCAGCATAGCACTGCAGAGAGAGAGAGAGAGAGAGAGAGAGAGAGAGAGAGAGAGAGAGAGAGAGAGAGAGAGAGATATTGTTAATTTATATCGGAAATCTTTTTCATAGTCGTGACTTTTGATGGAAGAAAACTAAAAACAAAATTAAATTGAACCAATTGAACATGTATCCGTAAAGTTCGCACAAAAGTTAAAAGTCTAGGCCTGCTGGTATCGCGTAAACTGCTCAGTGTCAATTTTCCGACAAGCATTTAATTACCCCTTGGCTTAATGATATCCCCCTCTCTTCGTACAGTATAATGCATAATTCTGCGCTGCACGTAAAACAATTGGAAGTCACCCCTATTGACAAAATTAAAATATACAACACTTCTTTTTCAGAATTCCTACACAGCTTCAATGAACTGTTATTAGATTTCTATATAATACTTATAGCCCCTAAACTTGTAATAATAATATAATAATAATAATAATAATAATAATAATACTTGGGCTTAAGTACTTGGGCCGTAATAGAGTAATTTTGAGGACAATATATACTACTATTCAAATATGGTCTTGAATTTCCTCCTGTCAATTAGGCATTTGATTGACTGGTTATTAAACGAAGCAATGGCATGACAACGGCAAAATATGTCTGGCAACTTTTGTGGAGTGAGGCAGGGGTTCTTTATTTAAAGTGGAAAGTTGTTTAAACTCCTTAAATATTCAAATTACAGCAAATTCTTTTGTTCTCGCTGGTAGATGTCTAATAAATATTAGTATGTGCACAAATAACATGGTGTTTGTTTAACTATATTTTAGTGGAGATTTCAGAATCCGACCGTGACCACCCCTCACAAAGTCTAATGGTGCGTCCCTAAGTGAATTGTTTGGCATTGGGAAGCAAACTCAACATTACAGGATTTTATTAGAGCCAGTTAAAGGGCCTGAGAGGTAACTGCAAAATTTAACCAACCTCAAGTTACCATTTAATTTTCGCAGATATTCATCGCTATCTATAAATTTTGCTTATGGCAGAATAGGCGAAACAAAGAAAAGATTTTTGTTAATTCTGCCATTTTCCAAAGCTTGCCATACTATTTGAAAAAAGGGTATAAATGGAGTGGATTCCTGTCCCATCCTGAAGTAGGTTGCACCATGTTGTATTTGTAAAGATGGAAAGATTGCACGTGCACCATTTTTGGTGTTTATCATAATTGTATGGCAGTACTGTGGCCATATTCGGGAAGAGAACTGGTTGCCTTACAGAAATCTATCCTTGTAGTTCAACTCAATGGAAATTATTTGAATAAACATGGCAGAGTCAGAACATTTCCATGAACTAACTTTAATATAATAATAAAATCAAAAATTATTCTCAAAAGTTGTGCAAAATTTGCATCAACTTAATGAGTGTTTGATATGACCTACTAATTTATGAACTGCAGACAAACTTTTGAACTGTTAATCAAGTGTCAAACATAGCACCAGAAATCGAAGCACAATCTGGAAACCTTTTTGAAAATAACACAACTTGCGAGTTTTTTCCTAAGGTAACATTAAAAACACAACTGAATTAACTATATTATCAAACAACATGTGCAATTATTACACATAACTCTCTTGACAATTGGGTTTGGAAAAAATACAAGATTTATCCACTAAACGAGTGGTAACCTACACATGTATGAAACTATTGAACACGTTTATCAAACATTCATTTTCTATACAAGTTGAGTAGTTGTTTGAATGGAAATTGTCAGTGAAACATGGTTAATTTGCCATTCTATATGAACAATGACAAGAAGTGAAAAACACAACATAATTGGCTTTTAAGGTTATTTTTATGACAATTAGCAAAATGTCACCACAACAGATTACACTGCATTTTTACAATTGGTAGACTTGCTTTGTTTAACACTGCAGGATTACCGATTAATATACTGTCAAGAAAATGGCCGAGTTAGTACTAATTTGGTGTATCCAGACGCAGATTCTGAAGTGATTGCATGCATGCATGCAAGCTGTTGTAAAACGATTCATTGACAATGACATAGTCCCCACTTGTAATAGGAGTTAGTCTTGATGGGGCAGGGAAATGTGGTCATTAAGAAGTATCACTGAAGTGTACATGTTGAGATCTATGGGCACGTAGGTCTATGTTGTTGTTCCCAATTTGAAACATCAGGCATGTCTAAGTTCTGGTTCTAAATCAGGAAAAAAAGATCAGACCTCTAGCTGTATTGGCCAGCCAAGAAATACATATGTGCATAATAAATGAGGTACAAGATGTGACATCTTAGGGTCTAATATCTTATCAAAATTGAAGGGTATAGAACTTGTGGTTACTGAGTTAAGCATATATATGTATAATCAAGGTCAAAGGTCATCAACACTAGACAAAATGCTTGATATGCGTTTAGCATATTTATGTATATTGACGTATATGGAACACAATACTAATTGCATATGCAGCGTATAAATTTTTGTATATGGAACATTCCAATACGTTGATATGCGTATCGTATTTCTATGAAGATCATGAGTATACGTAATGTAGATCTTTGCACACTAAGTGTACACTGTAGTTTTGCATTTTATTAGCATACGTACTGTATACTTAATGTATTTAACACATGTACAGAATCAGTATTTGTGTATATATTGTTGTATATCAAGCATTTTGCCAAGTGCAAGGTCACGTGACATTTTGAAAAAAAAACATTGTATTGCTAATTAATCCCTATATGCCAAAAATCAGACCTCTAGCTCTATTTGCTTGCCCAGAATTAGATATGTGCATAATTAATGAGGTAAAGCGTGTGTAAGGTCTCCCATCCTACTAAATATAAAGAACATAGCACTAGTTACTTATTCATTGGCATAAACGTATATTTAAGGTAAAAGGTCATCGAGGTCACATGACATTTTGTCAAAAAATTTCTACCCTATAGTTATCCCTATATACCAAAAATCGGACATCCAGCTCTATTGGCTTGCTCAGAATTAGATATGTGCATAATTAATGAGGTACAATATGTGGTGTCATAAGGTGTCCCATCATACCAAATATGAAGGGTGTAGCACTTGTGGTTACTGAGTTGTGGACAAATATATATATTTAAGGTCAAAGGTCATTGAGGTCACGTGACATTTTGTCAAAATAATTGTATTGCTAAGTTATTCCTATATACCAAAAGTCAGACCTCTAGCTCTATTGGCTCGCTCAAAATTAGATATGCGCATAATTAATGGGTACAATATGTGGTGTCATAAGGTGTCCCATCATACCAAATATGAAGGATGTAGCACTTGTGGTTACTGAGTTGTGGACAAATATATATATTTGAGGTCAAAGGTCATTGAGGTCATATCACATTTTGTCATAATAATTGTATTGCTAAGTTATTCCTATATACCAAAAATCAGACCTCTAGCTCTATTGGCTTGCTCAAAATAAGATATGCGCATAATTAATGGGGTACAATATGTGGCGTCATAAGGTGTCCCATCATACCAAATATGAAAGGTTTAGCACTTGTGGTTACTGAGTTATGGACAATAATGTATATTTGAGGTCAAAGGTCACCAAGGTCACATGATATTTTGTCAAAATGTCTGAGATATCTGCGTGAACCTTAACCGATGGACTCACTGATGGACTCACGGACGGATATGACCCAATCTATATTATAGCCCCTGGACTTTATCCGTGGGGACAAAAAATGTGTCACTGCATCCTTTAGGCAATATGAATACGATGAGAAACTAAATTTTTATTTTTCTTGGCCTTATGCATGGGAGTCTATGGAGAACTGCCTTATACATGGGAGTCTATGGAGGTGTAAACTAAAAAGTCCTCTAACACGGCCAAATTCGATCGCATTGTGAAACAAATCGACGTGCATCTGTATGGGGTTGGGTACTATTCTTGTGCAAAGTTTGAAAGAAATTGACCAGGGCATGTCTGAGATATCTGCGTGAACGGACGGACGGACGGACTGACATGACCAAACCTTCGTCCGTGGGCATTAAAAACAACACAACAGTTATTACAGCTACACCGGCTGTAGGTTCATATCCAGAGCCCCGTACGGTCTGCCGCCGTCGCTTGAAAACAATCTCATAAACCTGGCCATATGGGCAAACTGTGTATGGGCAGCTGGATGCTTGACTTCCCGGAGAAGGCGAGCTGTCACGTTCAAGCTCAGGGTTATTTGTCCATCAAATTTCAGTAAATTTACCTTACCTAGATGAAATTTTGTCTATAGGCTGAAATTTCGCCGAAGTTTGACAAAATTACATCGATTTTTCAGGTTCATATCCGACATTTTTGAGTTTTGAGTGCAGACAGAAATAAGTTTTGAGGCAACATGGCTGCAACCCCATGTTGACCCCTAGCCCTGTGTAAGATGCTATTGCTACAGCTAACACACAGCATCGTACGCAGGGCTAGCGAGAGAGTTGTCGACATCGACGCGTACGGTTATTTACGAGAAGTGAATAAAAGACTGTCATTTTTGGAAGCGATCGAGTAGCTGGGGTAGGCTGGGATACGACTTGGCCCAAGAACGCTGAATTTCGGCAGTAATTTGGCTTTTTACGTCAAGTCCCAAATGGATTTGAAGTCACCGACCCTACGTACGGGTCTTTGCAGGGCTGTGGTGAGCGGGGCGATTAGCTGTAGTGGAACACACAGCATCGTACGCAGGGCTAGTTGACCCCAAGTGAAAATGTGTTCGCGATCAAATCTTCCTATATTTTTTCAGAATTTTCGACAAAATCATTGCTTCTTAAATCTTTTGTAAAATATAGAATGCTAAAATAAAAATGCGATGTGCCATGTCTCCAGATTTCTAAAATATCGTTCGTTGACCGTTCGACGGAATACTCATTTCGCAAACTTGTGACGCAGTTGAAATTCAATACTGACCACCAAATAATCTTAATGAGACGAGGTCATTCTAGATATCCTCCAAATTATCCAACCATTCGCGTTCGAGTTCAGCTCGCTTATAGAGTATCATAACATTCTTCGGCCTTCGTTTAGATCGACCCTAATCTCTCCCATTTAGGAAATAAATACACAAGCTACCTTGACAAAACTTCGTGCACCATCCAGGACCAAACGAACTACAAATCTGTCTTGACGTCATCATCTCCTTACATGGTAATCGGCATACTGTATTTTTTAGCAAAGGAGACACAGAATACGTCGGAGTATTCAGTTTCAAAACGTATTACATTGTGTGATGTTGTCAAAATAAGGTAATGTTACTGCAATGGTATAAATTACAAAACACAAAAGTTCAAATCAGTTTATTTTGGACTGGCTTTACCCAACATTTCATATTGTTTCTTATGCCAGATTTGACCACGTGCTTACTGGCGACCCTTTACATGCAAATTTTGTGTCAAATGGGTGTGTTTCCTGGAAAAACAAACGTACGATTTCTATATGAAGGAGGCGAAATTTGCCCTCAAAACTCGAAACCACCCCTTCATGGGGTTGTACCTAGCTATTTTGAACGAGCTTCTCGAATCTGCAGCTCTATTTCGAAATGATGGTCTGGTTTCTCAGCTCAAGGATAAGTGTTCTCCATCGCTGTGGGCATTACTATTCTCAACTGGGGGTACAGTTTCCAGTCGTAATGTTTTTCATTGTGTCCGGGATATAAATCTTTCCTTTTCACAGTTTTACTTTGATTAACACTAGTCAACATCTTGTCAGCGATTAAACATGTTTCAAGTTTAAATGTAAATTCTGGTCTCGAGCTCTCTTGTTCGACCAAACTGAAATTACCCCTCCCACTTTGGCTCGTCCGGTGGGTGTAGCAAGGGTCGTGCCATCGCTTAGGAAACGGAGGGTGCATTAATTGTTGCATTTCGATGCACATTTTGATTATATTCAGAAGATTTTGTGGCAAAAACTCAGATAGAGAAGCATTAATATTCACATCTCACTTATTCAAGACTGGCTGAGAGCAGCACTTCCATTCAGTTAACATCATTACGCCATTTATTATGCCAAGAAAGATGAAGCCAAGACATTTTGCCCTCCCTGGTCTCAGCCAGAAATGGTTATACCTTACAGAGTTTTTTCCCACGGAATGAAAACAAATGTACTTGGGCTGAGGCCCAAGTACAATAATGGGTTCTTATATAGCGCACATATCCACAAGTACATGTGCTCAAGGCGCTTTACAATTATTATTACCCCTGGTCACTGGACCTAATATGATACCACTCAACTCCCTGGGGTGCAAACAACAGCTCACATGTGCAGCCAATAAGCGCAGCAGAGCTAAACACACACATTACAACCACTGTCCTACCAGGTACCCATCACTCCTGGGTGGGGAGGAGCAATGAGGAATAAAGTGCCTTGCTCAAGGACACAACACCATGGCCGTGCCGGGGCTCGAACTCGCCATCCTGTGATCGTGAGTCCACTGCTTTTGCCACTGGCCCATGATGCCTCCGTAATTGTCGGTGAAATCTTTAGAAACTTTCTTAGTATCAAACTAGGGCTGATTAATTTAGCAATGATGTAATAACGATAAAGTAACACTTCACTGTTCGTAATAGATGGTTTTTCTATAAATATTTTTTAAAGATACTCCTCTTCGTCAAAGATGTTGAGAGTCTTGTAGCTAACGTGCGGCAAGTTCGCTGAGCTGAGATAGACTTGTTAGGGCCGCAGCGTACTTTGTGCTATGGCAGTGACCGGGGCGGTGAACCTTGACACAAGACGGCTGTTGCTATCGAACGATGTGATTTGTTTTATCCCAAAGGAAAATAAAGTTATGGATGCTTTATTGATTTATATTCCTTTTTTAAGTTCATTATATATTTTCAAAACCTATATAACTTGCAAATCTTGCACAAAATAAAAAAAAAACAGAACTATTGAAGCCTTGGCCGTGACGTACGAGGACGCAATCACAAGAATCATGGGATTGCAATGGCAACGACCATGCCTTCAAGAATTTTAAGCTTATCATCCTGTACTGATGTTTGCGTATCAGTGAGCCGTATGTTGACGCCTCCGGCGACCAGCAGCTACGCGAGCTATAACCCTTGCTACCTTGAACGCATTTGGAAACTTGCCGTGTAAAAAAGCAAAATAGTATTCATAAATAACAGCCGTGCTATTTGGTTTGCAGCAAATGTTCGTAATTCAAAGCTTTCTTCATATCAAGAGTCCTCATTAAGTCCAAAACTTCAGCTTCTGTCGATGTACACATTACATGTGTGCAAGACAGCCCAGCCGCCACAGCCGTGCTCTGGGTGCTGCTTAATGTATGTCTCAAACGCTGCCTGCATGATTTCCGTTTGCACAATTATCAATAAAATACACGTTTCACCATTCAATTAAAGACAAGTAGTTTAAAATTCGCAGAGTGTATAAATAACGTACAGCAGAGCTGAGCGGCCACAGCCGTGCACTGCACCGATGGGCACTGTTCACTGCATGGATGTCTCAAAAGCTGGCCGCACGATTTCCGTTTTAACAATTATTAATAAAATGCATGTTTCAACATTAAAAATACAGACAAGTGATTTTAAAATTCGCCGCGCGCCTATGGACCATACTTCAAAACATTAAACCACTCTACTCCAAACATGATTTAATGATAGCCGATGTGCGCAGCCGCGTTTCATTATTTTACTTGCAATGTGTCATGTTTTCCTCTGTTTAGCTAAACTGCTAATGAGACTTTTAAATACAATGTTGCTTTCCAAGTTACAAACCCAACCATTAACCAGATATGAACTGAATATGCTCACGTTTTTTACAAAAAGTTCATTAATAGTAGTACACTTCACAGAACAATATGATATATGTTATCACTATATGTAGCAGGTTTTTTTCAACATCGCACAGTACTCTCAGAGTTTAATCACTAATGACAAACTTTATTTAATATGCAAATGAGCTTTTAATTAACTTGACACTGCTCAATGCTTCATGGGACAATTGGATATCCATCAGATTAACACTTGTAGCACGTTTTATTTAATTTAATGCTGTGATTTTAGAGTAATATAAATAAACCCTAAATTAACTTGACACGGTGTTATGATTCATAGCACATTTAAATATTTATCAAATCAATATCTGTAGCACGTTTCACAAAATTTGGTGCCGTAATTTCAGAGTTATATACCTAATTAAAAAGTTTATTAAATATGCAATGAACCCTAAATTAACTTCTTAACTTTACACTACTAAATGCTTTACAACACAGTTAGATATCTGTCGGATCAGTATATGCAGCAGTTTTCATCACATTTGATGCAATATTTTCGGAGGTATATGACTAATGATAACCAGATATGAACTGAATTGCCTCGCGTGCACATTTTGTAAAGTACTTCTTGGGGTATTGGCTTTTATGACATTACATTGCTTTTATTCCCGAAATTAATCCAATCTATCTAAATTTGACATTATCCCCACTGTATTACGCAATGAAAAAAAAGAAAAGAAACCATTTGAAAAATTATGATCCAACAATATCTGTCGATGCAAGTGCAAATGGCTGAGCAGGCTCTTAACTGGCAGAGGTCGCGTTTGCGTATAAATTCTGCATATTTCACATATAATTGCCATGTAGAACGAGTTGACCTACTTCACAGTATCTCAATGCGCCCAAAAACGATACAATCATCTGTGCCGCGCCGTGTAGCAGCAAAATGAGTTCGTGACCTTTGAAGTACGCGTTTCAAAAAATAAATACCCATGGGAACCTGCTCACCACGCCACGCAACTCATGTACAGCTGACTATGGTGCACTTGTCAGGCGATGGTCGATGATTCTGGTTATTGCCTATATTGTCAAGTTCAATGCCTAATTTACGGAAACACGAACTCTGTCTAGTGTATTCGAAGCTCTGCGTACAGGTTGTGCACACGGCCTCTACCACGTGCTGTCCTGTGGACAGTGTGGTACAAGCCGTCGGCCTACCACCGTACCGCCGGGAAACGCAGACCTATTGTACGCAGGAGCATGGCAGGAGCTAGCCTACTGCTCCTGATTTAACATCAATGCCAACATGGAAATCTCATGAAAAATTTGTCATTGTTGGTTCTGTAGCTAATACAATCTTGAAAAGCAACTTAAAAGACACAGACTGTCAATACGTCGCCATAATATTATGCTGATCTCAGCGGAACCATGCCGGAATATAAATTCGCTGACACACACACAAGATTGAAAAGTGTCACTCTACATCTCATTCTCAGAGAAAAATGCATTGATCAAATATTATGACGCTAACCTTCGATAATCTAGCTTTTGGTTCGCTATGTCCAGAGTAACCCACACGATTCTTAAAGTCAAACGTCGACACGACGACATCAACAGTCAAAACTCAAGATTAGCGATCAGCGCGGCCGAGTGACTGAATTCAGAAATCACTTTGTGTAAAATGTTTTAGTGCAGCAGTACATGAAGTAGGTCATGGCCTTGGACTCTGTGCACGAACCTGATTGGACACTTCAATACCTTTGACCCAAAGTTATTATTCATCAGCACTTCCATGCCATGAGGCTAGGTAGAGAACGTATTACGTACGCAGTGTACGCTGTGTGTTAGGAACGCACACAGGGAATGCACAGCGTACACCACGTACGTACGCAGGGCTAGCGAGAGAGTTGCCGACATCGACGGTTATTTACGATAAAAGAATAAAAGACTGGCATTTTTGGAAGCGATCGAGTAGCTGCGGTAGGCAGGGATACGACTTGGGCCCAAGAACGCTGAATTTCGGCAGTAATTTGGCTTTTTACGTCAAGTCCAAAAATGGATTTGAAGTCACCAACTCTACGTACGGGTCTTGCAGGGCTGTGGTGAGCGGGGCTATTAATAGCTGTAGCGGAACACACAGCATCGTACGCAGGGCTAAGAACGTATGTACTCATTTCTGGCGATCGAGCAGCGAGGGAAACAATCAATTACCAAGGATGAAGCTAATTTGCTAAACGATATTTTATCTTGAATAGTGAGTTGAATGAGTAATAAAATATCATATTTTTAATGTTCAATACGAGGTTGAAACACGGAGGGACCGTGGTTGAAACCAGAGCTATCCAGCTGTAGCCAACCTGGACAAGCACATTTCACAGCGCCCTCAAACAGTCGATTGTTTTCACTTGTCATACGCGGCGTAACAGAAAAATTAAAACTTTCATAACTTCATTAATATCCAAGCCACGCCCACCAAAACCTTTTCAGTTCTAGCCATTGAATTCTGAAGATGTCTACCAAATTTGACTGAAATACGTTCAGCCGTTTTTGAGAAAATGGACCAACAGACAGACCGACAGACACACAGACACACAGACACACAGACGGACAGACAGACAGACATCGCTGCGACATAACCTCGCTGCGCGCATGCGCACGCGAGGTAAAAATTCATGAAATATGCAAATGAGCTAATTATTAACTTGACACTGCTCAATGCTTCAAAGTATAATTAGATATATCAGATCAATATTTGTTGCGAGTATCATCTAATAATAAAACTTCATTAAATATGCAAATGAGAAGATAATTGACATGACACTCACAGTATCATCATTATGTTCTGAGATTGTCATCTGTGAAAAGTTTCATGAAATTTTGTGCAGTATTCCTTGATATATGTCTACACTGTCATTACCGTCTCCATAGGGAAACCATTGTATGGAAAAAAACTATATTGCATAACTTCATTAACATGCAAGCCACACTAACCAAAATCTAATAAGTTCTTGCAAGTAGCACATGGTACCTGAGTACCAAATCCGACTTGAATCTGTTCGGGCGTTTTTAGCTCACGTGTGTAAACACGTGGGCTATTGTCATAGCGATGTCTGTCTGTCTGTCCGTGTGTGTGTGTGTTAGTGTGTGTGTGTGTGTGTGTGTCTGTCTGTCTGTCTGTCTGTTTACACGATATCTCAAAAACGCCTGAACGGATTCAAGTCAGATTTGGTACACAGGTACCATGTGCTACTTGCAAGAACTGATTAGATTTTTGTTAGTGTGGCTTGCATATTAATGAAGTTATGCAATATCATTTTTTTCCATACAATGGTTTCCCTATGGAGACGGTAATGACAGTGTAGACATATATCAAGAAATACTGCACAAAATTTCATGAAACTTTTCACAGATGACAATCTAAGAACATTATGATGATACTGTGAGTGTCATGTCAATTATCTTCTCATTTGCATATTTAATGAACTTTTGTTATTAGTGACATAACTCTGAAATTCCTGCACCAAACTTGATGATACTTGCAACAAATATTGATCTGATATATATCTAATTATACTTTGGAGCATTAGGCAGTGTCAAGTTAATAAATAGCTCATTTGCATATTTTATGAAGGTTTGTAATTTGTCATATAACTGCGATATAACTTCACTAAATGTGATGAAATCTGCTGCAGATACTGATCCGACTAATATCTAACTGTAGTGTAAAGCATTTAGTAGTGTTAAATTAATTAAGGGTTCATTTCATATTTAATGAACTTTGTAATTAGGTATATAACCCTGAAAATACGGCACCAAGTCAGTGAAATTGGGTATAGATATTGTTTTGATAATATCTAATTGTACTGAGAAGCATTTGGCAGTGTCAAGTTAACAAATAGGTCATTTGCATATTTTATGAAGTTTAGAATTAGTGATATAACTCCAAAATAACTGCACCAAATGTGATGAAATCTGCTGCAGATACTGATCCGACAGATATCTAATTGTGGTGTAGAGCATTTAGTTGTGTAAAGTTAATTAAGGGTTCATTTGCATATTTAATGAACTTTGTAATTAGTGATATTACTCCAAAATTAAAGCATTAAATTTGATGAAACTTGCTACAGATGTTGATCTGATAAATATCCAATTGTACTGAGAAGCATTGAGCAGTGTCAAGTTAATAATTAGCTCATTTGCATATTCCATGAAGTCTTATAATTAGTCATATAACTCCAAAATAACTGCATCAAATGTGATGAAACTGCTGCACATACTGATACGACAGATATCTAAATGTGTTGTAAAGCATTTAGTAGTATAAAGTTAATTAAGGGTTCATTTGCATATTTAATAAACTTTGTAATTAGGTATATAACTCTGAAATTTCGGCACTAAAATTTTGTGAAACATGCTACAGATATTGATTTGATAAATATTTAATTGTGCTATGAATCATTGAACAGTGTCAAGTTAATGTAGGGTTTATTTGCATATTTAATGAACTTTGTAATAAGTGACATTACTCTAAAATTACAGCATTAAATTAAATAAAACGTGCTACAAATGTTGATCTGATGGATATCTAATTGTCCCATGAAGCATTGAGCAGTGTCAAGTTAATTAACAGCTCATTTGCATATTAAATAAAGTTTTGTAATTAGTGATTAAACTCTGAGAGTACTGTGTGAAGTTTTAAAAAACCTGCTACATATAGTGATAACACATATCTCATTGTTCTGTGAAGCGCACTACTATTAATGAACCTGTTGTAAAACACGTGAGCATATTCAGTTCATATCTGGTTGAGTTATGGTGTAAACAGACAGGCACACACACACACACACGGGCAGACAGACAAACAGACATCGCTATGACATTAGCCCAAGTGTTTAGACACGTGAGCTAAAAAGGGATGATCAAGATGGCCAGAACAGCCAGTTTTGACCGATTACGTTTAAGAGTCAGGGAAAAGGTGCCAAAAGCGTGCGATAGATATTATACGGGATTAACATTGAGAACAGTGGGATTAAGAGAGGCGAGACTGGTCCAGCCTGTTAAGTTTTTGTCCGGGGAAAAGTTGGAATCTGAAATTTCGAGTATTCTTTTTGTCAACACAGCTTGTATGTGTGTAGTGATCATTGTTTAATATTTACAAATTAATTCTAGTCTGAACTTGAATACAATTTTTACAATTATAACGATGGAAATTATAGTCATATAGGTTGTGTTGATATGCTAAATGCTTGGCATTACAGTTTAGGGACTCAATGCAGAAAGTGTAGGGAAACCACAAAACAAAAGTTCTGAAAAAAATAGCCCAAAGATACAGCTTATGGAGCTTTAACTGACCTTCTAGTTGAATTAGTGATACGTGCTTTGCATTTTGTTAATACTTTGATGGTTCTTTCAACAAAGGTTGCGTGCTAATTACAGTAGTTACAACTATATATAGAACAAAATGTATTGTAGGCTTCATTGACGTCTACCAGTCAGTAACATTTTTCAACGGTTGCACAGAGAAATCATTCACAAGATCTACTAAGTTGAACTTTTTTATAATTTCTATGAGTGACTGTACCGAGTACAGGAGATTGCAGAAAACTATCCTTGAAAATTGCAAAGATGGGTAATAGATCTGATATATAGCACGCAATAATTATTGTACCTGAGTACATGGGACAATTACTGTTAATATGTAGATATGATCAGTGATAGTACCTGTAACTTCAGTGATTATGGTAGGTACTGTCATTAACTGGTTTTAAATGTTAACATCTTAATGCTGCCGTAAAATATTTCTCAATTCTACACAATATTAAACTCGGCAAGAAGTATGCACTGTTTTGTCTAGGTTTAAACATTTGAGTACATCCAAAAGTTCATTCTCAAAGTCTGATACGTCAGCATTAGACTTCCTATACAGTAAAACAATAACACCTTAAAAACGCAACCAGCGTTAGCGGGGCCCAAGCGTTGAAAGTACTTGCACTGATGACACTATGTGTGAAATTTTGAGTCTCCACGTGTCTTATGTGTAGATATTTCTTTGGACTAGATGTTAACACATGGGAAAATTTCCTTTAAAAGCTCGCGTATGTAAATTTCATTTTAAATGATTTGAAAAGTATGCTTGATAGAGAGAGGCGAACTAGCATTTGAATTAAAATTTATGTACCATGATAGCTCACTCTGGAAATTTACCATGTGTACTATGTGTTGACAAATCCTTGAAATAGTTTTGAAAAGTAAAAATTACCTGTCAAAGATCATTTTTCTAATTTCCCACTTAAATGATTTGGAAAAGTATGTTTCATAGACAAACGGGAAATAGCATCGCAATAAATTTCTCACTGATTGTGTTGTCACTTGTCAGCCATACAGACTACTCTGATGAAAAGTATTGAAAGTCATGCCACATGTTTTGTTCATAGGTGAGTACAATACATGCACAATGTGACTCTGATGGTCTTTCAACGGCTTCCTCGAAATTATACTAAATTATTTCAACGTAATGATATATAATCAAATATCTTGAGATTTAACATTGATGCCTTTATGCAGAACTGGGAAAGATAGGCGACAACTAATGTCCTTAGTGCAAATCCAACAGTGGGAGTCAATATATATGTGAACTCACGAAAGGCAAAGTCATGCTACAACGCATGTTCCAGCACGTGAATGCAAGCTTTACTATTAACACCCGGGCATGCACAGAATAGTCCATGAGCCAGATAGGTTTTGGTACCATTTGGGTGGGCAAATTCCACCATACATTTTCTGAAAGCCCAAAATCTGAACTTTCTGAAAATTTTTGTGGACAGGTCGCAGAAGTAGCTTTCTGTCTCAAAAGTCGTTGTCATGGCAACAATACTTACAATCTTATAAGCTAAGAATTTTAGAGAAAACACGTGATTTCAAGACAGACTCTGGTACCTCACATCATGGCCTTTCAATTGACCCCATGACCTTGAACATTCTGGGTCAAGGTCAATAGGTCATGCCCATAACATCTCAGAATTTCGATAAAATAGAGCATTTTTCATAAATACTTTTCTGCTACATCAACATAAAATATGATAGAAACTCAAAAACTTGTTCAGACATAGCCACAGATATGTGCTCTTTGAAAATTAGTATGTTATGTATCAGGGATGTTGTTGGTAGTGAGTAATTACCAAGGCAACCATCAGTGTGTTTTCAGTTATACATGTACTCTATGAGCCAGGCCCCAATTATGGTCAATTGGTACTATTTGGGGCAAGCAGAGGGCAATCTCACACTTAATATATTTTTGAAAGTTGAAACTCTGAATTTTCTGAAAAATTTTGGTAGCTTAGTAATGGGTGAAAACCGTTGCCATAGAAACAAACATCTGAATTATTAAGAAAGTACAATTGTATACAAAAGTGAATATCCTGCTTTATGAAAATGTTCATACCAAAATTGATAACATAAATAGGATATGTTACACATTCTAACTTTCACTCAAGATGTGACCACAAAGTCAAGGTTAGGCGTACATGACCAAATGAGGTCAAAGTTCAAAACATGGAAAGTTTACATTTCAGGTCTCTTTTGTTGTGCACTTTTTGACATTTTCAAGCAAGGTGCACTCTTGTCAGCAAAGATGCACTCTTGTCTTTGATAAACGATACATGTGGCTTCTACCGGTATTAAATTTGACCACATTGTCTGATGCTCTTTTCAAACAAAGGTCAGGTCAATGAAGAACAAGGTTAAACACAGAATAAAATGGTGATTTCTATGGTGTTACGTATATGTTTTTTACACGGAAAGAGTATTTTATGGTACCAGTTTGTATTAAACATCATAATTATCAAGGATAAGCAATATGAACAAGCTTATATTTAGCTAAGAGCCAACAGCTATTAGCTATAGCTATACGTATTTGCCAATAATGTATATCTTCAGAATTTTCATACTACTGTAAACAAACATGTGTCATTTTAATGTTTTTTCGAACGTTTACGTAAATGCAAAATCATTAGTGACATGACATCTGAACTTTAACGTGACAATTTGAACAACGTACTGAGCCCCAGTGTGGCCCACACCTGATCTAACAAAGAAATAGACCAGTCAGAAATAAGTTTTTAATGCTGCTGGACATCAGCCGTAAATATATCAACGATAGATAACAAAATGAAATGTGTCTGATAGAGCTAATAATAAAACTACTATTTTGAACCGCTTGATCAAAAGTAAATAGCACTAAATAAAACAAACATATTAACGTTCATCGTTAAATTACTAATTACAAATGACCAACGACCAATGTTATGTTGACTTTCTATGATCCTCTACGTTTTCCCTGGCATGGGTTTTATCAAAATACAGTACCAGTAATTGTTACGTACATTAGTCAACCACCACTAACACACTATAAAGCATTTCATAAGAAAGTAGTAATATCTAGGTAACAATCTTTACATTGATGCTCATTATTATTTTCTTCTCCATCATCATCACTCATCATCATCAGTAACCTAGCTGTTCTTCAAACAATAATATTTCCATATGTCAGGAGATTATATATACCGGAGTATACCTTATTCCGTTTACCAGACATTGACATGGCGGAAATTTGCACTATTTTGAACATTTACATGCCTCAAACTCCAACAACCCTGGTATGCCCCTTATCGATTTGATTGACAAACAATGGTCTTCAATAACCCAACCATGCCCTTCATGAAAATTTAGTATATATGGATGACAAGCAAGGCTTCCTTTCCAGACAGCAGTCTGATAGTTTGCACGCAAAGCATGCATGCATGTAAAGGCAATCCTCACAAGGTGGTAGTATATGACGTACTGATTTATGTAAAAAGGTGAAAATTGCCCAAAATCACATTTTTTCATGCCACACCACCTTAAAGAGGTCATCAGACGTCTAAACGGTATTCTGGTGCTGTGAGGTAACAGCAGAAGAATACCGTATAGGCGTCGGCGTACCCTACATCTGATTTTAATCAGATTCATCAGACAACCCGTTGCTGCCCCAGTTGCGCCAGTGGTTTTCGGATTGACGTATTTCCTATAATTACATGTATAGGGCTCCTTGGGTACTTAACGCGGATTGCTAAAAATGGACGCTCATCATGAAAATCGACGCCGAATAAGTAAGACAAGGGAATGCTTCTGAAAATGTATCAAGAGAAAATTATCAAATTTAAGCGATCTAGATCTGCGTGTGTATGCTACTCAGCTGTAGAAAGTCTTACTTTTGAAATTGGCGAAGGTTTAGACATTTAATATCTAATTTTACGGAACCAGCGGACAATGTAACCAGGGCAGCCTGTTGCTGACTGCATATCAACGCATTATATCATCGATATCAAGACATCAACTGTCAACCAAACGCTTGAACAAACTAACTGCGCATCGACGTAATGTTTATCAGATATTTATCAAATTTCCGGTAACGTTGTATTAGATTTGTCGCTTTGGGTAAATTTTGATGGGGACAGCTAGCTGGCAGGGTACACGTACCCATTCCGGACAAGTGGTACCAAAAGTATTTCGTGGTTCAAGATTACCCCATTGCTTTTGTCTTTTTTTGATATATCCCTTAAAATTTCTTAGTTACCTTGAATGATAATGATTATTGGACCTGTTTTGATGTCTGTTGTTTAGTAAATTAAAAATAAACTTTCAGAACCACTTCATCTCCTAACGGAAGCCTGGGTGGTAAATGAACAGGCTACAAAATTTTTTCTGTTACCTAAAATGTGGCCAGATGTCACGCCCTGCTGTCAAAAGTCAGTGGAAAACTCTGAACAATAATAGTCCTGTTATTCAGATTCTGGAAAAAAATCCTAGCGTTAGTAATGTGCCCAAAAATAAAGACAGCTAGGGTGTTTTTTTTACTATTGTCCTGGGACATATACTATTTTGAGATGAGAAATAATGCCTGTCCATACATTTTAAAGAACAAATTTAAAAAAGAAAACTTCGGTGTACATTTTTAAAGAAAACTTGGCAGAAACGTAAAACGACATATATAGCGAAGGAAGGAAATATTTTCTTCTTGGACGAATCTTCGTCAGAACATTTCAACGGGTTTGGAAATGACGTGAATGGCTCCAGGAATCAAATTCACTGACAGCTGAACGATAACGACCTAACGTCGTGTGGACGGCAATGAATGACTCTGGACATTTACGACCATACAATCGAATTCCATTTTCCAAATATTTTGTTGCACGATATCGGCTCTTTCCTTGACCAATTTTCTTTCCTTGACCAATTTTCATTTATGTGGGGACAAATTACTGAACTCTACAAGTATCTCCATCACAGCGCTGTATCTGAACTGAACTCCATCTTGTCACTTGTTTACGCCCCTGGCTGTCCTTCAGTCTTACAAGATGTGTTCATATTAGCTATCAAACACAAGCTCAGACTGTGCATTCTGCAAAATCAAGGGTTTTTGTAGCAGACCCAGGCAAGCCTATGTGAGCCTGAGCTGGCCTGTGGCAAGCCTGTGGCCTGCCTGAGGCTTGCCTTTTGTTGCGTTAGTTCTGCCGGGTACTGTATAGCAGCTGCGGTGGCAGTGTGCTTCTGCTGCTACAATACCCCTAGACGTTATAGCCATCATCCTTTCTACAGCATTTTCCCAAAGACTTATGTTTGGCCTCAAGTCTACTGCTTGATGTAGGGGTTCTCGTGTTTAGCCCCTTTATTACATATTTTGTTCTTCACAAATTATACATCTTTTTCTGATAGACTCCAGTATTTACATTTGTAGCATCCCTTTGTGACACCCTAGACTCAGATTGCAGTTAATAGTAGATTGAACTGAATTGTCAGTCAAGTATACTAAGTGTTTTCTTGTGGGAACACTTTTTCTCGGCAGTCTAGATTATACAATATGTAATACAGTTTCAAACTTGCGAATTTTGGTGCTTTGAACAAACCTTTCCAAAAGTTGAGTTCCCCGAGCTTATTAAGATGTGAGCCATAGCACCTTAAATGATACGTGGACGTAATATTTGCACATTTTTCGCCCGCTTGTTTGATTAACATCCTCTGAAACATCCATTACGTTAGATTTAACAAAATTTTTCACAAATTAACTCAATCGAGACAATGATATTGCGTGAAAAAAGAAATGCTACTTAATCTTTTTTACTTTATTGAAATATATATTAAATTAAAGATTATTTAGGAGGTGGCTAATTGTATTTTAATCACCAAAGGTAAGTGAATTTCCATGTCTGAAAAAATAAGTGAGTATACGACCATAAACCAATAGGATGTACAACAAATAAATCACTCCCTTGGAGTACTAGTGAAGTTTAATTTCAAGATGTTTGATTTTATTACTTAAAAAACTCACTTTTCCAGTTTTATAAATCGCATGAAGCTGAATTATTTTATATGTTGATGATTTCTTTGTTACTTATTACTCGGATATTATATGCGCATGATATGTGTATTGTACATGCCTAGACAAAATTCAAAACTTTTAACAAAAGGCGAATAAATAGATTCAAAAAAGGCGAACTGAAGTTGCAATTCTACTTGCTGTAGCAACATGTGTAACATTGAAACCGACAGTCATTAAATCAGCGCAACTAACTGGACCAAGATATTCACGACACAGCGATCATTTTGCAGGAATTAAGGCTCTGTTACGCAGTTTTTACCTCCGCTGTCAGTGACGTGGAGCATATCAGATACACCCGTGGCCACTTTAGTGTTGATCAAGCCTGTCTGGTGCAAGCAGAAATTCTGTCTGCAGAAGGGTGATAAAACGGTTACTTTACCCTGTATCAGTGGTGATATGATCCTACTATCGGTACCCCATGGACACGCCGATTAGCCTGAAATTACGGAGTGATTATAAAATACACTGTATACCAATGATGCTGACCACAGCATTTGCCCTATCAGTATTTAGTTTCTGCTAAAACTCATGTGTTTCAAATGCAGTCAGTGTTACAGAAAATCACACATTTTGTGCCGATTTCAATATTGCAGTGAATGAATACCAACGATACTATAACGTGTATCGTAAAGTGTCGTGTTCAGACTTTGTTCAGACGCGGGAATTGAGAAAATGCCACTTTGAAAATGTTAGTAATTAAATTACAGACATCGCCCGTCTTGACTGCAAAACTTTCGAAATAAACATTCACTTGCACTAAGCCATGTTTCTTTCCTACAAACCGTGAATAAACTTACTCCAATTTCACTTGGTACGGAAAGGTAAGAGTAAAGAACAGTCGGGGTAGCGTTTTACATGTACATGTATTCACATGAGTGTAACTTTGAACGACACTTTTCTCATCCCGGTTGAAGGGAGCCTGTCCTGATACATGTATATCTCTTCCAAATTTTTCTGGCTGCCTCCACGCTAATCTTAAAACGGTCGCTTGCTTGTTTTTTTGTAGCTCCTCGTGGTACCTCGCTAGATGCCAAATTGCCACCACAATCTCTTATATTTTGAACAATCAAGCTGCCCACGTCCTTACTGAAGGATTTTCCCGTATGATATTCGCGACCGTTGTTATTGATGTTCATTATCGGAGTGCAGACTTACAGCGTGTCTACAGTGCAGTGTTGTGATCGATTTGAATTGGGCAGGCGAGACATTTTAGTAGAACGTTATCTCAATCCTAACAGTGGGGTGCCGATAGTGAACCTTGCATTTATTACACCGATCACCACTCTGTTTCGTTTATACAAACAGAATTTCTGCTTGCACCAGACAGGCTTAATCAACACTAAAGTGGCCACGGGTGTAGGTGCATTGTCCGTCGTCATCCGTCATCTATCAACAATTGTTTTATTCTCTGAAACTGCTGGTCTAATTAATGTCAATACTGGTATGCAACTCATTTGGCTGAGTTAATTTAGATTTGTTCAAATCATGGTGAAATTTACATATTTATATTTTTGGGCATTCTTCCTTTTTATCAACTTTGAAATGTGTTATGTGGGTTTCTTGGGACAACCTGAGTGAGGTTTATTCAAGTTGAGAAGAAAACTTTCGTACTTGAAATTTTTGGGCCTTTTTTTCGTTTTTGTTTGAAAAACACAATTTTCTCACAATTATCTTTAAAGGTTCCTAGGTATTACTTCAGTTTCTTCAAATTTTGCTAATACTTGCATATTCATGGTAGAGATGAAAAACAAGAGCCCATTATTATATAATAGTAATACATGCATTTGCAAGGATGTCCTTGTTCAGTGTTCCTAAAATCAACATAAGCAGATGTATCAGTATTACAAAGTTTATTTACAAACAAAACCTGACCTTTTTTATTTTTAAGCAATACATAACAGCAGAAGTCTATCGGCTGCTAGGCCTCTTGTTAAAGCTTTTCCCATGTGACCTAAGCTCCGCCCCAGTGGAAAATAACAACCAAAAGCATTTATCTGGAGATACAGGGTAGCTCAACATGAAATCCGGAAAAAAGTTATAGTATATCGGTATCTCTTGAGATCAGACTACTTGTCTACTCGTTGACAAGCTTATAATCATCTCCCACTAACTACGTTGGTCCGACACAGATACTCATTTTTGATAAGTGAACATGTTACTTCAATCATGAAAACAAAAACATAAAACTTTGCCAAATTTTGTTTTTAACAATCAAACACACTTACGTATATTTGCCTTTTGACCTCTTTTACTGTCGATATGACTTTAGTTGACATTGCTGTGTACTTAGCACACAATGTTATGATTTTATAACCATTAATATACATGCAAAGGTATGTCCAATGTCGCTCTATTACTGTATCTGAAAATGCATTGATGGTTGCTATGGTGATTGCCGCCCTATCAACAAGGTATATGATAAAAAACATTAGTATTTTAAAGAGATCGCATTAGCTCTTATAGCTGACTAGATTTTCATGTTTGTACTTTTTGGTTTGGTAAAAATGTTGCAAAGCTATTTGCAAAAAAACCCACCTTAAACAATTTCTAAGTTGCTGAAGGCAATGCCTATTGACCTTGACCTACAAATCTAAAGGTCATGGGTCAATTAAGAAGCAATGCGAACTATTGATATGCATCCTTAAATCAATAAAATATCTTTTGTCGTGTATTTGATAATCTATTTTACATAGTATGCTTAATTTTAATGCTTTTGAATGCTGATTCCATGACAACAATATTTACACTGAAAGCGTATTCAGCAAACTGTCCAATGAAGATTTTCTCAAAATTCAGATTTCAGGTTAAATGGCTGCTTTGTTCCCCACTCGAGTCAAATGGAACCAAATTGACAAAATTTGGGGTCTGGCTCATAGGCTACATGCATAACTGAAAACACACATATTGTTGCCTTGGCAATTACTCACTAATGACATCATCCCTGATACAAAACATACTAATTTCAAAGAGCACACATCTGTGGCTATTGTTGAGCAAGTTTTGAGTTTCTATTATATGTTATGTAAACGTAGCAGAAAAGTATTTGTGAAAAATGCTTGATTTTACAGAAATTCTGAGATGTTATGGGCATGACCTATTGACCTTGACCCAGAATGTTCAAGGTCACGGGGTCAACTGAAAGGCCATAATGTGAGGTACCAGCATGTGTCATGAAATCATGTAAATATCTTTCGTTGTTCACTAAATAGTCAGTTTTGTATAGTATTCTTAACTTTTAAGATTGTAAGTATTGTTGCCATGACAACAACTTTTGAGACAGAAAGCTACTTCTGACACATGTCCACCAAAGATTTTCAGAAAGTTCAGATTTCGGGCTTTCAGAAAATGTATGGGGGACTTTGCCCACCAAAATGGTACCCATCGACCAATTTTGGGGGTCTGGCTCATGGACTAGAAACCTCCGCTGTTTGCAACGTTCCAGACGGTCGACTATCCACAGGGACTGTGATGCAACTAACTTGTCAACAATGACGCACAGGGCCTAGTATTTACAATGTTCACAGAGTGTTCCAACTATAATGAGCTGTGCAAACTCACATTCTGAACTGCAGTCTCTACCTTCAGGTTAATAAGCAATTTAGCACTTCCTTTGTGTGTTCTATCCAAACACTCAAATGTATTTCTCAGTGTTTTCAATTCGATTTCAAGGTTTATGTAGTGTAAAAGTTGAAAGGCATGTATTTTCTAGGGGGTTAAATTTGTCTTTGACAGAGAAAGACGTGTACGTGAAACTGCACTCCACTGTTTATCAATTATCAATGTGTGTCCATAAAAACAGATTGGCATCTGTCTGCATACATTGTGTATAATGTATACGCCATATTGTCCATCCTGAGAGGCTGTAGCTGTATGGAGATTGGGGCTTCCACTTTTGGACAGAAGGGGCCGGGATTAGGGTTCGCATGACTGCCGGCTCAAGTTGACAGCGGCCATTGCAGTGCAGTCTGCCCTGCCTGCCTTTTCAGTTTGAAAGAAAAAATAAGGCTGTATTCAAAAACCTACATAAAAATTAATGCATCAAAAACCTGGGCTTTAAACTGCCTTTCAAATAGCCTCAGTTATGATCCTTGACTTTCACAGACATAACAGCTGTGCGTCGACCCTGGTAGTTCTGCCCTGGCACACAAAAGAACTTTCAACGATTAAATTGGTATTTCTAAAACAATAAAATATATCGTCCAAACCATGTGAGCGATCCATATGCCTTTCGCAAACTTGAAAGTGCTTACACCAAGAATGATACAAGTAAAATTTCAGTTCAATCGGTGCGTTGGTTCTGGAGAAGAAGATTTTTAAACATTAAATTGTTATTTCTCAAAAATCAAATATGGTGGCCATCGGGTCACGCGATCGCACATGATTTTATTTGCAAATATCAAAGACCTAAGATCATGCATGCTACACACCAAGCGGTTGCCATCCTTATTAGTACTTGCACTGATGATTGTGCAAATTTTGAGCTTGAATGGTCTTTTGGTCCTTGTACAGAAGAATCTTAAAATCATCTCGTTGTTATTATATGTTTTTTAAGAAATCAATATGGCCACCAAACCATGTGACCAGTCCGTATGCCTTACGCAAACTTGAATATACTCACACTGCGGATTTCTAATTTGCATATTTAACGAACTTTCGTCATTAGGGATAAACAAATTAACTTGATCAAAATTGGCAAAACGTGCTATGTACATCGACAATACTAGGTTTAAACACTATTGAAAGCCATTAAGCATATATTCCTAAGCCGTTCTAATTGGCATATTTAATGAACTTTTCTAATTAGGGTTATATGTCTGTACTGATTCGATCAAAATTGTTGAAACTTGCTCTTTACATTGCGATAAGTGTAATGACCAAAAATTGGTTTATATTTCTTAAAACATGTGATCACTAATTTGCATATTCAACGAACTTTCCTTTTTCGAGATATATGCCTGGATTGGCTTGATCAAAGTTGACAAAACTGCAATTAACGTAAAAAAATACTTAATTAAAAAGATTACTGAAAATCATTAAAAACTTTTTTGAGCTACTATCTAATTTGCTTATTTCACGAACTTTCCTAAGTAGGATCGTATATCTTGATTGAATTGATCAAAATTGATGAAATTTGCAATGTATATTGCAGATACTATGGTATAATAATTTTCCAGTTGGGGATATAAGAATGGAAGAACTGTCAAAAGTTTATGAAACTTGCTGTATGTATTAAAAACAATTATGCTGTATAAGCTCCATTGTGTGATAGAGCCAGTGACTTTGTATAAGGGACAGTGGCTTTAACTTTTTAATGATAATCTAATGTTTATTATCCGTAATAATTTAGTATCTTGTTTACCCTCTATAACATTATAAAGTCAACCTTATCAGTAAAGCCTACGCACGTGTAATTATCATTGTTTATTGCTGACAAATGAATTTTGGTCAAGACTTAGTGCACTTTACACAATATATACACAATGATAAGAAGCTGAACGACGGGTATTTGAAGAAACTTTAGGGAATTGAACAATAAACTGGAGTAAATGCACAGAGCAAAGTCACTGAAACAATAATCAAAGTAGGTACTGTACTTTAATAATAGCATCTGATAGAGAAACTCTTTGTTTAAAAGGGCCTTAGTGTCATGTATGTTAAAGTCTACGAGAGAGTGGTTTTTCATAATTGTTATGTTTTACTGCATTCCAACATGTGATTTTATTTACCTTACAATCATAGCCAGGTTCCATTAGTGAGTTACTTGATAGATATCGGTTCTTTGGAGAAATGGGCTATATTTATCCTGATAGAGTATAAGCAACAAGGTCTTGTCTTGTCTTATTCTGTACCGTCATAGTCTGATTCGGTCAGTGATTTTTTTATTGAGATGTTCTTTCAAGAAAAGGGTTACACTTGCTATTTCATACAGTTTGATATTGTTATTGTTTCTATTTTAATATTATTTAGCTGTAATACATGATTTAATTTCCTTTGCAAGCAGTAAATATATTTTAACAAATAAATGAAAGTAATCCTTTCCATAAAATTATATTGGTTTCCGGTATTATTTAAAGTGTGAGAGTTTTAGTAGTTTTAGTTTTAGCATTTTGCACTATTGTTCATGTACCTGACAGCCAACATTGGACTTAATGCAACTGGCTTATTCTAAAAGTCAATAGAGAAAGTATTCTCTGTTGATTACATTTATGATTATAGTTAAAGTAGGGGCTACTAACAACTTATATTTATCAGAAATACATGTCACTGATCATATCATTACTGGTATGTACAATGAGTAGAAACACAGAAACTTTGTTGATTTTCATGGAAAGCCCTGTGGAATTATGTCCTGGGTATGTTTTCATTGGTATAAGGTTGTGAACAACAATGCAAAATGCCAGGGCCCTGTGTTTGACAATATCAAAATGATTGAGGACAGATACTTTGTGAGAGTTGTAGTAGTTTTAGTTTTAGCATTTTAGACCAATTGTTCCCAAACAGGTACCAGATAGCCAACATGGGACATTATGCAACTGGCTTACCCTTGAAGTCAATCAGAGAATATGATCCTCTACTCATTGGATTTAGGTTTATAGTAAACGCATGGGCTACCAATAATTTGTTCATCAGAACTACACATCGCTGCATCATATCATTGCTGGTACGTACAATGAGTAGAAACACATAAACTGTTGTTGACTTATACGGCAAGCCCTGTTGCATTATCTCCTCAGTATGCTGCGACTGGTATTAGGTTGTGAATTATAATGCGAAATGCTAGAGTCTGTGTTTGAGAACATCAAAAAGATTAATGTGTAATACACTGTCTACAAATTGATTTACAAGCTTCACTTTAAAGTTTTCACAATTTACAAATTTGCCCGTTTTTTTTAATCGATGCCTTAAACTATCTGTGCCAATACCCCAGGCTCTCCAACTACTAGTATAGCATACATGTAATTATTGAAAAACAAAAACAACACTGATTCATAAACTTTCAAGGATAATAAAAGAAATGTGACAGGTCAAGGACTGTATCTTCCTACATTTAAAATGCATGCTTTGAAGACTGCAACACTGGGCCATACTAGCTATTCTTAAGGTGAATTTTTGCTCTGAGCTTAAATTGTTCCAACTTTGTCAAAGTCGTTTTTATGAAAAAAAGTTTATGTTTGTGTGAATGTTATAAAGAAACGAAATAAAATGAATAAAATTTCTCAAACTGACGACTTTTGAGTCGGGGCACTCATGAAATGTCCCTGACTTTTTTCATGAATTTAGTTCTTCGTAAACCACTAAATTGAGTCAGGCACATTTTAAATGACCCTGACTAACTTGACTGTAAATCGATAGAAAAACTAAAGACAAGCTCACACATTTTCATTCAAATATTAATATTATTCATATGTTGTGAACAATATTGCATTAGATACTATTGTGCACCAGTCTGATTCTTTCTCACACCATTTCGAAAGTATCGTAAATTTTGAATAAAGGTTTAAAGTTGGTAAGCAAATATGGTGTAAAATTGGACAAATTTCTAAAATGCTTGAGAAATTGTGCTAATCCAATTATCCGAATTTAGTTCCAATGATCGTGTTTGAGAGATTTTATGTTGAAGTAATCTTTGTAGTTTGCACTTTTGTTATGTAATGGACTATGAGTATTTACACTTGAAACACTGCTGCATACTCTGATGTTATATTTTTCCCAAATAATGCTTCTCAACGGTAAAATCGACCAAATTATGTACTCACCAGAGCTTTCAGTTTAGGCTGTCATGTCGGCTGCCATCTTGAAAATGCCCACGATGCAACACTTTTTTGCTCATATGGGGTTTTTAACTGCTCGGTGAGTATTTATTTTTCTGATGTAGGGTATTCACATGCTTAGCTTGGCGCTCTGTTTAGCCCTGTCTTGCAGGTTACGCTTAACAGCGCCGGTTTCCTAATGCCCTGTCTTATCAGTGGAAAGGTGATTCTAACATCTGGGCAATATTAAAACTAGTATTGGTAAACCTTCAATTGATACGATCAACCTGCAAATTGTTATACTTTCAAACATGTATCACATTCAGATAAGGGATTGAGAAACATTGAAAATCCATTGATATTTTAATGAGCTGTCCTGACGCCTATGTAGGTTATAAATCATTGTTACTGATTGACTTCGAAAATACGTAAGTACATGAACGATTGCGTCATAAAATAGCTTGCATTTTTCCATTCTAACGACAAAGGTGTAAGCGTTCTTGTATTTGTTTTCAAGAAGATTTCATTTACTCCAAAACTGATTATATTTCGACAATCTGAACAAGTTTGAGTTTGATCGACGAACCACGGGTATTTTTGCCAAAGACTATTGCTACAGCTGTTTCGTAATACAGAAGCAAGACTACATTAACGTGACATTATATAACATCATGCTACCATGCGCTATTCTGATTAGACCAGATTTCATTCCACGATGCTAAAATAATGTTTCAGCACTTGTTAGGCAGTTGTAAAACGGGCCCCTAAACCAGCATTTTCGAAAATTACCCTGTCGGTGCATTTGAACGTACCTATCTAAACTTAATCCGAAACAGTCCGCTTTGTTTCTACGACCGAAGTCCGAACTTTGATACACAGATAGAGTATGGGTCTGTAACTCACCTCTTGGTGAAAATAAGTTGGGGTCGATGATGAAAGACATCTCTGAAGCAGCACATTTGGGTATGATGTATACAAATCATTGCATTAGGGCAACAGAGCACCGTGCACTTTTGCTTGATTCGGCGGAGTCGAGACGCGACATACAGCTCTTTCGAATGAAGATAGTATTCATTCATACACAAATAAATTGACACTTCCTAACAATAACGGTATGTCAGATATTCTTTCCCAAAGTTTGGGCTGTAACAGATTAGAGTGTTCTAACGATGTAGACGCCAGACCAAGAAGTTCAAAATAACAATGCGACGACTCCTGCGATTGCGACGCGTCGACGAAAGTTTACATCAGATGCAACGAGCAATGTCGGCATCCAGCTCTCGTTGAATTGTGCAACATATTCTGCACTACTGTTGATAATAGTTGGTCTAATCCAACATCTTGATTATTTTAAAACTGCTTGGGCATCATTTTACAAGTGTTATAGCCACAAACAGATGACGTCAAAGATGTACGTACTTATGAAAATGAGGTCAAAGGTTACGTTTTAAAAGGGGCGATATATTATTTTCGGGCAAGAGTTAGGAATGGGAGCATGGAAACTTATGGGGAAATAATTGAAAACAGGGGTCGCAATTTTTTACTGTCTTCACTCCCTTCCTCTATTTCTAGTATCCCATTACTCTACCCGTGTCTTCTTCAGCTAGCCTGATACCTAATCACATTTTTTACACAAAAACTAATATCGCTACCGGGGATCGAACCCAGCACCTCCTGCATGTGAAGCACTTACCTTTAACCTGTACTCCACGAGAACAAGTTGCGTTTGTTGTGCAGATTTGTTATTGTTACGTTTGAATATTTTCATATTATTTGTTATATTTGCACAGTTCAAGCATAAAATTGTCACTTGTTTAGGATGTTTTATATGTTGAAAACTTTGTGTTTGACATTTATTATTGAATTTGTCATTTCCTGCCCTTTTTTACAATAAGAAAGGTGTGTGTTCCGTTTTTGACAGGATACACTTTTATAAAAAGTGGTTCATCACTAAACATGTATAAAATGCAATTTTCATTGCTTTTGTAGATGAAAACGTGAACAGCAATTCGTTGGATATTCCACGAAAATTACATTATAAAAATTGAACCGATCGACAATATACAATGCAGGATTCGGGGCACAATTTTTTTTTCGCCGAGGTCTCCGCTACGTATCGATCGGTATCGGGGGTAGCGGAAACCAAATAATCTTGAAATAAATAGATAACAAGCCGTAATGTATTAGTGCGCTGGTACAAGTTTTAACGATTGTATTATGTAATAGAAAAGCCGGACTTTTTTCTCAATCTTACACTTGACATTATGGAAAGCCGGAACTTTTTTATAAATGAGTACCTACTTTCAAATTGTCTATAAAACCAGTAAAATGAAATGTGCAGCATTTGTAATCAAATAAATTGGTGTCGGTTACGATGCATACCCAAAATTTTTAAAAGAATATAATTACATTTACAGATTTTTTGAGCATTATGAGGTAGCGGACATTTTTCCCATCCAGAATATGCACGAAATCGGTAGCGCATAGAACAGCAGGTAGCGGAGGGTAGCGACGGGTAGCGGACAAGTTTTAGACTTTATTTTCACTAAAAGATTGTTTGGAGGAGTCAAAATCGTAGCCCATATAGGAGACAAGTAGCGGATGGGTAGCGGACGTTTTTTCCTGCCAGAATGTGCTCAAAATCGGTAGCCCATAGGAGACAAGGTAGCGGAGGGTAGCGGATATTTTTTGCCATCCAGAATATGCACAAAATCGGTAGCCCATAGAACAGCAGGTAGCGGAGGGTAGCGACGGGTAGCGGACAGACTTTCATTTCACTAAAAGATTGTTTGGAGTAGTCAAAATCAGTAGCTCATAGGAGACAAGGTAGCGGAGGGTAGCGGATGGGTAGCGGACGTTTTTTCCTGCCAGAATGAGCTCAAAATTGGTAGCGCATAGGAGACAAGGTAGCGGAGGGTAGCGGATATTTTTTGCCATCAACAATATGTTCAAAATCGGTAGCCCATAGAACACCAGGTAGCGGAGGGTAGCGGACGGGTAGCCGACCAGTTTTAGACATTATTTTCACAAAAAGATAATTTGCAGGCGTCAAAATCGGTAGCCCATAGTAGGAGACAAGGTAGCGGAGGGTAGCGGACGTTTTTTCCTGCCAGAATATGCTCAAAATTGGTCGCGCATAGGAGACAAGGTAGCGGAGGGTAGCGGACATTTTTTTCCATCAGAATATGCTCAAAATCGGTAGCCCATAGAACACCAGGTAGCGGAGGGTAGCGGACGGGTAGCCGACAAGTTTTAGACATTATTTTCACAAAAAGATAATTTGCAGGCGTCAAAATCGGTAGCCCATAGGAGACAAGGTAGCGGAGGGTAGCGGACATTTTTTCCCGTCCAGAATATGCTCAAAATCGGTAGCGCATAGAACACAAGGTAGCGGAGGGTAGCGGACACTTTTCCCATCCAGAATGTGCTCAAAATCGGTAGCGCATAGAACACCAGGTAGCGGAGGGTAGCGGACAAGTTTCAAACATTACTTCCACTAATATAAAATATTGTTTTGAGGAGACAGAATCGATAGCCCATAAGACACAAGGTAGCGGAGGGTAGCCGACGTGTAGCCGACATTTTGTCCGTGCAAATTTTGTGTGAAACAGTAGCCCTAAGGATCCAAGGTAGTCTAGGATAGAGTAAGGGTAGAGCACATTTGGCCAACATATTTTCCATCATGAATGTGACCATAAGCGGTATCCATTACAACACATGGTGCGGGCGGGGAGCCGACATTAGTTCCTACATAGCTTAAGACTTATCACAAATGGTAACCCATAATAGACACAGCACTTTACATTCCGTTCATTGCGACGGCATGCTGACTCCTATAGAATTTATTACGCATATATTACATTTCAGAGCTGTTTTGAATAAAAGTGTGACACCAGTTTTGAATTGTCCTTCCTGC
This sequence comes from Ptychodera flava, assembly GCF_041260155.1. NCBI lineage: Eukaryota > Metazoa > Hemichordata > Enteropneusta > Ptychoderidae > Ptychodera > Ptychodera flava. The sequence goes on from NC_091938.1 coordinate 32,637,213, forward strand.
GGCAACGTAAACTTACAGAATTTTTCTTTACAGTGTCCACTTTGTGGAAAAACATTGAAAAGATAAGCTAAATGTGAATTGATGGTTTGTATTGTCATTTATTAATTTTTTAAAAACAATATAGCAGATCGTCTATTTACCTAAGCAATAATGTACCCCTCCCAGCTTATAATGGACAAAACAAAATTTGCACAACAAGGCGGAGCCGAGTAAATTATGGAGCGCAAAGTTTGCTTGATGAGTCAATTGTGGGAGGACGGGGATATATTAATGCTATTATTTTATAGTTTTTGAGATGTCACTGACTTTGAAGATGTACAAAACATCTTTGGTAGCAATGATGGATAATTGGATACATTATCTGTAAGTATCTGAGGGTATGAGGTCACAAAATTCACTGGTATTGACAAAGCTATAATAATATTACACCTCAACTACAGTACTGATCTCGTGATTGGATGAAACTCCGCAACGTGACATTCCAAAAAAGTGTGATATAACGTGGTTTGAATTGCTATTGCCCTCTTGCCGGCAAGCCGTCCGAACGCCATTGGTAGCGCACATACGCACAGTACAAATACTGGATTTTGTGATGATTTCAAATTTTCGGTGCAATAAAGTTAACAACACATGCCCTCAGGCTGGTGCTCTTGACCAAAATATTGATTATACTCTTGGTAGTAACAACAGTGATCCGGAGCGATCCACGCAAGAGATCTACGCCTATTCCCGGTCATCCCATAGAGCATTTCCTTGGTCGTGTCAAACTCTTGAAGGTATATGTACAGTAAACAACCAAATTATGAGATTTTATGTTGTACAACGTATTGGCGTACAAGACTGGCATATATCAATGAAACTCAAAATGAATGTTGTATTTCATAATTCGGCCACGAAAATATTTGTCAGGGTGAAACCTTTAATTGAGTTTATTAGAATTATGAACGTTCACTGTGCGCAATGCACCACGGAAACTTTTAAAGAACTTTCAGGCCGATCTGGGACTAGTATACCTAAGGGAGCCGTCATTATTTACGGCCTGGGGATCGTAAGCATGTGAGGGAGTAACTCAAAAAATTGAAAACTTCAAGGGGGTTGCTCAAAATGTGGAGAGGAAGAAGGGGGTTACTCAATTTTTGAAGCAAAATAAATTGAAACACCTCAAATTGCACCATGGTTGCACCCATCAATTTCTCAAAATTTTCGATGCGAGAGGGGGACACCCCTCCCGTGCTCTCCCCTTAGGGTGTTCTAACAGTTTTACTAGTTAAAAACAAATTAAAAAACACCTTTGAGGCTTTCAGATTGCACCAGGCTGCACCATTGCACAAATCAATTTCTCAAAATTTTCCACGCAAGATAGTGAATATCCCCTCTGACACTTCCCCCTCAGCCTCGCGCATGTTATTCCCCTTTTACTTTCAAACTCTGCCCAGTCATATATCCTAGTGAAAACCCAGTCATGATACCCATCCAAATTAAACAGTACTATGTGGTTAGATACTGGTTATAGCGTGAGCTTTAATATCTATATTTCGTTGTCACTTTGAATTTCATTTAGTTTGTTTCACCTTTTTCAACCGTCATTAGATAACCGATAATAATAAAGCAGGGTACATCAGGATTTGAAAGGTCTTTACTATCGCTGTATTTTTGTAAATTTTACAAATACGTGTATTGGTATTTAGCTCTTCTAAGAGGGGGGGGGTCAGTCAAATTTCTGAGTTAGAGAGGGGGTTACTCAAATTCATCATGGTTGGCAAGGGGTACTCGAAATTTCGGAGTTTCGGATGAAATTACTGCAACCCACCCCACCCCGACCCCCGCCAGACCGTAAATAATGACGGCTACCTAACAGTCGCATGGTCGAGTTACACGAGGCACCTCGGTAGGCAACGCGACGAGCAACGCGGTAGGCAATTCGAGTTGCCCGTGTTGCCTCGTTTGTGTGATATCGTCGCGTCGTCCGATGAGGTCAGGCGACGCCGCGTGGAAAACCGGCACGTTGGTTTTTCAGGCGACAAGTCAATCATCATCATCATCATCATCATCATCGTCATCGTCATCATCGTCATCATTATTTTATTGCCATATTTAATATTCAAGAAATATAATACAATTCAAATTCCGCAGAATACATTGACAATAAGAAGCTACGAATATAGTCTTGTGCTAGTCGAGCCTAGCCTGTTAACTCATATGTACATTGTATTGATACATGTATTGATGTACTATATTGATACATGTAATTTTGTGAAGAGAAGATGGTAACTGTGACAGTAAAAAATCCCACAAAGTTAGATGATTACAGCTAGAATTCGTTTTATCTTCGTACTTAAGAACATTAACATAGAGCAAGACATTCTCATAAAGATGGCTTTTGTGAACTTACACCTAGAAGTTTGATTTTTTGACAAAATTCAACAATGTGTTCTATAGTTTTGCACCTGTGTAAGATATTGAAGATTGACCTGCAGATGTATACATTCATGTCCACCTTTGGTGGGGGGGGGGGGTATCGTAGCAATGGTCTATGGTGTTCGCGGTAACTTTTTCCTCCTTGCGTGCGGCATACGCATTTAATAGTCTGCTAAAATTGCGTAATGGCTGTATGCATGCGTAATTTCACTTCCGCACTCGATGGATGGAAAAAAAACTGACTACAAAATACGATGAGCCGTTCAATAAATCTACACTACCAATTCGGATTGTACGATGTACATGTAACATTATTTTAATGTAAACAAGTTCAACGAACAACTTGAACAACTGGGCTGTGTTTCAAACATGCTGAAACGTAACAGCGAAGGGTATACATGCGGCCGTCAGAACACATCGGGCAACCCAAAGGTTAGAGGTTGCAGCTAATCCAGGCGCTAGCAGTGTTCGAAATTTATACATTTATATTTATACATCAAAACGTAACTATGGATATTCAGTCTTGCACTGCTCTTGGTAGCCTGCGCGTGGTTGTGGATGGAATTTTTTTGGTAACCGTGCATTATCATCACGGCTCACGGCTTCACTTTGGCGCTCATCCCCTGTTGTTGTATCGGCGACAACAGGACAATACGTCGTGTATTCCGACATGGGTTCAATTTCACTGCGCTTCTCCGTGTTCTCCATGTTGGGTTGCCCAGAAGTGTCTTTCGATTGATCCTCTGAATCATTTTTTCACGGACTCTTTGATCAAATATGGGGACAGCGAGACGCGATCATCATGAACGGTTGGCATTTAATTTGTTGCAACATTTCTGTCAGTCACTCACTTTGCGTCATAAGTTTCAGAAACTATCGCTCGCCTGAAAATTATCAACGTATACGTAGTTCATAGACACAGTTGATATGATAACGTGCCTTTTAACTACGATGCCGATGTTTCAGACAACGCCCAGAGAATCCGAAACTTTCCACACAAATGAGTGATTGACAGAAACGTTGCAACAAATTAAATGACAAGCGGGCACTAATATCCTCTGGTTCTCACAAGAGCTCAGTCACGGGGAGTGCTTTCGGAAACATTTTACTGTTTTCCTTTGCGAATAGAAAACGCATAACAATGAAAGAAATGCGTAGAGAGAGAGTCAATTCCAATGCGTGAATACGCATTTTTTGTGCATGTAAACGCGAACACTCTTGATAATATGAAAATAATATGATAAGTAGTAAGGAACATTTTTATGGAGCAAATCAAACATAAAAGTACAGATTTAGCAACTTCCAGAGCTTATGAACATCCTGAATACGTAGATTTTAGAACAAAGGTGAAGATGGCTCTCTAAATTCAGAGAATATTATACTGCGCATACACATTTTCTGAGCGATATAAATTGGATTTAGATACGATGAAAATGTATTCCCCCATACTTCTAAGCCATATGTTACATGGGTTGAATAATGATATATAGTGCAAAATGAGAATACTTTGTGGTACAGCGTGTCTTAATTTAAATAATATTCCGGCCTTCTTTCTTATCATCGCGTTTACCTTTGTAATGTTTTGTTTCCATGTAAGGTGCTTATTAATAATTACCCCCGAAAAATGATGCTTTTTATATCTGAACTAGAGGTTGATTTTTCACACAGTGTAGGACCAAGTATTGATCCCTGTCTCCACATGCCACAGGTAATTGAACTGAATTAATACAATCTACAGACACATGTTGATATCTCTGATAGAAAAGGATTTCCTCTCACACCATAATATAGGAGCTTTGCTAAGAGGATTTCGTTGCCAATGGTATCAAAAGCCTTCGAAAAATCTGGGAAGATTCTTATTGTACTATTTTCCTGGTCAATTTGTGATGTCAGGTGCCTCAGTAAATTTATAAGAGACAACTCTGCACTATGGTTCTTACGAAAACCATACTGATGCTTATAAAAAGTCATGATTGTTAAAATAATTTACTAGCCGATTATTGACAGTCTTGTCCAGAATTTTGCTAATAAGAGGTAACGCTGAAATAGGGCAATATTTTGCAGGAATCTCTTTTGGATCTTTTCAAAGATGGGTACTACTCTAGCAACTTTAAGAGCATCTGAAAATTTACATTTGCAAAAGAAAGATTGAAAATATGACAAAGTGGAGCTGCAATATGTTCGGCAGCATTGACTAAAAGCTTCGCAGAAATGTTGTCATACCAAGCATGGTGTGTGATCGCCTTTTGGTATAACCAATATAGTCAATGGGCCATCACAGTCTATTGTCTCCCAAATACCATCTTCCCCTAGGCACTTCCCGTCACTATGTTTTCCAGTTAGCTAGGATATTCGGTTATCATAATGTGCTTGTTTGTCATTAATCTGGCGGTGGGTATGAGTGTTGGTCCTGTTGCCATGACACTGCAATAGCTAAAATCTGACATTTCCGAAAATGCCATGACACTAAAGGTATATGTATTTGTTGGTATTTGAAGCTGGCAAGTTAATTGCTATCGCAATATAGGTCATCGAAGGTCATGGTCATACCTACTTAGGGTCGTTGCCAAAGCAGTGCCCTGTCGAAAAAACTTTTTCAGGGAAAAGGAGGAAAAGCTTTATGGCTTATATCATATACCTTTGGAATAAAAATGCACAAAACACAATCTAAGTATCTACAAAATTAGGCCATCTATGCAATGCTTGAGCAATACAGCGCTGTAATTTTTCAAAGTCAAAGTGCAATTTAAACTGCAGAAATTGATATTTAAAGTCACTTTCCACAGGTAGAGCAGCACTCTTTACATAGCATGGTTAAACCTGTATTACGCTATATTGAACTTTGCCGGAACACCACTCCCCCGATATACGAACACACAATATTGTCAGAAAGCTGAGTATCTGACCTTATTTCTCAGTGCAGTTGCAAGCTGAAACTCCTGAATGAGGTTTTGATCTCCGATAACTTTATGACATGGTCATGTTTCTTTTCAAAGATGAATCTAGGCTCTTTCCATGTAAGTCCTTAGTTTTATTTTCGGAGATATTATCACTACCAAAGTGTGATTTATCTTTCTTCTGTGGCAGCAGAGAGGTTACCAAACAAAACTACATGGCCGTAGCCTGCAAGGGGTTGGGACGAAGGGGGACAGCTGCCCCGCCCCCTCTTGAATTTAGGGAAACAGGCAAATTTTTCGAATACACAGGGATGCTTATAAACACATATTTTCCGGGGCGATGCCCAGCACGCGTGCTTTGGATTGATGAATTTATACTAACCTCCAGTGTCGCTGTACCTACACTGACTCGTCGCTGTAATTTCTATTGTTTCTATGGTTTATTGTACGCTTGGTTAACTGAATCAAGTGTTCCACCTAAATAAAGTATGTCGTCATTCACACGTTAGTCACTTCGGGTCACGTGTTCATAACAACTTTGGCAAACCCAAAATGTCCAAGTTACTTTGTAATTATTTAAAAAATCCCTCTGTGCATGTTACTATGTCATTATTTGGTGATTTACTGACTGATAGGCATAGGCCAGGACGGGATTTAATCGATATACCTGTCGGACATTTCTGTCAAAACTATAAAGATATATAAAGTAACCCCTCCCGGACCATAATTTAATCGGCTTATATCAGACATTATTTTGTGCAGTTTCTTTTCCTTCACTATGGCCCGGGACGGGGAGCAGTATTGAATTAATAATAATTGTCAGAAAATCATAATTAACACTTTATTTGTATATGTACCGGCATTAAAATAGAGACGGTAGTGGTCATTAATTTAGGGCAAGGCCACTATTTTTCATGCAAAAGATTGGGGAAGGTCTCACTATTTTCCACGCAACCAGAGTTGTGCCTCGTGTAACACGGTGCAAAAGTTTATACATCAAATATCTGTTCCCATTCTTATTCTATTCGAATAAACCTCGAGTATAATCAAAACCCTTTGTAATATTCCAAGGTGTATCTGTAACCGCGAATGAGATCTGCCGAGTGGTCAAGCCCAATACACTGACGTCTTAGAAGTCACTATGACCACAGGGCGTTGTCTACATGTCCGTCCCCTGGGGTGGGTAGGTGTTTCGTTGTATCGCTAATAAAGATATATTCTACCAGCCTTTGGTGTTTCGGTCTTAACACAGTCGCTCGAGAGCTATTCAGCTCTGGACTATTCGCCCATAGACGAGTGTACATTGTTTCTCGCTTATGTACACTCGTCTATGGAGCGAATAGTCCCAGAGCTGACACTGTATGAAAACGCAATAATACAGATAAATTCACACTAATGAGTCGACTGTATTATAGAATAATACACGTGAATTCACATGAATCCACATGAATACAGGCTTGCTGAATACAAGTAATGGATTATTGACTGTATTCATCTGTATATACACTCTTCAGCTAAAATACAGGCAATAATCCATGCAAATACAGTAAGTATTATTGGCTTTTCATGCAGTGTGAATAGCTCTCGAGCGACTGTGGTCTTAACTTAGCACTGCCCTTGACAATCTTGCGTATACGTTTTATCAACATGCTGCGTCTATTATCTGATGAGTTTGAGTGCCTAATTATCCAAAGTAATCAAGGGTAAATTACTAATCTGTGGACGCTCTCACCAAATTATCACGGATTAAATTTGACAAAGTCAACAACCGAACGCACCAGCAAGGTATAACTGATAAATATCCCCAATTTGGAAAGTTCATTAAACATGCAAATTAGTATTGCCTGAAGTAAAAATGCTTAATGATTTTGAATATTGTGAATCATAGTGTTTTCAGCGTATGTAGTAAGTTTCATCAACTTTGGTCAAGTCAATCAAGATATATATCCCTAATTAGACAAGCGACCTAGCGGCCGATATAGCTCCACTGTGTTTATGTAGAGAATAACTATTTTTGACACATGTTGATGAGAAGGTGGAAATCTTTGATAGCTCATTTCAGTGGCCAGAAAAAAAGTGGATAGAATAGCTGCTAAAATACACAATTGAAAATGTCATCATACTTTGAATATATCACATCAGATCATCCCTAGGAACATGTCAACCAAAGCTATCTGATGAGTAGTTTTTTGAGAATAAAATTTTCTGACAAAAAATGGCAACAATTGCCCCCAAAAAGAAAGATTGCAGATTTCATCATAATTTCAATAAATATCATTGAGTTCATCTATAGGAACCTGTATACCAAATTTCAAAGCTATCAGATGAGTAGTTTTGGAAATACACATTTTTAGACCAAAAATGGCAAAAATTGCCCCAAAAATACGAAATTACAGATTTCATCAGAAATTCAATACATATTACTTAGTTCATCTATAGAAACCTGTATACCAATTTCAAAACCATAAGACCAGTACTTTTTGAGAAATACATTTTTGACCAAAAATGGCAAAAATTGCCTTAAAAATGAAAATTTGCATATTTCTGCACAATTTGAACAAATCTGAAATAGATCATCCCAAGGGACATATGTACCAAATATCAAAGCTATCTGACTTAAAGTTTTGTAGAAGGAGATTTTTAAAGATTTTTTTACCAAAATGACAAAAATTGCCTTAAAAATACAAATATGCAAATTTCACCACGATTTGAACAAATCTGACTGAAGTCACCCTAAGTAAACTGAATATTACATTTCAAAGCAATCGGACCAGTGGTTTCAGAGAAGAAGATTTTTTACCAAAAACACCAAAAAATGCCCCAAAATACAAATATGCAAATTTCACCACGATTTGAACAAACTTAAGTGAGGTCACCCCAAGTAAACTGCACATAAAATTTCAAAGCAATTGGACTTGCGGTTTCAGAGGAGGAGGCAATTGTTGACGGACAAACAACGGACAACGACGGAAATCAACGATTTGATAAGCTCCGCTTGGCTGACAGTGGAGCTAAAAAGTTCATTAAATATGCAATTAGGAATTGCCATGAAGTAAAAATGCTTGACAACTTTCAATAATGTTATATAGTATCTTCTATATACATTGCAAGTTTTGTTAACTTTGGTAGAGTCAATCCGTATAACTAAATATACCCAATTAGGACAATTCATTAAATATGCAAATTGGCAACAATCTTTCATGTAACCCCTTACTATCTTTCACAGCTGATATATCCTGTGTGATCAACATTTGTAGCAAATCTAATCAAATTGTGTGCAGTCATTCTCAATGTATATCATTATTTTAATCATTAATTATGCAAATTAGCAAAAAGTATGCAAGCCAAACCCACCAAAAACTAATCAGTCTTGCCATTTGCTAACTAAATCTATGTACCAGATTTGATTCTAATCTAATGAGCCGTTTTTGAGATATACGGCCAACAGATGGATAAATAGACACACAGACATCACTGCGACATAAGCTCATGTATTAACACATGAGCTAAAATGATTCATTTAAATTTGACTATCCTTAGGCTGGGTTGACATATAACGGTTAGTGGGGGCTGGAGGAATCGCGATTAGAATTTTATTTTTTCAGATCCACCCAACCCCCCCCCCCAAATTTTCGTAGAGCCGCATATTTATTAGGTATGCACTCAAAGAAAAAAAACATGTATTTGGCAGTTCTGCTCACAGATGTACAACACTGCTTGTTATTAGCAATTTGTAGAGCCATATTCCTAAGGCAAGTTCTCTAATATTTAAACACATCAGTGGACTTTTTTGATTTATCAGTCCAAGTCAACTTTAGCTAAATCCAACTCTGGCCATGCCAATGGCACCTGCTGAAAACATACAAAATGACGATCATGAGAGTATGCAAATTGTGAATCTCTGCATACATTATATGCTTAAACGTTTTACGAAATTGACAATACTGTGAGGTAAAAATATTCTATCAAATAAACGTTTAAATCTCTGAAATGTTTGGTGTAACAATGGTAAATTTGGTAAAATCAAACCATTAGTCACATTTTTCATTTAAATTAGTCTTTACTGAACAAAGTTTTACTTTAATTTGTGTTTTATTATTTTACTATGAGAATGTGAAAATTTAGAAAATTTAGCATGGTAACCCCCATCTTTTTTCTTTAATATTTGATTATTCTCATATGCCAGAACTCAAACTCCCTGATAACTTTCAAGTCTCCTGCTCTTCCATATGTGCTGCTTTCTGGCCTGATCTTATGTACAAGTATGTTTCACTGCCATGAGCGTCACATGACTTGGGTCAGTTTTTCCTGTTTGTGGTCAAAAAAAATCTTCGCTGACTACAACTTTGAGCCAAAGGGATTTTTGAGTGACAAAATATTAGAAACCTGTTTCAAGCCAAATGATATTCGAGAGTATGCAGCTCCAAGATTTCAATTTTTCTGGAAATTTTGTTCTGTTTATCACCTACTCTGTTGGCTAAAGTATGTCAAAATGTCTGTATTCATCTAGTTAACACAGCCTGTATGTATATTGTCAACATTGTTACCGTGAAAAAGTGAATTTCAGTTCAGGCTATTCATAGATAAGATATCCAGACTGTTTAGAAAGCTGAAAGCACTTCAGCATAATTAGTGGCAAGCAGGTGCAGTTGACACTCACCACAATAAATATCAAAATTATCATGAGTGAGCAATTATACCTCTACTATTATAAATCTTCCTGTAAATCTTCTTATGTCACATGTCACATTCTTATTTCAATAATGAAATACTTTTCATTGAAATTATACCCTGTAGGTGCAAATTAATGTTTTTATTTTTTGTTGTTTAAAAATAGTTTGCTTGATGGTTGTTTGCTAATGAGAGACAGATGTCTACAAATACAGCATATATACAGCTTAGTTATCCATGTGAGTTAAGCAAACTATGGTGACATCACTGACAAACATCTAGACTGCTTTCGTTATTACAAGTAAATCAGTTGCATAGAAAGATGGTATTTGCACATTTTCCATTGCAGTGTATGGCTGCGTTCACAAAAATGAGGGGGAGTCGAAAACTTTTGGGGTAGTAGAGGGGGGACTTGAAAATTTTGCTCTGCCTGAAGGGGGATATGAAAATATTTTGCTTCCCTTTTTTACATTCCAAGGTTTGGTGGTAATTCAATGAAAATTGAATAACATTTCAATGTCATCCAATTGTTCTGTTAGCAATAATTAAACAAGATCTAGAAGCATTTTGTCGCATTTCACTATTTTTGTCTTGAAAAGATGTACACTTTACATGTATGTATTTTCATTAAAAAACAAACAAGTAGGTCAATTAGTATCGGAGCACTGCTGCACCTGTTAGCACCTGTTGATAATGTTTTCAATATTTCTATGCAATATACAAATACAGTTCTTGCTGTCTCCCTACAGCATGCTGAAACACACAATATTCAGTTTGTCATCAAAAGCCTGCATATGTGAATATTTGGTGGTAATTGAATTATAGACTCCAGAGTAAAGTCATATGTCTGTGATACAAGTGCAGGATACATATTCATAGACTGTGTTCGCAAGCTGAATACTGGACAGTTCGAACTGCAATATGCTGTAGGAAACAAGTCATCGTTGATGACACAGTCCCCACTTGTTAATGGGTACTTTGATTACAGGTCCTCAGAGAGGATAGAGTCCTCTTCATTAGGTCTGTGATAAAAATAATTTTTGAATAAATTCGCTTGTACATGTCTGAGCTGTAGTTCAGGACATGAAAAATCGTAATAAAATGGCCACATGGCGGCCTTATTGGATCGTATCACAGAACAAATCTATGTGCATATGTATGACAGACATCCAGCTCTATGGGTTTGCTCAGAATTAGATATACGCATAATTAATGAGGTACAGTATGAAGCATCATAAGGTCTCCCATCATACCATATATGAAGGGTGTACCACTTGTGGTTACTGAGTTATGGACAAATATGTATATTTGAGGTCAAAGGTCACTGAGGTCATGTGACATTTTGTCAAATAAATTGTATTGCTAAGTTATCCCTATATACCAAAAATCAGACCTCTAGCTCTATTGGCTCGCTCAAAATTAGATATGCACATAATTAATGAGGTACAATATGTGGCGTCATAAGGTGTCCCATCATACCATATATGAAGGTAGTAGCACTTGTGGTTACTGAGTTATGGACAAATATGTATATTTGAGGTCAAAGGTCACCGAGGTCACGTGACATTTTGTCAAAAATTGTATTGCTAAGTTATCCCTATATACCAAAAATCAGACCTCTAGCTCTATTGGCTCGCTCAAAATTAGATATGCGCATAATTAATGAGGTACAATATGTGGCGTCATAAGCTGTCCCATCATACCATATATGAAGGGTGTAGCACTTGTGGTTACCGAGTTATGGACAATATATATATATATATATATATATATATATATATATATATATATATATATATATATATATATATATATATATATATATATATATATATATATATATATATATATTTTGAGGTCACAAGGTCACATGACATTTTGTCAAAATATCTGAGATATCTGCGTGAACGGATGGACTCACGGATGGACTCATGGACGGACATGACCCAATCTATAAGCCCCCTGGACTTCATCCGTGGGGACTAAAAACTGTGTCACTGCATCCTTTTTGCAATATGAATACGATGAGAAACTAAATTTTTATTTTTCTTGGCCTTATACATGGGAGTCTATGGACTGCCTTATACATGGGAGTCTATGGACTGCCTTATACATGGGAGTCTATGGAGACTGCCTTATACATGGGAGTCTATGGAGGTGAAAACTAAAAAGTCCTCTAACACGGCCAAATTTGATCGCATTGTGAAACAATCGACGTGCATCTGTATGGGGTAGGGTACTATCCTTGTGCAAAGTTTGAAAGAAATTGACCTGGGCATCTCTGAGATATCTGCGTGAACGGACGGACGGACGCACACACGGACGCACGCACGCACACACCACACACACACGCACGGACATGACCAAACCTATAAGTCCCCCGGACGGTGTCCGTGGGGACTAAAAAGAGCAAGAATGCAGTTGTATAAACTGAACAAAATTATTGTCAAAATTATCAAAGTTAATACTGCTCGTGCCCTGCTTCTGCTGTCTATGGGCAGTGTTACTGTCCACTGCATACCAGCAGTGACAGAGATATATGACTGCAATTTGACAAACCTGACATGTCACCCCTAGCAACCTGCACATCAAACTTCTTTTTTAGAGATTTTTTGACCAAAAATGGGAATTGTCCCTGACTTTCCGCAATTGTTCGAACAAACTCTGGTTACCTCTAGCAAACCACATACCACATTTCAGACCAATAGGACAAACGATTTCAGAGTCGAAGATTTTTTGACAAAAAAACCAACAAAATTACTGGAAAGTACAAATATGCAAAATTTGAACTTCAGTTATCCCTAAGAACCTGCAACTGAACTAGCAGTTCCTGAAAAGAAGATGAATGTTGATGGAACACAGAGGATGGAGGACTGAGGACAATCCACTTATCTGAATAAAGCTCTGTGTCATTGACAGCAGGCTAAAATCTCACTTATGAAGCAGTCTGTAAGAAGTGTTGTGCTTCAGGAGCAAAATTAGTGTGAAAGGAAGATATTGCATAGCACTGATTCTCACTACATGAAAGATGAAACACACATGCAAAGAAAATATCTGTAAAGGCATTTTTCCATCAAAGTCACAATACTCAACATCGTCAAACTCTAAGGTGATGTTGAACTTGTTCACCCATAATGCAACTAACATTATGTAACTTGACAACCCCTGAAAAAGAACTCACGAAAGATGATATAGTTAAAATTGGTAAATAGGTGCTTTAATTGAAATATATAGAGACCTCTTGCATGTGATAAAAAGAAATATGTTTGAATGCAATCTTATTTGAAATTCTCAATGTTTGTGCTTGCAATTCAGTGAGAAGACTCAAAATCACCAACAAAGTATTGCTGTTTTTTCTGTATTGCCCTTTGCATGATAAAAAATTAAACAGAGAGCAGGCCATCACATTGACATTTCAGATCTTATCACATTTGAAGACAATTACTGGACATACATGGGTCATGGTGCACTATCCTCAGTTCACACATGCCAAAGTAATAGCTCCAGACATGAAAATAATAATGGCTTGCAAATTTTGATAATATCAGAAAGAAAGTAACATTGCATATATGTATGCTCCAATACATTGTCCTTGTGTCTAGGGATTAAAAAGCTATTTAAGTTTGTCAGAATTACATCATCCATCAATTTTACTCCTTTGTACATGTATGTATCATTTATATGAAGATGCAATCCACATGGGGATTGGATCCGTAATCATACCAGTGTGATAATAATATGATCCTGCATTTGCATTGCCTAGGAGTAGTCTATAGTGATAGTGAAACTGTAGTCTCTTGTAAATGTTTGCTTTCCTAATGCTATGGCTCAGCTTTTAACATGGCATTTCAGTTATTTCCAGTCCCTGTTGTACAAACTTTTCCTGCACATGGTATTTTTCAGCTTCAGACTTTGTTACTGTGACAAAAAGTGCCTGTCAATGGCTTCTTCCTCAGCCTCAGTCGGTGGTACTTTTCATCCATGAATGTAGCATGCTTCCTTCCTATGGAAAGGTAAGAAATGGAAATTGATCAATTTAAAAATTAGAGACATGAGGACACTGAACTTTGATCATTGTTTGAAACTCTTTTCATGTTCAGGATGTCAGTTTGTTTAATCCTCTTTCTCCCAAGTGGTATTTATTTCTATGGTTTGTCTATGGAGCCTGTTGAAAGAGGATTATATGGATTCAGATACTGCCAGGCATCAAAATTAGTGTTGTTCAATGATAGCCTACACTTGAGTATAACCCTCACATTGTCCTAATATTCACCCCATGATAATTCCTTCCAAAGCCCTCCCAAAAAGTAAAATCCATGGCAAAGTCTTCCAAAGGAACCGATTTTAAAGATCCCATTCAAAGCTAACAATCACACAGATATACCTTGTTAAAGCAAAGCAGTCTGTGGTACTGTCTAAGATTTTAAAGCAGGGGGTTGAATGGAGGGAAATCACTTGCATAGTTTCTATGGAATGTAACTTGAATAATGCAATACAGTGTAGATAAAAGTTACATTTAGCATCCACTACATCCTGACTAAAAGGCCACTTTGAGACTGGTTTGATTAGCTGTAATACATAAACTACACATTTGCATAGACATCACAAAAACACACATCATTAGACAGTCTTAATTTAAGTTAATTAAAGGGACAGTACAACTGTTACTTTTCTGATTTAAAAAAAAGTGTTTTTGTACCAACTAAACTATCTTTTCTTCTCCCTTGAAATGTCAAGTTTTCACCTAATCAAAGTGCACTGTAAATTTTGGTGTGGACTAAAATTAATTTGCTAACAATCACAATTTCATATATGCTGTCTTCACAAGTTAAACACTGGACATGCAACATGCTTTTCTCAATAGAAAAAGACAGTGCAGTTGGTACAATTGAACAAAAAATTAATAACAATATCATCAAAACTTACAGCTACTGTTCTGAGGGAACAAACAGAGTGTCTGAGAGTTGTTCTGAATAGATAGGTTGCAGTCAACTCAGATTGTATAGTTTGTTTTGAAAAATTGTCAATATAAAAAAGGTTTCACTGAATTTCCCTGGATACCACAGAATCTGGTTTTGATGATATGAATATATGCAACCTATTCATACACATATCTAATGGAACCCGGATGTGACAGGATCAGACTCAGAGATGGTGGAGATCTTTTCACAAAAGCAGTTTATACCTCACTTAAAAGGGAAGAAAGGACAGGATAAAGGTCAAAAGAGGTATTACTGCAAAAACTTGGGAAGGAGAATAAAATTCCACAGTTTAATATCATCATTACTTCACGTCAGTGCCACATCCAAGCTGCCATGAGTGAGAGGAACAAAGAAACCCTATCAATGATAATTCATCCCTCTAGTGTGCATAAATGAGGTCTATATCTAGAAACAGGCTGACTGGCTGTAGGCCCTAATGACTGAAAGTTACTAAAATAATTTCCCCTTAACTTAAGAATTAAAGGAAATTACTTAATTTCAGGTAACTCACAACCTAACAGGCAAGCACATGTACATATACTGTGTTGTCCTTACAACCACTCAGTACACTGGCAAGGCATCAGTATATCATTAACAATTCACTGACCAGTTTTATATGGCTTCTCTTTCTCATTTTCAGAAGAACATGGTGCTTTCTTTTCCTTTGCATCTAAGCAAAAAAAGCATACATCATGTATAAATCATTTAGCAAAACTAAATATTTTTACCTGCAGTCATGTAACTGAATATTCATCTTAGAAATGCAGAATGTCTGTATTTGACATTGCAGAAGAAGAGATAGCTTATGAGCACTACTCAATCATGATTTGGGAATACCTGCCAGACAGTATCACTTTCCCACCTGCACAGTCAGTAAAAAGCAGTATTGAGCCAAAACTATATGTATTTTCAACCACTTGGCTTTATATGTTGTAACAGCTTTAGTCTAAAAATCATGTGTACAGTATCTCTGTCTTCAGGGACCTTCAAATCTTCAAGTCTATGTTAAAATGCAACGTATGGGACATGTTTTGCTTCACAAGTTTTACTACCTTTTATGTAAAAAAACAATTAACAAGGAGAATATTCCCAAATCATGATAGTCGAGAAAGAAGGCTAAAAATGAGAAGCTTTTAAAAACAAGGTAACTTTCATTCTCATATTTTCAAATGACTTTGAATGGGAGACGTGATCTATTTACAATGCCAAATTTCCTTCAGTTAAAACACTCTAGACTGTAATGAAGCCTGATCTTCCAGTCCATCAATTTCATGTTCTGTGAGCACCATGCCCCCAAGAAATTTGCAAGATGCAAGAACAAGAGCATGTGCAGCATTCTGAGACAGTTGATGAATCCCAAGGCACCAGGAAAAAGTTTATTTACAAAACATGCACAGGCTATCATATTTGCAATTTTCTGGCAATTGATAGTTTTAGCTACATGAATATGGCACTAGCCCCTGATATTGTAGGAGGGAGGTTGATGCATTGGTCTATATTAATAAGTTCGATGATGAGAAACCAACTCCGTTTTTGGCCTAAAAGATTGAAAAGCAAACAAAGTGATACTTTGGAATGAAATTTATGTACAGTATACATGTAGTTCATCATGTGAGTGTTTGATGTTGATGACATCTTGTTTATCTTTTTTTGAAGTGATCGGATTGGTTGATATGCAAATGAGCCATTGGTTATTTGAGTCCACAACTGCAGAAGTGCCTTTGCTCAACTACGACAAAACAAGGAAGTAACAACAACAAATGCATAAAATGGTTTTATTTATTCCTATTTGTACACACATACTGTTGCGAAGTATTTGTACCATGATAACATGACTTCTAGATGCACGATACTATCTGAGTCTATCTGGCATATATTTATACTGCATTAGGAAAATTATTCAGAACTTACAATATCACTTTTACGATCAACATCCTTGGGACAGAAATTCATGACAGCGACCTCAGGACTGGGATCCATGGTAGTGTCCTAGGACAGGTTCCATGACAACATCTTCACCCCAACTCCTAGAGCTTTGAAAGAACAAATCACATACACACCGCAGTGAGTTCAAAATGAAAGCTAATGACTCTGAGTCTTGATCACCACTTCTACAACCTTGGCACTTTTTCCCCCATGATTCAAAATAAATCAAATTGATGAAGCCCTAAACTGCAACTTCTGTGACTAATTTTACCCGTTTTTGTAAAAAATCATGGGAGTTATAAATGGCGAAAATGGCTTTCCCATATTATAGCAACCCAGAAGCTAGCACACATGTGAAAATCAGCCTTGGTAAACTTCCCCTTTAAATAGCACAGACTGCAATTTTTAAAATTTCATCAAACTTACAGCTACTGGACCCCATTAAAAGAGTATAAAATTGTATTTTATAATCAGAGTTCTCCACAGGCCCATTAAATGTGGCAGCTAGCTGAGTGTTGGAATTTGTGACCCACTTACAAAACATGTAACAAAATAAGGCCACTTTGGAATGTGACTTTTCTTTCAACTCTGTATTTTTGCGGTAGTTTTTGAAGGATTAAAACATTCGGTATTTATCATTGTCAATACTCTTACAAAGTGTTTCAATTTCAAAGAAAATTTTTTTCTAGAAAACTGACCGGCTTCATGCTACATGTAACTTCACTTGATACACAGTTAAGTTCCATGTAGTTACAAAGTTGTTATTCTCAATTGCTTTTTGAGAGTCTATTCATCATGTGATCATCATGTCTACTGAGTAGAGTGACATATTTAGGAAAGTTGTGACAGGTACTCAAATTTTAGGCAAATAGTATGCTAATGTTATGCTAAAATATGGAAATGAGGCAGCACAATTTTTCAATCCAATCGTGGAGACCATTGATGTTGCGATTTACAAGATTTATTATATTAATATGTAAACAGAATTGCTATTCCCCAATATGTCAGAGAATTTGCCGTCTTGATGTTAAGAAAAGGACGGTTTCATTTGATTTGTGAATACAGACTTGGGGGGGGGGCAGAATTTGAGAAAAAAAGGGATGGGAGTGTCTCCTTTGGCAATCTCATGCATACCAATTAACCCCCGACCCACCTGCTCATAATTACTGAAGTCTCCCTCAGTTGAGTTTGGTACAAGAAACATAGCTTTTGATTGTTATTGGGAATTAAAACATACCATGAGCGTTAACACACTGAAATCTTGAAAATATTTTGATAGTACAGCATGCCAGGAAATAAAGATTGTTCATGCTTCCATGTCGATTTATTCTCAGCAAAGTCAGCCACACGTCTGAATTAAATTCTGAGTGAATCGCAAACCATAAGACATGGGAACTTGGTACATGATTATGGAATGTGAAACATAAATTAGGCTTACCCCTTCAGCATGGCTGACTTTCTGATTATTTTTTTTCCAAAGGATATGCTCGATAAACAATAATTATTGCTCGTGAACTTTATATTTATTAGCCAAGATTTAGTTTCAAACTCCCAAGAATACTATAATATTAACACATAATCTACGTATTCTTACTTCACTTGATGATATAATGTTTTAATAAAATCTCTTTCACCCAGGCCCATAGAAAAACTTCAAATATATTATATGTAGACAAAGAGGAAATATATAGGGGAAAGAGCATTCCTTAAGATACTTAAAAATACAACAATTATTGAATGTTTGGACTGGCCTAGGTATTCTAAGCTGGATTCGAATGCACAGTCAAAGGCAATGTGATGCCAATGGTAAAGGTTTATATTCACTGGGTAAAGGGCTGAACGAATAGCGAAGAATCAAGCGACAACTGAACAAAAGAAGAGTGAGCTCTGTCTCCAAAATCTCCAGATTTCCGGTGAAAGCGCATGTTGGACATGGCCCAGACGCGCACCGTTTGCGCTTCCACTGAAAGATTGGAGATTTTTTGAGACAGAGCTCATAATATTAGCTGCAGTAGGACTCGGAGTAAGTCACCTCGACCCCTGTCCGTTTCGACCCCAATATTTCACACTCTCTTGTTGTGCTCACCTCTACCTTGTCATATCTTTCTTGTTTCATGACGTTTTACTGAATATATCATGTATCTTTCCTGGGAAAATTGGCTTCTAAAACAAACAATTTAGCTGTTTCGATACACAAATGCGGAGACACTTTTACAACCAAGCGCAGCGCGCAGACTGTTCATAGTTTTTGGCGACTTTGATGGACCCGGTCTAGCCCTACGTACAATACATGTGTGTTCCCAGAGTTACATGGGGAGGCCGGGAACACACAGGGCTAGGACACCGGCCGGTAACCACAGAGGTCTGCCAGCTGCGAGCTCGGCCAGTGCCCGCGCCGTGTAAGAGGCGGCGGTCTACCACTTACATTGCGTACAATACATTTTCTCTTCACAGTCAACAGATGCTTTTATACGCATGCAAATTTTAGTTTTTTTTGTTATTTTGTTGAACATTCAGTAAGCAACGAGAACGTCTGACGTTCAACTCTGAAAAACACATTGATCGACCTCACCCTTTCAGCAGATCGCGGGTACTATATATTTAAAGCCTTATCACTTCGCTCAGGATATAGCCATTGTTAGGATTGGGTCGAAATTCTGGTGGGCTTATCCGTGGCGAAGCAATATATACATGGGGTGGGTGGCGGGAGGCCGCCGCCCCTCTCCGTATCTCCTCTACACCATCGGGTCTTAGCCTACTTCTGTGTCGCCTTCTCCCCGTTTGCAATGAGGAGAGATAGTCCGGATGACACCTTTTCTATTTATACCTTATAAATTTGCATATGGCGGATTACTTTCACTACGTGATGCGGCTTTGAATAACTATATATTCATTAGTAACATCCTCTGTATAGATTATAATATAGGCCCTTTACTCGAAAGCCTTATGGAAACCGACAAGTTCATCCATATGCTTATATGTGTCTGTAATACTGCCTGATGTTTCTACTAAATTTACGAGTTTGTCTGCTGGTGCGCCGAGTTGTGTAACTTTTGGAAAGCTTCATGTAGTACCTAGCTGTCTCTTCCGCCTTCCAGCCAACATGCTCCATGAGGGCGTATATGTCTGTACCCGTCATGGCAAGTGAGATGGCGCATGCGCTTCGACAGCCATGCGGTGTTTCTCCTGCATTAATACCAACCTCCTGTAAATATGATTTCAGCCTATAATATATTAATTGGGAAGACATTGGTTTCATTTCTATAGTTCCTTGTGGGGCGGTTGGCCGGAAGAGATAACCAGTGAGAATATTAATGCCCAGGCTGCTGGCTAAAGCGATATACGCTTCCAACGAATTGACAGGGCACATGACTAAGTCGGAACATCTTTTAATAGCAAATAAATTTGTGGAGTCGCCTCTTAGCGTCTTTCCAAATGTATGATTAAAGAGTAAACCAGAATCGTCAGGAAATCTCAAAATTTCTTGGGTTTTCACGTGGCCTAGGTCGTGTGCCCTGTCTCCAGAAAAAGACAACATCTTGAAAAAGGCCATGTCTCTGGCTAATATATATAACTGTGTGGCGATTTTGCAAGCATTATCTTTTGAAGTATATGTTCAAATACAAGTCTCATCTTATTAATAAATAAAGGCGTAGCTTGCTTTGGCGAGACCAGGGCTTTTGCTTGCTCTTCGGCTATTTTCTTTACATATCTATCAATTATGTATGAATCGGCTGGATTGGGTGTACGTTTGTCAACGCCACTTGCTAGGGCCTGGTAAAATGTTTTTAATTTTGAAACCATGTTTTTTATGGTGTTAACACGCAACCTTTTGGGGCAGGAGCACTGCTGCATACCCGTACGCCCTAAGTATGGGCAGGTCACTATATGTACCTGTGACTTGGCATCCTTATCTTTATAGACTAGAAATCGCAAAACATCATGGGGGGGCAGTTAACACCGTTTTCGGTTCAGTAAAGGTTAACAAAAAAAAAAGTTCAAATTGCTGTACAAAACGGTCTTTTTGTATTTCATGAGCGGAACGAGTACCTAACACTTCTTCCAATCGCTGGTCTATAGCTTCGACGCCGGGATCAGTATTACTACTATCACAAGTGTCAGTTGTTTGGCAAAGAAACTGTGGAGTCTTGGTTTTGCAGACTTTGCAGTTTTCAAGGTTTGTATTGTTCGCCCCACACATCCAGATTTTTCGAGAGATATATTGTGTTCTAAGCACAGGTAAAAAATCTCTTTCAGTATCTGATTTAGTTGTTGAGATTTGGAGCCCGGGTAACCAGAATTCCACGCATACATGAGGGTAGCGGAGTCTGAACAAACGTTCAATCGTGCATTTTTCAGTTGCTGGCCGAATGCTACTAGCGCTCTAACAAGGGCTTCTGCTTCTTTTTCCACTATTGGTCTATTCCTCCATTCTAATTCCCAACTATCTCCTATTGACGTCGACTGAACCGGGCTAGTTTGTAGAATCGCTCCCACTTGTAAGAGCTCGCGTCTGTGTATGCCGTAATTATTGCATGTTTCTCGTCACGCCAGGGAAATGGACTTACACATTTAATCAAATTGCGCCACTCGTCTAGTTCTTTCCTGAGTGGGGTACCGATACGAATGTTGATAGTGTTCTTAGCGGATTTTTGCGCTTTCGATAGAGCAAAGGCCATTTGCCTGATAAAGATCCGAGCGCATGGAATTGCCAGACTGAAAGAAATACATTTCCCCATGATTTTTTGCAACAAAGGAATTGGTATCACACTCTCACCCATGGCGTATTCTACTAACTCTAAGAAGCGGAGCTTTTTTGCGGGGGAATGATGAAAGCTTTACTCTCGGAATCTACTATCATACCTAAGAGAACCAAGGCTTTCTGCGGTCTAAGTACACTCTTTTTTAGTGCTATGAAGTAGCCAGTGTCTATACATAACTTAAATAGGATGTATGCTGCCGCCTCGGCGAGATCGAAATTCGACCAATCACTGTGCGTGTCGCTATATAGGCCGGTCTCAGTGGTCCCCCGTGTCTATCGTCGATGTACTGTAGGCAGGGGACACCTAGGATACGCGCGTGACTCGTGATAGCGTAACCGACAGTATGGTAGATATACGCAGATAGCTTCCAGCCAAACGGTAGCGTGTTATTAAGATACCATTGCCCTGCCCATTAAAAACCAAAATATTTGCGATCTACTTCCTTAATAAGAAGGTGGTCATAGCCACTTTTATCGTCACACTTAAAGTGATAATCATATTGTTCAAGATATCGCGAGACTTCAATCAGCTTGTCTAACTTAAATGGGATGTCTCTGGTCCATAGATTAAGATATCTCATATCAATACACATCCTAGGTTTTTTTTGGTTCTACAGTAATAGGCATGACAATAAAAGGTGGGGGGTCTATGCCGACCTGCCCGACAGCTGAAATAGCGCCAGTTTGGATTCTAGAGGAGATTGACTGAGAAATGAACTCAACAAAATTTACACAGGCAGGATTATTGGCAAAGATACGAGCTGGTGGGGTGGAACTATCATACCGTTTTCCTTTAAATGGATCTTGATAATGTTGAAAATACTCCGAGACTCCGACTCCATTAGTGATCCATTCCATGACAGGATCGTGACTACCAGTAGACATAATAGTTTCCCAGTTACATCTGTGTCGATGTAATTCTCCTGCGATGAATTCATCGGGGCAGCGAAAAGCTAATGTCGTTGGGGAAGCTCTCATCTTTCCCATCGTTACATCCCCGATGGTGGGGTTAAACTCCAGGCCCTGTCGAGGGCACCCTCAAAAGTTACCCAAGAGTAGGTAGTTCTAGGCGTCGGAATTTTTTCCACCATAAACTTTTCCCATGGATATGGTACATTTGTATTCTGCAACAGAACAGATCAAGGCCGAAACATGAAAAAAAAAAAAAACAAAATTACCTGTGAGGGCGCCCCTAGACAGGACCTCGAAATGCGAGGTGTGCAGGTAAGTACACGAGGGTGCTATGGACCCTCCCTGTAGAAGGGGATGAGGAGGAGGTATTACTTTACATGGGAGGCTTTGAAGAATGGCGCATAAATTTTGACACCTTGGACGCTATTTCCTCCTCTTCCTTGTTTCCCAGGAGAAGAATCAACAACCTGCCGGCTTCCTGCCCAAAATCATTAGACTCGAACTGGGCTAATACCGCCCGAAACCTAGGCAGTTTTGGATGAGCTGCAACCGTCGCTCTGTCGACCAGTGCCCTCAATGCGCTGACGAGTTGAACCCTGGAGGCCAACAATGGTGTGTGCGCCAATTCCATGACTTTCGACAGGGCGTCCTCAACGGATGCAGTTTCCGCCATATCTTGAAGCTTCTGAATTTGAGTCTTCAAATTCTTCATCTCGTCAGCCTATAAATTCAACCAAGAAATATCAGCCGTCAACATCATTTCAATATTATAGTAGACAACATTACCTACTATCGCAACAACATAGCGAGATGGTCGTATACTCTACATCTGCATACTCGCACATTTCTTTGGCATAATCACAGCACCCCACTATGCCCGCCGCTGGCATCACTATCATATACGTTTTTTTTGTTTTTTTTGTTTTTTTTTTTTTGGTTTTTTTGGGGTTTTTTTTTTTGTTTTTTTTTGTTTTTTTTGGTTTTTTTTTGGTCGTTTTTTAATCATTTATGCCACTTCTCCACAATGTATGCACTAGCCTTACTATAACGTCCTCAAGTACCACTCTTGAGGTCTGTACGTTATTCCCACAGCAACTTCTCATCTGTTATTGCTGTATTCCCCACATACAATACCATCCATCTATATGTTACTAGAACTCGATCACCAAGGGCTTGTATTCCCCTACAGGCTGATGGCACCCTCGCAGTAACTCCTCATCGAGTTATCTACCTGGCCAATTCTCCCGGCACCCTCGCAGCAACTCCTCATCGAGTTAACTACCTGGCCAGACTTAGCGACTTCAAGTAAAGAAGATAACAGGACGGTGAAAAGAGGGTACAGAAAGAGAAACTAAACACAAGTATGACGTAGAATGAACACAAAAGAAGACAAAAGAGAGAGAAATGAGACTGCAGTATCACATGGAAACCACAGACAGCTGGCTAACATGAATACTACACGTGCGCAAGCAAAAGAGCAGTGAACATGAACAAACAAGCCAAGTGACAGAAATGAAAACAGGGGGGAAAGGAAGCGGAAAACGTATCAGCGAAGAAATTCCAACTTGAAAGCATCTAGACACGTGCGCACACAAACTTGCGGCATGCTAGCGCCCCTGGAGAGACCAGGTGAATGACTCGTACCAACAGGTGGTAGCGTGCCAAACGAAAACTGACTCGTGCTATTCCTTGCATAATTCGCAATTATCTAGTAATGAAATGACGGCGACATACACACAAGCAACGTATCAAACAGTCTAACAAACCAGCTCTACGATACGATATGCTCACCTGTGAAGGTTGGCTCTCCTGTGGCCCTATCTGGGGTCTAGGCGTTTCTGGTCGTGGTTGTTTGTCATTGGCTCCCAGTAGTGTTTGCAAAGCAGTACGGGAACGGGAATTCTCAGCATTCTCGTGGTTGTTGAGAAGCAGCAGTCGCCCTAGACGGGCCTCCGTGTGCAGCAACAAAGGCTTGGCTGGCGCTAGCAACTGGTTGAGACGATGCCATGCTGTGTCGCTGGTCCCGTGTGCAATGAGGAGAGATAGTCCGGATGACACCTTTTCTATTTATACCTTATAAATTTGCATATGGCGGATTACTTTCACTACGTGATGCGGCTTTGAATAAGGGAGTACGGTCGAGAGGTATAAATTGGCAGTAACAATGACGTAATCATTGATCGTTGGATGAATAACGTTTTATGCTATGGTTTGACGGTAGTAAATCGTGGGTTCAAAGGTATTTTAATGGAAAGCAAAATACGATGTACCACATTCCGGCCGAAGTCATCGTGTAGTTAGCGTTGAAGCGAGATAACCTCCATGGCGGAAGGAAGTTTGCAAACATCGCGCCCATGAATGACATTGACATTGCTTAGCGAGACCTAGAAATTGAAGAATACTGTAGTCTCATCATATAACCATAATCCTACTGGCCCAGCTCGCAACTGACTGACCTCTTTTTATTCGGCCCGGCCTGGCCCTGCATCAGAATTACACGGCGGCCGTGGTATGCATAACCGCGGCCGCTGTGTAATGAACCACACGTAACTGTGCCCTGAATACCGTGCTGTGTGTTCCCGGCGTTATACGGCGTCCCACCGCACACAATGTATCTGTCGAGCCATTCGGGTGCGTTCCCGACGTTACAAGGTTCCACTAAAGTCTTTCAAAGTGCTATGAGCATCGAAAAATCTGAGGACGTACTTTCGAGATGATAATGATACAAGTTTCATTCATACCGAAGGGGTCGAAACGATCAGGGGTCGAGCGTGGGTCGAGTGACTCGTAGAAGCCACTGCAGCTCAGGATGGTTATTAGCTTCATAACAGCCGCACAGTGTCTTATAGGAATACAAAGCAGTGGGCACTTACCACTATCTTTCTTTAACTTGAACAAAAACCGGGAACGTAGTTAGTGTTCGGTAGATGTGCTGTACCACGACCCTCCACAACGTTGCTGTACAGTCGGTCCCGCTGGCTGAAGCTGTTCACGCACTAGTTACGCACACACGGCAGACATCACCATCCGAGTTCAGAATATAGTGCGTGCCGTGTTGGGCTTAATTGACACGTTAAAGGTTGATAGTTTGGTGTAATTGTTTGACATTAAGCAAGTACTATACTTTTAAACAATTACTAAGAAGATACAAATAGATGAAACTTTGAAATTATGATCCGCTACCTCCGCTACCCTTCGCTACCCAAAATCTCATTTGCATAAATGAATCGTGCCTCAATCGTGCAATAATTGTAAAACAAAGTGAATTAAGTACAGAAGCAAACAAAATTCGCTGCCAATACATGATTTAAGGTCCATATACTGTCACTAGCACGAAATTCGTCTGGTTTGTGCATTCCCAGTGTCACACATCAGCGACAGTGGCCTCCTGAGCTGTAAACTTAGACATGATATTAGTTTTATGACCGTCTCAAAACATTCGGCACATTATGTGCAGTGTTGAATCGATGAAGGCGGCTGTGAACTCGAAGGATAGAGAATTGAAATATGTTGAACAAGTGACATCCACGCCTTAGCTTCATCGCCGAAACGCCTCCGCCACATAAACTCCTAAAGATAAGTTAGAGATAAGTCTGCAGATGTGAAGCCCATCCAAGTTCGCTTGGCATGCATCCACATGCCCTCAAAGGTGTTTGTGTGGGCGAAGGTATGAGGATCCACAAAATTAAGACAAGGACTAGCGGTGAAATGAGAGAACTGGGGAAACTTGGACAATGAAAATATGACCCCCCTACCATTCATCAGAATAATACTGGAACCTGGAGGAAAAATCGATAAAGCATTGGCATTTCGTACGCCGGTCAACAGAAATGAAAAAGAAGGCACAAATACCAATGAATCCAATCACCAAATGTCTGTCACTGTGTCGACGCAAGCTGTATTTGGACTTCCGGAACTTAAATTCATTATAGATGTTTTTCACATCCGTTGATTCATAAATTTCCATAATACAGCCTGGCCAAAAATCTATTTGGAGTATGATAAAGAAGATTGAGGAAACGAATTTGTGGACAAAAATTAAACCATTCAATAACAGAGTTTGAACTAATGTACAGGTGTTATTTTGGTTTGTAGAACAAGTTACATGCAAATGAAAACATACAAAGATTTTTTGGTCGTCATATTGATCTATTGATAATTATTTGCATTTGAATGAACTCCAAATTCTGTCATGTACCTGTTTGCGTCTTTGGCAACGGCTATATTGAAAAGGGGTCAATATGGCCATTGCCGTCGGGGTCTCGTTTGTACATGACAACAAATTTGATGAATAAACGTGAGAGCGGACATGTTGTACCCGGAATGAGGCGGAATTATTGCCGCGATCACATGAACCATAGACCTTAAAAACGGATTTTAAGGTCTATGCATGAACTAACTAACCCTAACCCAAAAACTCTGTGATGGTCTTCATTTGCTTGATTTTGTATCGGGTGAAACACAATGGGAGCCAGAAATTGGGGTTACCTGACTAAATTGTTGGAACTCCGCTCGCTTCGCTCTCTCCGTTCTGACAATTTTGTCAGCTAAAGACAATTTCTGGCCCCACTGTACTTCACTCGATACGAAAACTAAGCAGTCTGAAATTGTGACAATAATTTGAAGAAAGTGCAATTTATATTATTTTAACCTTATTAGTTAGTCAGTGCCACAATTACGGGGCGTCTGTGTTTTGTGTACGCCGATTTTGACGTCATCAGTTTGTGGCTATACCACTTGTAAAATGATGCCCATAGGTTCATTTCCGATCGTCGTCACAGACAATGTGGACGAAGAAAATCTCATCAGTCGTGAGTGCACACTGACATTAAATGGTACTTTCTACGCTGGAACGACAGATGTTAGATGTACATTCGAAAATATACCTGGCAACAATGCTACCTGCGAGTTCGTTGTAATCGTTGCCTGTTCGTCTGCATTTTTCCATTAAATTCTTCAACAAATCTATAATTCTATACCGCTTCCATCTATATCAGTCACACGACCGAGTGTGGTAACGTTTGTAATTGTTGGTAGTTGATTTTGTTGCAGTCTCTTTTGTTTTTTTAGATCTGCCTGTGCAATTCATATTAAAAGACAAAGTTTAAAATATAATCCCTCTGCTTGGTATTAAAACCACATAAGGTGGATGATTTCAATTCTTGATTGGGAGACTCTCTCTTTGACTCGGTAGAAGTTTAAATTGTGGTTTCCTATGTTAAAATGCGATTATTTAAAAAGTGAGAAAGGCGTCGATACAATTTCTTCAGTCATTACATTGATTTTTATTCTACAAAGCCATGTGAAAAGCATGATGAACATAACATTTAAAGATGCAATTGAAATGAAGATCCTCCATACGATGTTATAAAGTACTTAGGAAAATCCATAGTCATAGTCATATAGTTTTGTTTAACATGCGATTCTATTATCCCGTTCTTACGACAAACCTATAACTGTACTGTATTATGGACAATGTCCTTTATTTGAAATCGCTTGATTGTCTCATGGAAAATCGGATGGCATTTTGTCATTCTAACGACAAAAATATAATAGGCCTTGTATATGCATTAAATAATTACATTTCCGTTATTCAAAAAACCTTTATTTTGACTTTTTTTAAAGGCCTGTTCCAGTGCGATCAATGAAATACGGCAAAATTTATTTGCAGCAATGACTGTTGCTAATTTGATCAGAAATTGAAAATCAACAATTAATACGAAAGATGTCTTTACATTTTTCATTGTTATTAGATGTGGAACCGCCAACTACAACATGGGTAACGTCACAAGAATAACGTTGCCTGGTATCAACTACGCGTACATTGATTCTTTTCCGATCGTCGTCACAGATAATGTGGATGAAGAAAATCTCATCAGTCGTGAGTGTACACCGACATTAAATAGAACCTTCTACGCTGGAACGACAGATTTACATGTATATTCAATGACAGATCTGGCAACAATGCAACCTGCAAGTTCGCCATTACTGTTGCAGGTACGGTTATACTTTTCCATAAAATTCTTCATCATATCAATAATTCTTCATCACTTCAAGCAGTATCAGGTCACATTTATCGTTGTCATTGAGAAATCCATTTATTTTCTTATGCCTTTATATATTATAGAAATAATGGGCGACGCTCTGACCATAACGTTTATTTAAGGGCAAGGGCGAGAGGAAAGCCAAAAATTAATAAGCGAGGCTTGCCGAGCTTGTTTATTTTGGCTTTCCGCTCGCCCGCGCCCATAATAAACGTTAATGTTCGGCACGGAGTCTGTTACTTGTACTATATTATCAACGAGCCCCCAAAACTGTCAAAATTTAAGAACATTTACCAATCGAACGACAACGGGGCCCCAGAACTTGTCAGTGAGTAGTGCGCGCGCTGTAAAAAGTTTGCAAATTTGTAGTTTTTTATTAAAAGTGTCTAAACTTTGCCCACAAATGCTCCATTTTATTTTGTAATTGATAATGATCTTTGTACAAATTACAATTTACGTTTTAGCTGTAAAGTTACGATGTTTACGATATTATTCATACTCACGGGCAAATAAACATACCATTACTGTGTATTTGTGGTCAGTCACATGGTTAAGCTCAAGTAATAAAAAGCGACGGACATGGCATGGTAGAATAGAAATTCTTCTACCAGACAGATACGGCAGATGTAAACTGAAATGTTCCGGTCTCAGTATGTTACAGTTATTTTTCATTCACTTTGTACTCGGATAATTTGCCATTAGGTTGCGATTGTATAAAATTGTTATTATCAACACGACGAGCAATATGAACCATAAATGATTTTTTTCTTTTGTTAGCAAATAATTAACCGTCCAAAATGGCACTGCTAAATATCTTTTCCTGATGTAATAACATTGCATCATCACTCTATAGAGCATGAATGCCTTTGGTCAAATCCTTCAAGTCTTAGTCTTATATGCAAAATCTTGAATCTTATTAAATATGCAAATTACTAATTCCCTAAATGCAACACTGCGTGAAAACCCAATAAAACTTACTGTATTAACATGGATTATTGTCTGTATTTTTATCTGAAGAGTGCATATACAGATGAATACAGTCAAGAATCCATTTTTTGTATTCAGCAAGCTTGTATTCATGTGGATTCATGTGAATTCACGTGTTTTATTTCATATTATATTATAGCTTTGTCAATACCAGTGAATTTTGTGACGTCATATCCATACATTATTACTGATAATGTATTCCATTATTCAGCATTGCGGCCCCACAGCGAGCAATTTTTTTTTGGAAAACGAAAAAAGGACTGCGCATTTAAAAGGAGGGAAAATATCGGATAAACCATGTAATACACAAAACTATAAATCTTGATAATCGTGCACAATATTGATAATAATGTCTTACTATACGATTTATCACATTTTTTGAGTCCTCGCGCACGCATTTGTCGTCTGTCTGGCTGGCGCTCAGCATACGCTGGTTGTATTACTACGTTTGTTTACAACATGGTTCGCTTCGTTGCCGTATAGGTGAAACAGAACTCAGTACGTTTGCAAACTCCTAGACGATACTGGGTTTGACACATGCATATTATGCATGTCGGTGGCCATGTAAACGATGCAAGCGTGAAAGGCTACTCGAACCAGCAGTAAACGAGCCAACAACGGCAGCTTGTTGTCATCATGGATGTAAAAAACCGGGGGGCGGGAGTGTCTACGGACATACTTCGGAGCCATTCAAAGTCTCGGTCCAAGGTCAGCTACTACCAACAATCATGACGACCGTGGACTCTCCGTTGATCTAACATTTCGGCCACCTAATTCTGATGCATTGACTGTAATCGGAGACAACTTTCATTCTCTATGTCTGTGATTTTACCTTGCCTTGTTCTCGATATCGCGACGGTACCGAAACCCTCCAGTATGTTAATTTTGTCAACTGTACCTTTCAAGCACCCGTTTACGTCAAGTTCTGTCGTTCGCCGAAATAAAATAGCTCTTCTCAAGAAGCCATCGAAAATTAAATTTATAGACACAATTATTATTGAAATATAAACATTTGAATAACAATGTTGAACTCTGTTGGTAACGTTAGCAATGAATGCTGTACTACTAGCGACATAATGATCGTATTGATCAGCTGATACCATGCAGCTCGCTGATCATACTGATGTCGATGCATGAACATTCCGTTTTCTCCATCTCTGGCATTTCACCGTGTCGACTTTTTGAATGGCATGATATTTAAAGGTGATGTTTCAAGTTTGATATAGACGGTAGGGATGCAGTTACTTTTCATTTCCTTCGAAAATACATCGTTTTTCAATTCAAAATGAACCGTGAAAGTGCTGGTCATTTTTTGTGCTGAACGTGCGTGTTCAGTGCAGTGCACTGACTGTGCAGTGTGGAGTCAGGGCCGATCATGCTGGACGACGCTCACTGGCTTCAAACTCAGTTTAAATTTCCTTTTTTATTCGTTTTCTACAACTACAAATTCACTGGCATTGCCAAAACTATAAAATAATAGCAATAATGCACCCCCTCCCGGCCCATAATGGACTCAAGCAAACTTTGCACTTCATAATGTACTCGGCTTCGCCTCGTACATTATGTCGTGCAAAGTTTGCTTTCGTCCATTATGGGCCGGGAGGGGGTGCATTATTGCTTAAATACAGGCAACTCATTAATGTGAATTATCTGAATTATTGGGTTTTCATGTAGTGCAATGTGTCTTTCACTACAAGAATAACATTGGTCATGAATACACATAGTAAGTTCCCCTGGTTTCTTTAAAGTCCTTCCATGTAATTTCAATAATTAAAAAGGTGCACCATATGAAATTCGCGTTGTAGTAAGCTTGTGTAAACATTTTTTGACGACGTACATTAATGTTGTATTGTAGCGTATTTAAAATATACTGTTTCATTAATCTTGGTCAGGGCAACCACGATAGAAATACCTAATCGGAAAAGTTCGTAAACATAAAGATGCAAGTAGATAATTTGCATGAAACATATCGGGCCAACATGACTCTGTGATATTTATGTGGAACATGTTTAATCAAATTTGGTTCTGTGATTTTGTACCAATACTGCAATATCGCTCTCCATAAAGAACAACTCGTAGGATTTTTGTTTTATAATATATGGCTAGTTTTCAATAGGGTTCGAACACACAACATACGGCATCAGTCGCCTAGCGGAGAGGCAACGAGAGAACCGCTCGGCTAAATCTCCAACCCCCAAAAAGAGTGTTCAATAGCCGGCTAAGTTGTTACATTTTTCTGACTGAGACCGCTCCACACGTTGTAGAGTTCGTGAAGCACTCACGCACGCACACTCACTATCACACATTGCGCATACAACTTTATCGAAGCGAAATTAACATTACAATATTATTATGTAAGCCACATCCACCAAACTGTAAGTAGTGAATACAATTTGACAATATAATGTTTTTATTACTCTACTGAAGTCCGTTCAGCCATTCATGAGATATCGTGTTCACAAACACACGGACAGACAGACATGGGCACAGACACATAGGTACACACTGACAGACAGACTGGCATATATCGATACGCACACATGCAGACATACTGAAATATAGCGGTACGACATTAGCTCACGAGTGTTTGTATTTAAGCACCATTTTCTCAAAAAGAACCAAACTTGTTTGAGAATCATAAATAACATTATCTCGTAAAACTTATTTGTCAAATTGTCTTCTTTCCTCTCGCACTGATCTCGACACTGTGCTAGCTGTACACTGTCAAGTTAAGCCAACAACAGGTATGTAATTTAACAAACGTGTGCTGTCATTATCATGTCTTTACTTATTAGAAAGAGAACACACTTATGAACGTTCCCTTTTTCTACTTAATAGAAATTAACCATTACCACTGTTTACTACAGGTTTATAACAGATAACCCATGCAATCAATATGTCAGTGGATATCTATATCATCTCTGTAATTTTAGTTTACCAACATTTGAAGTCAAACGATGATCATTTCCAACAACAGGTACGACACTGGTTGACATGTACAAGGTGGATTGCTACCACGTGGAACATTTGGTTGAAAGGTCATCCTGTGAGAAAAGAGACACAGCTCAACTGGTTTAACGCGTTGAGAACGAGCAAACACAGTTCCTCAGACCTAGGTGACTTGATATATACATCTGCGGAGAGTTCATTTCGGGGATGTGGTTTCCAAGCGGTACACAAGAAAACGATTACATTCTAGACCTCGTCGTAATAATCACTGATGCGTGTGGAGAAATTGGGAGGCTTCCTTTGAATGCAACAGTGAGTTGGGATTTTTATTGCACTCATATTTGACAGGGTTTGGGCTTGTTCTTGAGTGTAACCATAAAAAATGAAAACGAGGCCTGTTTGTGCAGACTGTGTTGACAAGTAAAACAATTGGCATTGGGCCTCCGTATAATGAATCTGGAAAAGCACCTGGGGAAATCTATGTTAAGATTTGTAAAATAATGTACTTGCAAGCGCGCGTCGATTACACAATCGAAACATATTTGAACACATTTTGTCAGTCTTTTATGCAAGTTTGTTTTTTGCAGTAAGTATTCTGAATCCTGACATGCTTGATTTTGTCCATCTCAACACTGGCAGTCACCTGAAGCTATTTTAACTGTGTTTGCAAAGGTAGTTTCCAAAACGGTGCTATTACTTTTAGGATACTGTATTTTTTGATATATTAGTGAGAAAAGGCGACGTTATTTGTCAGAATTGAATTACAAGTGATTTGACGTTTTTGAGAGCCATGTTTTGATCAATTAGATGATGAGTCTCAGTCTTAATAGGCGAGCGGCAGGCTCACCTATTTTTCACACTTAATGTACCCACCTTACATACAGCCACATCATACATCATTTGAAAGCTTATTATCTCTACTTCAAGAAAATTGACGATGTGGAGCTGCCAAGTAGGGCCATAACCCCCTAATTTGCATAATTCACATGGGTACCCAATTTGCATAAATGTGATATAAAATTAGGAAATTCATTGTTAACTACTCTAAACATACTTTTAAACTATCGAGTGATATATCAAATGAAAGGTATTTGCATGTAGAATACAAAATTGATATCGAAAAAGATATTTAAAATGGTTTTACTGAAATATTTTTATATTTATATTGAAAAAATATTTTCCCCTTTTGAATAACAATATTTTAAAAATTTCAACACATACAGCCACATCATACAGCCACATTATACATCATTTGAAAGCTTACTGTCTCTACTTGAAGAAAATAGACAACATTTAGCTGTCAAGTACGGCCGTAGCCCCTAATTTGCATAAATCCCACGGGTACCCAATTTGCATAAATGCGATATAATATTAGATATTTAGTATTCACTACTCGAAACATACTTTTAAACTATTGAGTGATATATCAATGAAAGGTATTTGCATGTAAAATACTAAACAGACATTTAAAAGATATTTACATTCATTTCACTGAAATATTGTCATATTTATATTGAAAATATAATTTCCCTTTTCAATAACAATATTAAAAAAAAATTAATACAAAAAGCCAAATCGTACAGCATCATCATACGTAATTTGAAAGCTTACTATCTCTACTCCAAGAAATTGACAATGTGGAGCTGTCAAGTACGGGTGTGGCCCTTAATTTGCATAATTTACATGGGTACCCAAATTGTATAAATGCGATATAAAATTAAAATGTATTTACTTCTATAAACATACTTTAAACTATCGAGTGATATATCAAATGAAAGGTATTTGCATGGAGAATACAAAATGGATATCCAAAGAGATATTAATATGATTTTTACTAAATGTTTTCGTACAAATGTAGAACAACATACTTTCCCCTTTTGAATATTGATATTTTAATAATTTTAACACATAGAACCGCATCACACAACCACATCAAACGTTATTTGAAAGCCTATTATTTCTGCC
Organism: Ptychodera flava; assembly: GCF_041260155.1. Classification (NCBI taxonomy): domain Eukaryota; kingdom Metazoa; phylum Hemichordata; class Enteropneusta; family Ptychoderidae; genus Ptychodera; species Ptychodera flava. The sequence continues at coordinate 32,671,726 of NC_091938.1, forward strand.
TTATGAAAAATGACAATAAGCAGCTGACAAATAGGGTTGTAATTATTTAATTTGCATAATGCACACGGGTGCCTAATTTGCATGAATACGATATAAAATTACAAAAATCCATTGTTAAGTACTCTAAACCTACTTTTCAACTATCAAGTGATATATCAAATGATAGGTATTTGCATGAAGAATAGAATCATGGACTCCAAACATGTATTCAAAATATTCTTATTGAATATTTTTAATTAAATAGTAAACATCTTGACTAGTTTTTAATATTCAAAATATTGTGTAGTAAATACGAATAATGCTCAAGTTATGGGGATAAATATCCGAATTTGTTTTGCAATTGATTTTTTGTTTATTAAGGATACGCAGAGTGGAACCTAATCCTGTCTAATTCTCATATAGCTGAACAGCAAGAACACATAAAACCAATTGAAACTAATTCGGGATTGGGTCTTCATATTTTGCAAATTTTCTAAACCGTGTTTTGTGCTCCATAGTTGAGTGTTGAAATATTACAAGTTACTCTTAAAAACAAGTAAAAAGAAAAGCAGATGAGCTTAAATTTCCAAATTAGACCGACATTACTTCACTATCCATTTATCCCAAATTAGTTCCAATCTTGATATAAATAGCTGTGTTTTGAATGGCCCTTTTGTATTATTGATGTCATTTTTGTTTCAATTTCTCTAGAAATCTTGTTTTGATGGAGACAACATTGGTTACTACATCTGTGTTACATCTGTATTTTCACTTCAGTTATGTGGAATATGTAGACGGAAGGCACCATATTTCATTTATCGTATTTATTGTTATGTAAAGAAGGAAAAGCAACTCAACACACCGTTCATATCTTCGTTGTTTGCATTTTGTGTATGATACTGTGTATATTGTCAGTGTATATTATGTTTGGCTGTTTTATATAAAGTGTTAATTAGCCATGGTGATTATTCCAGTTAACAGTAAAATACTAGCACAACTTACAAGTTGGTACTTCATGCTAAAAATACAAGTGAACAAAATGACGCCCACCAGAAAGTTCATTTATAAGTGGATGATGCAGTCCAACCTTTCACAGATCAGAATTCATTGACTATTTTCTCAAACAAATCGTGAAGAAATAAACAACATACATCAAAGATACGACAGATTTTACACGGAAAATTGAGACAATAAAAGTTCCGGCCAATGGACATTGGTAATACTAGACATTGTTTTAATGTACACTAATACAACGCACAATGAAGCAATGGAATCAGTCGACAGAGCATTAAATCAGGAAAGATCATCAAATAATTGCATAATCAAACAACCAACAACAAAATACATGATAGCTATGCTGAAAATGATCTTGAAAAACAACACTTTCAAGTCAACAGTGAATTTTACCGTCAGGTATTTGGGTGCGGTACGGGATCTTCAGTTTTACCAGAAATTCCCGACATTACATTTCACAAGACAAAATGAGAATAATTCAGCAACACACTGAACAAATATCGCTCTGACTGAGATTCAGAGAGGATGTATGATTCTCATTGGAACTCAACACGAGCTTAATGAATTCATGTCAAACATAAACAAATGCATCATACTTTCAAATTTTCGAAAGCTCTTCTCAAGAAATCATATCGTTAGACCTCATTATCTATAAAGGTCATCGGTGCAACAAAGAGAACATTCTCGACTGCAAAACACACACAAAACCAACAGATACATTGCGGTTCATGAAACCAAACGGCAACATTCAAGGGCCTTGTTAAATCATAGACCCTCGAGAAACGAGGGTCTATGGTTAAATGCGAAACATTACGATACATTACAACAATCATGCAACAACAAGAAAATACAGAATCCAAGATATTTTCGAGATAAAAGTAAAGAAATGCGACAAACGATTCTAAATCTTGTTTAATTATTACTAACTTTGGACAATCGGATGACATTTAAATGTTATTAAATTTTCATTAAATTACTTTCAAAACCTTGGAATCGCAAAAAGTAAAAGGGAACCAAAACATTGTCAGGTCCCCTATATGTAGATCAAAAACTCCAAGTACCCCTCTACAATCTCCCAAAATTTTCGAATCCAACCCGAATCCTCCGCCCCACCGTTATTTGTGAGCGTAGCCCAATCACATACATAAGAAACGGAAATATAAGCGTTACGATGATGCCAAACTTTACAAAACCCACAATAGTCCGATCTCCGATTCAAATGAGCATACACAAATACAGCCTGAACAAACAGTAAACATTCTAGCTTCTGTATTTGAACAAACTGAACTTCAGTGGAATAACTTTATTGGTAACACCTACAATCATTCAATCAGTGCACATGTTCACCGAAAGAAAATGAAGGACTGATGAAGACAGCTCTATTCTCGAAAGGTAGCATCAAAGGATCGCAGTGTCACATTAGTCTTGCTATCCTATAGGGCAGGACACGTTGATTAGGGCTACGTCTCGCCATGGCAAATCAACACCAGACATAAAACGGCCAAACATAACACAATATACACTTACAATATACACAATATCATACACAAAATTCAAACAACTAGATATGAACGATGTGTCGAGCTGCTTTCTCTTATTACTGTCACCAATTGTGTCTGCTGTCAAATTAATCTTCCCTGCACAGACCTTTGTTCCTGCCAAGGCAGCGATAATGTGGCAACTCTTTCACTCATGAAAATGCTGGTGAAAAGAGGATGATGAATTCCTACAATTACTAGATTTACTGGGAAATGACATGAATGATTTGGATCATGAATCATGCCATTACTTTGACTGCAGCTTACTCTGACACACTGTTTTTAGCTAAAGAGCTACATTTCGACAACTACAATGGTGTCGTTCATGTTTATCTTTTTGTTGCATTGATACTTTAGTTATTTTTTAAAATACCATTATTCAATGGAAGAAATATTTATTTCAACAGAAATATGAAAATATTTTAGTAAAATCACTTTAAATATCACTGTTGATATCATTTTGTGTTTTACATGCAAATACCATTACCAAAGACCATATATCACTCGATAGTGCAAAAGTGTGTTTAGAATAGTAAACAATGGATTTTCTAATTTTATATCGCATTTCTGCAAATTGCTTACCAAGTGTAAATTATGGACATAAAGGGGTACGGCCTTCCTTGATAGCTCAACATTGTCAATTTTCTTCAAGTAGATATAATAAGCTTTCAAATGACGTATGATGTGGCTGTATGATAGGCTGTATGTGTTAAAATTTTTAAAATATTGTTATTCTAAAGGGGAAAATATTTTTTCCATATAAATATGAAAATATTTCAGTGAAATCAATTTCAATATCTCTTTGGATATTCATTTTGTATTCTACATGCAACTACCTTTCATTTGATATATCACTCGATAGTTTAAACGTATGTTTAGAGAAGTTAACTATAAATTTATAATACTATATCGCATTTATGCAAATTGGGTATGCGTGTTGATTATGCAAATTAGGGGATTATGGCCCGATTTGGTAGCTCCAAATTGTCAATTTTCCTGAAGTAGAGATAATAAGCTTTCAAATGATGTATGATGTGACTGTGTGTTGTGGCTGTATGTGTTAAAATTTTTAAAATATTGATATTCAAAGGGGAAATATTGTTTTTCATATAAACATGAAAATATTTCAGTGAAATCAATTTCAAAATCTCTTTGAATATCCATTGTGTATTCTACATGGAAAGACCTTTCATTTGATATATCACTCGATAGTTTAAACGTATCGTTAGAGAAGTTAACAATAAATTTCAAATATTATATCGCATTTATGCAAATTGGGTACCCTTGTTAATTATGCAAATTAGGAGGTTATTGCCCTACTTGGCAGCTCCACATTGTCAATTTTCTTAAAGTAGAGATAGTAAGCTTTCAAATGACGTATGATGTGGTCGTATGTAAGGTGGGTACATTAAACTCCTAAAATAAGGCCCTTTTATGGATTCGCCGCTCGCCTATAAGGACTTGATCTAGAGCATGTCCAGCGTATTTGATCAATTTAAGTGTTGGTGCTATATTTTTATTAGCTAGCATCTTCTTGTAGGACTTATTCATATCAGAAGCTGTAAGCTACGGTAAAATTTTATGAGTCATGCGAACAAAATATTTTAGCCCTAAAATCAACATGTTCTCTACAGAGTCAAAAAATTAAAATAATCCTAGGAATCTCTTAGCTAACGGAAGCCAGGGTCAGGTACACAGCACAAAGTAGGATCATAAGGATGAGCGATTTTTTTGTTCGATGTTGAATTTTCTTGACTGAAGCGATTAAAGCGTGGAATGGGTAAATCAAGATGTTAAGCCTCCATGGGCCACGGCATTGAAATCATATTGTACGCAAAACTGATTTGAACACAGACATCAACATCTTATCATTGCAGTGTAGAACAGCTAATGAGCAGTTAACTTGAAAACTTGCACATGGACATATCTGTTCACCTCACAGCAATTTCTATTCGACAGTGGGTGGATCTGTAATCGTACTTTCCATCGTCAGTTTGTGACACAGAGAAATAACCTAACTGACAATGAAAAATTCTTTACTAATCCCTCTCTTTTTTACGAGTTTGGTTTTGGCTATGACGTCTTTTCACTGTGTTCATTTACGGCTAGTGACACCGAGACACCATCATCCTTAGCTACAAACACACAGTAATACATCCTGTGACGATCTTATATCAATTAACTAAAGAAAAAAATGAAAGAAAGCAAGAAAAATGTTAAGAGTTAATGTCACATGCGTTATTAAATTAGAAATGAATTTGAAATAGCACTAAGACAGAATGACCGAATGCTATAACGTTTGGATTTTGTTATTTTTCATATTTAACAATGTTTATATTATTTTACTGACAAGGTTAATGCTGGAAATGACTTGCGATCTGACTTGAAAAGAACACAACAGTTAGTACAGCAGATACTGAATTCAAATGGTACCGAGGATTCCATAGCCGCTTTGTATGTGGTCACCAAAAGTGTTGGAACTACACCGGCGGTAAGTTGCATCAACTAAAGTGTCATCATTTGGTGTCTGACGGCAGACATAAGGATATTAGGACAGAATGATCTTCTTCTTTAGGATACATCGAATTGCAAGATAAAATTATATGCATGTCTCAGTGTACTTCTATTATGAAACTCGCTCAGATACATATACGCTTTTACATGTTACATGTTGCTTGTTGCTGTTACATGTGGCTTCGATCATCATCATAACGTAACAAGATGGTTTACTGTATAAAATTGACCCTTCATTACGAAAAGCAACACATGACTCTAGTGCATCATATGTTGAACAGTAAAGCAGAATCCCCTCATGCATTATTATAGTAGTGCGCAACGGTGTCTGCATAGGTTGACAATTACAACGCTGTCTCAGACCTATTCATGTTATATATCTCCACTCTTATCAAATATATAATTATGTTCATTACCGACATTTATTATCATACCATTTCACGTCACGGGATATCAAATCAGACAGTAAAATAAAAGGCATGGAAATTCACGGAGAGGCAGCAATGATTGACTGGATCCAGAAAGAAAGTGAAGTTCTCTCTATCCATGAATTCCAAGAGCTCAAACTAGCATAATTAAATCGTTCACTTTAAGATGATCAAAAGACTTGCTTCAAACTTATACTTGAGAGTTTTAGTTTATATACTCTAAAACATATGTTAAAACATGTATTCGCTACATTTCGTCAAGCACCACCATGCAGCGATCGAAAAATGAGCCATCAGTACTTTATCTCTTCAGGCAAAGGCAGTGGTGATAAATGCTCTCTCTAGCCTTCTTTCAACTGCCGATGATTTAAGTGTATACACGCTAGAACTAGCATCACAGATATTAGAAGACATCACGTCAAAAGGAGATGGTGATGGAATGTTGCTGGATACAAAGGTAGTCTCTTTAGATGATATGATATATGATATGCTGGCAAATGTGATAAACAGTGTTGTGGGCGTTGCATACTATGATAAGAACATAAAGACGTGCCAACATTTATCTTGTAATTAGTTCTGATAAACGTAGAGATTCTCATAGATGTTTCTAATTTAATTGTAATTTTCACATAAAACAGGTAGCAGTGTCCTTGGCGTTAAAAAATGTAACAGGGGCGCTTTTATCAACAACTGGTAACGGGACAGATATTGATGCACGACTCACTCAAAGGGTCGTCTCGAGTAAGTCCTTCTCCATGCTATCACACATTTATTAGGTGAATATTTGCAATATTCATTGTCGATAATGTGTTTGCATGATACAAAAACTTCTTTATCACACAAGTGACAATTAACAGTAACTATAAATCACCAACTATGTCTTTTCATGGTTATTGCCGTCTTTAGACATCGTCGACACCTCGTCAAACCTCTTTGGTTCAACGGTCCTTATGAAATTGCAATATGAAGAGGAGGAAAAAGGTCAAGTGAGTACTCAAAGGAAACTGCGATTCTTTGAAGTATATGTTCATTCGAAAGCTTTAAAGGTAATTTCCAGCTAAAGTCAGACCATGAACACATTACAGATGTATCAGTTCATACCAAGATGTAACCATTAACTGTTTGTCTCAATTCTTGGAGTACATACCCGACATTTTACTCTTGACTCGTGATGAACAAGCTGTACAAGAACTATTACCAAATTTGTCAGATATATGTACTAAATAGGTGCGTTCACGCATGAGTAAGGCAAATTTAGGTCAACTTTCTTGAGAATTGTGTTTAAAACACCAATCTAAATTTATAAAAGTACATGATAATTGATACTGAATCGCGCAGTAAGCATGCCCAACTCGGCTCATTGTCGTTCATGATTTATAATAAAACGAGTGGAAAATAAACTTTTGTCTGGGCAGTTATTAAAGCCACGGTTTGTTTTACAAACGAAACGAAATGTTGTCAGACAACGACGCATGCTCAACCACAGTATCAACCAATCAATCAGCAAAGTTTATATAGTTTATATCCTATTTATCAACCTTAAACAAGTGTTTTGCTTTGTGACGCTTCTTGGTTTATAAACCACTACAGTAGGCATGTTATGCCGTGGCGTCCACAAAAATCAACGCTGTACCAAGCGGTATTTATCACCTGTTATTGAAAAGCGTACAGAAAGGGACACGCGTTATCTTGCAAGCAGTACCAAGAATCTGACTTCTTTATATTTTTAGTAATTATAAAAGAACGATATGCAAGTAATATCGACCTTAACGAGTATCTATTCCTAAATGTGACTTTTACGACGGCTTTCTGCAACATGCGATCAAACTCCGAGTATGCAGAAGTTCAGAAGTTGGCAGTAGCCATTGCACGATGCCCGGCCTTTAAAGTTCGGGAGGAAATGTAAAGCTGTTATGCAATTTTGTTTATATGAAATCTCAAAAAGTGCTACGTCGAGACCAAAGGTCTTTGGCTCTCAAGTAGCTTCAGTTTTGTACCTTAATTACTGCTGCGATATTAGCCTAGCCATGACTGCTACTGGTCGATCGACTCAGGCGTATGCAGCAGTTTATACTGGCTGGCCTTGTTGGCCATCGCGCTGACGCCCAACGATATTCGTGACAGTCTGTCAAAGTACGTTGCTTCAGTTCGGCAATTGCCTTACCAATAACACGACAGGGTCCTGACGTTTGTTACTTTGATTTACAATATTTAGATATTGTATTTGCCTGATCGATTTAAACCAGTACCGGGAGCTCAGACTACCACCCAACTTGATCCAGCGGCCACTGCCATCGACTGCATTAGAATATAAATTAAGCCTCCACTGTAAAGGTTTTGTATCCCCTGAAACAACGCAATAAGTGTGTGAACAGAGAAGTAAAAAACTAAATTCATTCGCAGGTCATTCAGCTGTGCTGTTTTGATTGCGCGGGCGTCGTGATCATGGTCCGGGGTATATTGCTAGCCAGATAGCGTCATCAATATTCGTATTCACAGTCACGGGCAAAAAAATTGTCAATAAAACCACGAGTATTTCAACCCGATCAGGTAATCTTTACTGCGGCTATAAGATAATTAAAACCCTCAACAAAGCCTTCATCTTTAACTTACTTTGCTCTTAACAATATATTTCAGTCTTAGATCTTTGAAATCACAGTCGAAACTATGTGTACATATATGATTTTCTTTGTTTTGTCATCTTACAGGCTACGGCAATGCTTGCAAGTTTATCGGAAGCTCTTGACGTTGTGCTTGATGTCGCGATGCTAACATTGGATTCTGAAGAGGAGGATAATTTTACGTTAGTGACAGAATTCATTGAAGCAGGCGTGGAGAAAAGAAAGCAATCTTCTCTCCGAAACAAACAACTAACTTCGACGTTCGGAGGCTTTACTCTGCCAGACAGTCAAGAAACCGGGAATCGGACACGATCAGTAAAGGTGATATTTCGTTCTACTTTCTGTCCGAATCAAGAAATTAAGAACATGATACGCTCATGGTATACCCTTCTTAAAGGGACAAAGTCGGCCATTTTCATGATTTTTTTTATACAAGATACTACTTATATAATTTGACATGTCGAAAGATACTGAATGAATGGGTGACTATGCACATATTCAACTCCGGTTTTAGACACGATAAATGAAACCATCACAAAAATGAATTAATGGTCATGACCACTGAATTAGTGGTTATATTTTTAAATGTTCGTCGTCTCGTTCAGCGACTTGCAATTGCTGCTTGTGTTTTGCAACGGAACGGTCTGCCATTGTATTGAACACTGCCAAGTGTGAATTGCCGAACCGGACTTGTGTGGAACTGAATTTTGATGACAACTTTGTCTCTTTGGTTAGTGGTCTGCTGACAACACAAGGTACATCTTCTATACAGTATCGTAGATAATGTCATCTGAAGAACTTCTGTGCGACAACTGCCTGAAAAACATTTTGCCTCTTTTAACTATATTTCAATGCACCGAATGCGTCGATTTTGACTTGTGTGAAACCTGTTATTACTCAACACCAATAGTGCCAAGCACCAGTCCTAGTCAAGGTGGCTACGGAGGCAAGTTCGTCACTGTCACGAAGAGTGGTCATATTGGTTCAGAACATTATTTCAAAGAAATTACGGTTTTAATCTATTCACCATCTTCCAAAGTACCCAAAAGGTTTGACTGATTCATCGCCGTTTTTTGTCGTGTTGCCGAAGCTTTTATTGGTGTGGGACCCGCATTTTTAACGCTTATAAAGTTAGTTCCTGCGACTACTGATTACATCCTGCACTACTGATTTAATGAACTTCAAGATGGTGATACTTGGAGCAACTCTCACTGTGTTGACAATTTCGATTTTGAAAGATTTAGCTGGACAAAGTGGTCTTCTCTCTCGTAAGGATACTGCAAACGAGGGATACACGTTTACACCTGGTGATATAACGATGGTTGTATGCAAATGCGTGAACATCAGATCATTATATTTGCATCAAATGTAGGTGTTTGATCTTAGCGATCCTGCCAATCGTCGGAAAACATCTATTGTTTGCAGCAGCATAACTTTGTACTATTCACTGCTGTCGATCATTATGAGCGGCGACGTACAACTAAATCCTGGTCCAATAAAATGTCCGTGTGGAGTGTGCGAGAAACCTGTCAGGTCGAACCAGAGAGGCATACAATGCGACACTTGCGACATCTGGTATCACGTAAAGTGCATTAATATGCCCTCATGCGAATACGAACATCTGTCAACAACATCTGACGAGTGGTTTTGTCATCCATGTCAACTTCCCCAGATCAGTGACTCTTTTTTCGACGAAACAACGGAAAATCATGTTACGGACTACAGTTTCATCACTGATGACGAAGAATACTCTTCTTCAGGTGTCCGCAATGTTAACGAACTCTCGTTTCTTTATCTTAATGCACGAAGCGTCAAGACGGTGCGAAGGAAAGATCGACTTCATAACCTTAATGACCTCGATGCCAAATTAGCCGGTGACCAGCACGATTGTGTTGCTGTAACTGAAACGTGGCTAAACGAGTCTGTAAAGGACGCTGAAATACAGGGTCGGGGTATTCTTTATTTCGTAAAGACAGAAAAAATGTTCACAATGGTAGAGGGGTGGGCATCATGCGTTTGGTGAAATCACATATATCATCAATGCGTGATCTTGAACCAGAAAACGAGATCATGATAATTGAAAAATCAACAGCTGAAGCCATAAAATGGCAATCATTCTCTGCTATCGTTCACCGCATAGTAATGCAGAGAGTTTTGTTTCTGACTTCAATGCTACATTGCAGAAATTGCCCACTGTTTATAATGTTTTTCTTTTCATTTGCGATTTTAATTTTCCGAACATCAAAGGTTATCACGAATCTGTCCTTAATGGTATTTCTAAACACGAACAAGCTTTACTGTCCACAATTTTTTCTTGACGCAAATTTCGATCTCATTAGGTCTGCATTGTCTAATAAGAATTTCAATGATGAATAATATATTCGAGTAATGTAAATTCGGCCTGGTTATTTTTTTAAGAAACATCTTTTTAAAGTGATTGATGCTCATATACCTAAAGTAAAGATCAAGGATATATCTGCACCGGGTTGGATCGATGCCGACATTAGGCATATGCAAAAAATAAAACTTTCTGCATGGAGACGAGCCAAGAAATCAAATCTTTCACGGCATTGGGCGAAATTTCGTAAGCTTCGCAATAGGCTCAAAAACATGGTGACTTCGAAATTTCATCAGTACACTGACAATCTTAGTAACTCTATAGTCGAAAATCCAAAAAGGTTTTGGTCTCTTATTCGGTCTAAGACGCGTTCCAAATCATTACCAAAGATTCTTGTTAGCCAGCAAGGTTCAGCCACTACTACTGCCACTCTTTTCAGTAACTACTTTTATTCTATTTTTACTAAGTCTGATCCTCGAGCTACTTTCCCTGATATTTCCATTTTCAAGAATCTCTCTTTGGGAAATGTTTAAGTTACTCGGGATGACATTTTTTACATCCTTCTCGACCTTGACGTTTGTAAAGCAATCGGCCGAGATGATATTCTCCACTTGTCCTTAAACAGTGTTCCAGGCAGCTAGTTGAATCACTGTGTTACATCTTTAATTTATCACTTACAACAGGTATTTTGCCGGATGACTGTTGACAGCTAATGTCGTTCCTATTCATAAGAAGTCTGATAGACGGCTAGTTGACAAGTATAGACCAGTATCCTTATTAAGCATATGTAGTAAAGTTCTGGAGAGGGCTGTTTTTAACATCATTTTCCAAATATAAAGGATCACATCTATCATCTGCAACATGGTTTTGTTAAGGGACGTTCTTCAGTGACTCAGCTTTTGCAAATTTTTCATGATATTGGTTCTACTTTGGACAGGGCTGGTCAAGTTGATATGGTTTACTTAGATTTTTCAAAGGCCTTTGACAGTGTTCCTCATCAGTTATTAATTCATAAACTAAGATCTTTTGGGATCCATTCTCAGCTATTAACATGGTTACAGGCTTACTTATCTGGACGAAAGCAGAGAGTTGTTGTAGAAGGACTTCATTCAGACTGGCTCCCGGTTGTTTCGGGAGTTCCCCAAGGGTCAATATTAGGACCTCTTCTTTTCCTCCTTTATATAAATGACATGCCCGGGTTGTCGAAAATTCTACTCTTGCTTTGTTTGCTGATGATTCAAAGTGTTTAGAGTTATAAATAGTGTAGTGTACTGACTGTGAGTATCTGCCGAACGATATTAATTCCTTACTGAAGTGGAGTAATACTTGGAACCTTTGCTGTCACCACTACAATAGAAATCAAATCAGGTCCAATAATCGTTATCATTCAAGGTAACAAGTGTCAAATTATTTCAATCACTCGTCGTAATCTTTGAATGCCAGTGAGGAAGTATAATAAATTCATTCATTCATTCATTTTCGCGATGGTTTTATTGAGCGTGTCTAAAACCGGGGTCGAGTATATGCATGGTCACCTACTCATTCAGTACCTTTCGATATATCAAGCAATATAAGTAGTATCGTGTAACAAAACAATTCGTGAAAAAAGTGGCCGACTTTGTCCGGCCCCTTTAAATTTCATTCATTTTTTTTTTATTTTTTCGACTTACCTAGCAACCATGGTACATAATCTTGAAACGTCCCTGTAACCCTTGTCAGTGCAAATGTAAGCGACAAACTAACCTCCGTATCTGACACACACACACACACACACACACACATACATATACACACACAAATATATATATATATATATATATATATATATATATATATATATATATATATATATATATATATATATATATATATATATATATATAAATAAATTATGTATAACCTTTAAGAAGTGTGTAAGCCGTGTTCATATGTTTCATATTGTAAATTATCCTTGACATGTTTGTTTCAGTTTCTGTCAACGATTGTCAACCCGCATCTGTTTGACTCACCGGATGTGTTTAAACGTTCATCAGTCATTTCATTGGAGGTAAATGACGAATATGGCGTACCAACACCATTAGATGGCATCTACACAATCAATATCACCAAAACTGATGTCATGGCAGCACATAGTAACACAACGACTACAGGAACAAGACTCAGCTTATCAAAAACCGAACCTGTTGGATTTGCATTAAACATCACACACCCTAGCAGTATGGTATCCGTGACACTTGAATCTCACGATCCATCAGCTGTGTATGGAGTATATATCCGAGAAGGTGTGATGGCTAATGAAACAATTCACGATGGAGAATGGAAAATACTTGGCAATTCTACTCAAACTGTGGCATATAATGCGACATATGCAGGGACGTACTTTGTTTTTCTGACACTGGGTATGTAAAAATATATTATGGATATAGGTCATTTCTGTAAAACAAACCATCATATTACTGCATATAAGTCATAAAATAAATCATACGATTACTGCATATGAGTTACATAAAGATTTGGCTTTTCCTTAAATTTTGCTAGAAACTTAAAATGTACAAGTTATATATCGTGATACTATATGCTTTGTAGAGTGCGTTTTAGGGTCATTTCGGGGCGAATTATTGGCCGTCCCTTCTAGTTCTCGAGCAGCAGCCATATTATGTTGATAGTATTATTACTGAAACTAGTATTATGTGCCGTTCAAGGCAATTGACCTTTCGGTCAATTTTAATAAGGTCTGAACCATCGTACACGAGGGTACTTAAGATATCAATTTACACAGCGTAAACATGCTTTATCAGCTATATATGCTGATTGTGCATGCTTTCAAATTTTATTAGCCATTTCCTGGGGATATAAGCTGGTTTTGAAATGGATAGGAGCCGGCATTTTCAAGCCGACTGAAGGTGCAAAGCAAGACGTACTTCGTTAACTTGATCTACATTTTGTTTATTTAGTTCCTTTCTACAAAATTGCCGCTCCTATATCATAACGTAAATCCGCACCTATTAAAAAATTAAAGACCGTAAGATATACTCGGACACAAGCTTCGTAAGCTTGCTTACTTTAAGAAATAAAAAAGATAAAGTATCGAGCAATGGGTTTCGGTTAGCACAATTTTGCGTGAATGTCCACGTCAGAGTTATAGCACGGTGACCATAGCACGGTTAAAACAATTTGAAATATGATCTCAGTGAATTTGAAGTGCCAATGCTAGGTATGGTTTGTGTATGTTGAAACAATGACAAATGTTGAAGATGTTTTCTAGTCAGTCCGTGAGCCGAAATCTTACTGAACTGCATGTGAATTTGCACGGATGGAATTGTTCTCTGAAGTTTGTTCTTGTACCGTTTCCCTTTCTAATGTGGAAAGTGAAGCGTGAACAGAATATTCAAACTGTTTTCACGTGTTTCGTATTTTTTAGCAATCATAATGTTTACATAATACAAAATACTCCATTACTAATATCAAGGCTTTAGAATAGTTCTACTTTAATAGATTTAAAAACTAAGTTTTTTTCGGTGAAATCACTGCAGTGTTTTCACCGCGAATCTTAAATGAAATTTCCGAGCTTAATAAATATTTTTTTTCTGTTTTTTTCCGACTTTGTAGAGCAACCAAGAAGAGATCCAGATGTACATGACATATGGATAACTGTTTCTGTCAACATTTGCAGCTTCTGGAATGACGTTACCGGAGAGTGGGACAATGAAGGATGTTGGGTAAGAATTGTGTATCCATATATTTCCCTTATTCCGATAATCATTTACAGTGGAATTTGATTGAGTGTCCGGTTTGTCTTGAAGAGCCCGACAAGTTTTAATGTTGCTTATTACGAGAAAAGTAAACATTTGCAACAAATCCAGTCTTTGGTGTTTGATTACAGTGCGCGGCGAACGTTTCCCAGACACTGTCTAGTCTACAATTACGACAGTCGTTTTAGCATGCCACCCACAAACAGCACACTGCACTACCTATCACATTACCAAAGTTTTCTTTTAAGTGTTTATTCTAATTTGGAAACTTTATGAAGAAAGAAGTAAATTCTTTTCAAAAAAACTTTTCTTTTCCTCTGGATGTCAGCAATCACGACAACAGTCCCTTCAGCATGCAGTCTGTAGCATGTCAAGTGCAGTCTACTCTATCAAGTTTGAAACGATACCTCAATGAATATTATAAACCAGAAAATTCTTAACACTCCTGTATGAAACTTTTTTCCTGCAGTCTCGTTTGTCTCAGTTACATGAAACTCTCTCCATTGACACTTCTATCAAAGACATGACACAGCTACAAAATAGACTAGAAGAAAAGTGTTGATTTTACATGCAAGTGTAATTTTCAATTAACACAGTACAGTTTGTGCCATTAAATAACACACGCAGTGTTTCTGAAATAATTCACTGTATTTTGGCACGTAATTTCCCGGACAGTATCATACAGGGCATCGGGCAAGTTCGCATGGAGGAGACGGCGATATCTCTGCCTTCAAAAATTTCCTTCACCTTGCTGAAGCAAAGTTTAACTGAACGCGAAGAGTCAGTCCGATTTATGTTGAGGACTTTCTTTGAGATAATGATCCGACACTCGAAAAATATGCCAGTGAGTTTCGTCGGAGTTGCATTTCCTAAATCAAAGTAAATACCTGTAAGGAAAATTTTGATGATGTGTAGTGCAGTGTCAAGCTTGTTGTGAGTGGCATGCTGAAACGACTGTCGTAATTTATTGTAGACTAGACAGTGTCTGGGAAACGTTCGCCGCGCGCTGTAATCTAACACCAAAGACTCAATTTGTTGCAAATGTTTACTTTTCTAATGATAAGCAACATGTAAACTTGTTGAGCTCTGCAAGGCAAACCGGATACTCAATAAAATTCCACTGTACTTTGGTTACACAGTATAATGCACTGTTGAATGGGGTAGCACGTCGACAACAAAATTTTAGACCAGTTTATTTTTTTCATATGAACCGGCTTACCTGAATGTAACAATATACTTGATTATACAAGACTATGTACAAGACTGTTAACATTTTATATTTGGGTTTAGAATGATACCATAGAAAGAGGAAAGTCAGTTGTGCACTTATTGTTGAAAATAAGATGTGTGTGTGTGTTTATGTGCGTCTGTGTGTGTGGGTCTGTGTGTCTGTCTGTGTGTGCACAAATTCCAAAGACACAAATACAGACTTTAATTTGATGTCCTTTTGTATTTGCAGCCCAGGAGTTAAAGTCACGAATACAGAGTCTGACAATTTAATTTGATTTCCTTTTGTATTTGCAGCCTGAGAGTTCAACAGATGTCAACGTATTGATCTGCAAATGCAATGGCTTGCCATCCTTCAACATCCCTGATACAAATTGATGCGTTAACGGACGAAAGGGTGTATAATTTTTTTTTTCCACTTCAATAAATATCTTGTATTACTGTTCTTGTGCTACATTCGGGAAGAAAATGTCGATCGTATGGAAGACGCGAATCGTTTTCCAAGTTGATGTATTACTATGTCGCTGATTAATCGTTAACTTTCATATATTATTTATGAGCATTGTGTATATTCAGCTAGTTTTTAATATTCATGACATATACTTAATCGAAGGAAACCTTGCATTCAAGACCAATAAGGCAGAGGCGCATTTGCATGCCTTCCGTTATAGTAAAACAGAAAACAGACAGGGGAAATTGAGATAAATAAGAAAGACAAACTACACAGATCTTGAATGGCAGTGTAAATCTATTGAGACAAAGTTGTTTGCATGATAAATGTTTAAAAACATTGTTTGTTACATGTTGTATTTTTTATAGTTAGCCATTGAGGATAGTAATTTTGTGTGACGTTTTCAAGTTATTATACAGTGATTTACAAAAATTGGCATTCAATTATATCAACTTAGCTGACAATATGTTCTTGAATTTTATCAATGATAAGTTGTTATTGTTATACTTAGTATACGTTCATTTGATCATCTTTATTGGGCGCAAGTCATCAGTACGCATGACTTTATATTCCTAATAAATGGATAGTATTATTGGTAACAAAAGTATCATGTTGAAGAAATTCAAATCGTACAAAATATCAATTTATATATTACATAATTGTTAACTTGATACGGTTCTACGAATAATTCAAACATATTTAGTTTAATATCATTTGTCAAACAAAATACATTGTACGTTGAATATTGCTTTTTACGTCTGCGTAAACTGAATTTCATTGAATGATTAACAACCGAACTCGGTAAATCGTAAATCATGCACACTAAAATGTAAAATCAAAAATTAAAAAATTGTCTTTTTCATTTTAACATAGACATAGTATCACATTCAACTTTATTACATACGTTTAGTGATAAATCTCATCCAAGTAATTATGCACTTTGGATATTGCACATGCGCTATTTGTCTATCGCTTTATTTTTTAACAATTATATACAAAGACTAACTTAAAAATATCAATGTTGTCTTGACAGAACTTTGATGTGGATTTTGGAAACAATCTATAATATATGTCGTTTTTAAGGACAGTCGCGTAAAAAGATCGATGAAGTTGTGTTCGTCATGGTGTATTGAGCGTTTTGAAACATTTGATTGTCTGTTTGTATGTCCTCTTCTTTTAAATTGCAAAATTCATTGTGAAGGGTAGTGTATTGAAACCTATGTATAGTGATCAAACACACAAGTGAAATTTGCTAGCTTTATAAAGTCAGAAAATGACGTAAGGAAATGAGTATATTCGGTCACAGTAATAATAGAAAGGTGTAGAGCGAAACATTAAGTTATCAAAGTTATTGAAGATTTATGTTGCAGTAAATGTTTAACAGAAATGAGGGGCGTCATTCTGGATGGATGCATTTGAAAATTATTCTACATGATAATTAGGCTTCGTAGTTATTTTTGGATTGAATTAGGTAAGAGAAGAGAGTGTTCTATTCGTTGTTACATTGAAATACTACATTCACACATCATTCAATAGTTTAATATGGTGATTCTTGTTGTTATTTACGATGATGATGATGATGATGATGATGATGATGATGATGATGATGATGATAGTGGTGGTGGTGATGGTCTGGTGGTGATGATGATTATTCTTCTTGTTTTTACCAATATGATTGTTATTATTATAATTGTTGGCGTTATTATAAATTAGTGATTTCATGATTAAAATTATATGATGGTATAATAAAAATCTATGTTTAGCACAATTTATTTGTCATTGATAAACCATTGGTACGTGAGTATATTTAAATCAATAATGGAAGTATCAAATGCACATTCAATCAGTAATTGAACACAATTACCTGTCTTCAAAGCTATCCCTGTTTGTTGATAATTGTTTTCAAAGTAATGAAATGTGAGCTTTTTGTCTTCACATAATCATCAAATAATAGCTCAAATAATTAAATTTATTTAAATAATTTCAGGCGTTTGAATGCCAGTAGGCATGATTGAAAATATATAGACCTGGAAATAGGGTTTTCTTTGCTGAATTGAACACACCAAACATTTGTCCCTTCATTCTTGTTTAAAGTTTAAGATGGAAGACTGCTGCATAGTGCTCTTTTTGATGCACAGTGAGAAAAACCTTTAAAAATATACGTACGGCTTTCACAACGACAGACACTCTTCCTATAATCGCAGGGCTAGACAGGCGCATACAAGTCATGTCGACCCTCATTACAAAAACTTTAGGGAGCCGTCATTATATACAACCTTGCAGTTTGGAGAAATTACATTGGAAATTCTGTAATTTCACGTAACCCCTCGTGCCAACCCTGATAAGTTTGAGTAATCCCCCCTCTCTAACACAGAGGTTTTGAACCTCCACTTGCAAAAGTTAAATAACAAGACTTTAAACTTTAAGCTTTAAGCTTTACAAAAGCTGTAAACTTTACAAAAAATACACCAATGGTAAAGACCTTTCATATCCTGGTGTACCCTGCTAGATTATCATCGGTTATCTCATGACGGTTGAAGAAGATGAAACCAACGAAATGAAATTCAAAGTCACAATAAAATGTAGATATAAAAGCTCATGCTATAACCAGTATCCTGTCATATAGTATTGTTTAATTTGGATGGGTATCATGACAAGGTTTTCACTAAGATATCTGACAAGGAAGAATTTGAAAGTACAGCGGGGAGAACACATGAGAGGCTGAGGGGGGAAGTGTCAGAGGAGGTTGTACTCTCTCTTGTGTGAAAAATTTTGAAAAATTGATGTGTGCAATGGTGCAGTCTGGTGCAATATGAGAGGTGTTTTCACTTTGTAATTTTACAAAGTAAAAACAGAGACAACGTACCACAAGGGGGAGAGGCGCGAGAGGGGGTGGCACACCCTGTCGCATCGACAATTTTGAGAAATTGATGTGTGAAATGGTGCAATCTGAGAGGGGTTTCAATTATTTTTGCACCAAAAATTAGGTAGCCCCCCCCTTTTTTCTCTCCACATTTTTAGCAACTCCCCTTGTAGTTTCCATTTTTTTGAGTGACCCCTCACATTCCTCCGACCTTCAGCCCTTACTAATGACGGCTCTTTATGTTCACGCAGTGCAATGAACGGAGCTACGATATTTGTTGTGCAGTAACAGAGAAATAGAGGCTGCTCGATCAGTGTTTGTCAAGTCGGACGCGTTCGCGTTCTACATGTACTAGTGAAAATGTTGCCTCGAGTATTAACCTGAATATTTTTGCCTTCGCTATACTCCGTTTAGAGGCTAAACCAATGCAAACGATGAAGGTCACCAATACCCAGCCGTGACATCCAAAAAACTGTAATAGTATTTATTTTTTCGTGATATGGTGAGTTCGAGGATATCTGACTCTGAGGAAATTCCCCTTGCAGAAAGGCGATTGCATGGCCAGTAGGCGGTTTAGTGAAGCACTTGCATTCAGCCCCAGGGGCCCCACCAGATTACAGCGCACTGGCTAGCCATCGTTTTTGAGGGGCCAGAACTCCATGGTTTGGGCATAGACTGTGTATGGTTGGGGAGAGGCGACCCTACACTGTACAGCGAAGTGATTACTGGCCGCCAGCGTACCAACATGAGTGTCAGGCGGCCGCTGGCTTACCACCTCGAGTGTACATCGAGGCACGCCACGAGCGAGGGGACCGCTGGCCGCCGACCAACCGCCACGAATATTTTTTTTCCACGTGTAAACTGTTCAGTATTGAATGGTACGTCTCGATCGGTAACATGGACGTCCATGAGATGATATTGAAGATTAGAGGCTAGGAGTTATCACTGAAATACCCCAAATATCTTGTCCAACATCCGAGTATGAAGATCAAATTCCCTCTGGTATTAAGCTGTAACAATCATGACGTTGAGAATTATTTAAGTTTGCATGTTCGGCTTTTTCTGCGGGATGTCCCACTCTGATTTTATTTTCTCGAACGGTCTTCTTTACCCCGAACCTTTGTTTGTTTTCTTTATTGAGTCACGGTCACATGTTTTAGTACACGATGCCCAGTGGAACTTTTATCTGGCGCCATCACCGTCGGCTTCTGATTTTCTCTTGTTCTTTCTGAAAGTGAGCATGGTTTCACATTTGAATTCGTTTTGGCATAGTTTTCGAGTCCTATTACTGATTTTTGTTTCTCTTAATGATATTTATCGTGTTTTAGTGTACGTAGTGTTATTTTTTTTAAAGAAATATTCTTTAGTAAATCAACACTCATTCAATTTTGTGCACATTATTACGTATGTATTTTAAATCAGTAAATGTGTATTTTTTCTAAGTCGTTGCAAATGTAATTTCAATTCTGTTATGTCTATGTATTTATTTTCTTAGACGCTTCAAAATATGACTGACATTGTATTCTGTCGTTCCGTTTTCTGTATTTTTTATTAGGTGCTTATTTTTTGCAAGCAATCTTTATCTGTACCAATATTTAATTATACTTTCAATATATTTTAAGATAAATGCTATTTTTATGAAACGTTACATAATGAAATGCTATCTTATGTACAAAACACACTTCTTTTAATATTCATACGCATTTAAGAATTTATTTAGAAAGAAAAGTTGACAGTTTATATTTTTATAATATTTTGAAACATTTGGCGCCGTACAGCGGGTCATCAATGCTCGCCTATACTCACATGAACGTTGTTCTCGTTTCGATGCGCTCAACAACGCGATTTCTGCGAAGTGAAGATTCATTACGTATTCATGGTAATCCCTGGCCAGCTGTCAATATCTTTGGGGGCTTTTGTCTTTTGGCCTGCTTTGCATATGACGTCGTTTGACACGACCTGCCAATCACCCAGGTAGTCAATTAAACTATTAATTGACTGTTTACCGACCCAATTAACACTATCCAGCAGTATCAGTCATATTTTATCGCGTGGCCCGGGTCGACATAACGTAGGAACGCGTGCATTTCTCTGCGTACGTTTCACTTGTGGTGTTGTTTGTACCATCGTGCGTTTGAAGTCCTCGTGTCACCTACAGTATTACCTTCAAGGTGAGAGGCTTACTATTAAGTTCAGTATCATGGCACTGAGCGTGTTACATTTCATGATGTAAACCACGCAATGTTTGTTTTTAAATCGCAAGGATTAATTTTCGCTTTTTTGGCCTTCGCGAAGTTTGCGAAAATTTTTCGTTCTGAATGATAAAACCATAAAAGTGCTGAATCAGGCCATACTAAACATGTGTAGCGTTATGGGGAAAGTCGCATATTTTACAGTTACAAAGCTTAAGCCTTTCAGTTTGTGTCAATTTTAAGTGATTTTGAAAACAAAGTTATTGTATAAGGGGTAGTGGTAATGTTTCCCTTTCTGCCTAGAATCTTGAAATCATGAAACCATATAAATTGTATTGTGTTTAAAAAATCAGAAAAGGGCCTTGCTTAACATGTATAGTTTATTGGAAAATAAAAAAAAACTCAAAATATAAATACCTTGTAAAATTGTTTGGAGGAACAGGAACTTAATTATTGGGTTTGAAATTCAGCAAATTTTACAATTTACATTTAATGGCCCATATAAAATCTAATCGATATTTGAATATTTATTATCCCCATTAAGTTATAGACCAATTGCAAGGGCATCATCTGGGCTTTTTAAGTATGTATTGTTTGTGGTACTTTGTTGTTTTTGTTTCCGACTAGCGGTAAATATGTTACCCGTAACCCATTCCCATTTCACTAGTGTCGATGTGACAGCACCCTACAAAAAATTCGTTACACTCTTACCCACCATCAGTTGAATGGCAAATTATCATATTGTATCAGCTGAGAATACTAGCTAACAGAAAATCATAGTGAGTAAAATGCCTCAGAGGGGATTATTTCGATACCTGGCCAACGGACTAACTGTTTTGTGATATTGTTTAAAAAAATCACTTAAAATTGACACAAACTGAAAGGTTTTAATTTTGTAACTTTCAAATAGGCGATTTTTTTCCCGATAACACTATATATGTTTAGAAAGGCCTGATTCATCACTTTAAACAAAATGTAACATTTGTATGGTTGTATCATTCATGATTCGAAACAGAAAGGGAAACATTACCCCTGCCCAATATATTACACACGGATATGTTGCATACCATGTATTAAGAAAACAACCTAATGCACTCACTAAATCTCAAATCATATACTTTTAATGTTGATTTTCTTGTTTATTGCACTAAGGTCTTCCAAAAAATATATAAATACCCTACGAAAAGTTGTTTGGAGGAACGGGAACTTAATTATTGGGTTTGAAATTTAGAAAATTTTACGTTGTACGATAAATGGCCGATATAAAGTCTAATCGACGTTCGAAAATTAACTTACCCCCATTAAGCTATATATCAATGGACTCTTACTAGTTACAGTTATAGGTTAATCACCTTGGACCTAAACGGACTTCCATATGAGCAGAGTTCGTGGAGTATCAGTGATTCAGCAATCTGTAATCTTGCTGGAGATATCTTGCTTTAAATACAAAGTATATCTTAAGGAACAATCAAGGACTGTTACAAAACCGGCTTCAATTAAGTGCTAACCAATCACTAGATGTAAATTTGAGACCTTAACATTGTATGGAAATATATTTCAATCTGAACCCAATGGACGACCATTTTAGTAAATCAGTACGATTAAATTTCTTTTAAGGGATAATCTTATGAGAAAGAGCAGAACACGGTTCTGCTGGGCACGTTACTGTAAACCCCTCCTCATACCAGTCTAACTCCTTGTGAGTCTATACTCTGTGTTTGACAACATCAAAAAGACAGAGGACAGATACTTGACTACTATATAACACACTTTCTACAAATGTGATTTTACATGCTTTATTCTCAATTTGACAATTTACAAATTTTGCCGCTTATTTTAAAAATTCCTAAAGTTGTCTGTGCCGATAAACCAGGGTCATCAGCTACTAAAATAACATCCATGTAATTAGTAAAGATCAAACAAAAACATTCGATTTATCAAACACATGAAAATAATGAAAGATGTCTGAGAAGCAATAGACTGTACCTTCTTTGTTATATGGTGATGGGCATTTGTTATATGGTGATGGACATTTTTCATATGGTGATGGGCATTTGTTATATTGTGATGGGCATTTGTTATATGGTGATATGCATTTGTTATATGCTGATTGGCATTTTTCATATAGTGACGGGCATTTGTTATATTGTGATGGACATTTCTTATATGGTGATGTGAATTTGTAAAATGGTGATAGGCATTTGTTATATGGTGATGTGCATTGGTTATATGGTGATGGCATTTTTCATATAGTGACGGGCTTTGTTATATGGTGATGTGCATTTGTTATATGGTGATGGGCATTTGTTATATGGTGATGGGCATTTGTTATATGGTGATGTGCATTTGTTATATGGTGATGTGCATTTGTTATATGGTGATGGGCATTTGTGATATAGTGATGGGACTTTGTTATATGGTGATGCATATTTATTATATAGTGATTGGCATATGTTATATGTTGACGGGCATTTTTTATATGGTGATGGGCATTTGTTATATAGTGATGTGCATTTGTTATATGGTGATGGGCATTTGTTATATGATGATGGGCATTTGTTATATGGTGATTGGCATATGTTCTATAGTGATATGCATTTGTTTTATGGTGATAGGCATTTGTTATATAGTGATGGGCATTTGTTATGTTGTGATGGGCATTTGTAATATTGTGATGGGCATTTATAATATAGTGATGGACATTTGTTATATAAAGATGAACATTTTTATACTGTGATTGGTAATGTGCATTTGTTTTATTGTGATGTTCATTCATCATCTTTTGATGTAGATTTTTATATATTGAGATGTGGATATGTTATGTATTATTGTGATGTGTGATTGTTGTTTTTTTTTGTGATGTTGATTCTTTCTATTTTGATTTGGAATCTTCGTCATAACGGTGACTGTAAACTTTCGATTCGTGAGTTTCAAAATTTTTAGTTGCATAAGTAAGTTTTTAGTCATTTAATCATTTTCAAATGTCAAACTAAGAATTTTGTTTATCAGTACTTAGTACGTCTATTGGTAGACAATACCAGCATTCTATAGTACTGTAGACCTAGTATATATATTTTGCGGTACCCTCTGCGAGGCCATTAACCTATTAATCCCAAGGGAGGACTGACTGTCTAGAGAAGTTATGTATCGGATTTCCCGCCTGATCAGCGACAATTACCCAAGAATTTGAACTTGGCAACTGGGCAGACTTTGAACAGAGAAAGAAATTTGACGATTGCTGTCGTATTAAGTGGACACCAGTTCAATGATATGAACTTCGACAGAGAGTGAGAGACGTGTTTGGAGTTTCTGTCATTAGAATTGCCAGGTTGTCATTGTAACCCCTTTTTACTACACTATTTAAAACAAGTCAGGCAATTCCAAGAACATGAACAAATTATAGAAAATCTCGCAGCATGACTGAATGTCTTTGTCTCCCCTCTCAACAGAGTCTAACAGTTTATGCCCGCCCTGTTGCCATAGTGACTGTTGTCTTTCCATTCAGAAAATCCGTACAAGACAAAGACTGACACTGCACAGTGATATTTATTTTTATCTGCAGCCTAGATCGGGACAAACTCTATACCGTCAGCAATAAACTACAAAGTATATGCTACAGCATATGTCGATATTTCGTTTAAGAAAATTTGCACAGGAACATTGACGAATTTGTGTGGAGTTCGTACACCCATGAGTCGCCTAAGCCTTATGCCGCAAAACTACATGTTTTTTTTTTTTCAGCCAAACCACTGTGGCCTAAATACACAGATGTCGAATGGGCCGGTGCTAAAGGTACGCTACAAGCCGTTTAATCTACAACGAACAAGTCGGCTAATGAACAGAAGCGAAATAGCCTGGCCATTCAGTATACGTGCACAGGAATAACTTCCGGTTCTCTTCAGATCAAGCTGGTACACGTCTGTAAACTACAATATATATCCGTCCTTGTGATCAAAATTTGAGGGTGTTGTCGCATACTGTGATATCCAAAACACTGATATAAAAACACTCCACAATAAAACTAATGCTACTACAAATGATGATAATGATTAAATAATAAAAGGGTTCATGATGATTAGCGTCAAGTCTGTTTAATAATGAAAAAAGACTCAAGCCATGTCTTCAGCCCAAGTCTTACATGTAAATCGAGGTTCATGTCATTCATTTCGCGTTCACTCATTCCATAGCCGTGCAATATATGTCCAGCAGAATTGTTCAGAGTTCAGAATCCGCGACGGTCCTGTTGCTATCGTTGCAAATTCCATGGTAACGGTAACTTTGCTGCAGTCATTGTCGCCTGTGGGCCGTGCCCCAGCTTTTTCTGCGGTGTTCGCTGTGTAGCGCCGGGCGGTGGTTGTGTAGCGCTGTACGGGTCGGCGCTGCGCTACACAGCCAACAAGGCAGAAAAAAGCCGGCGCACAGCCCGTCGGCTACAACTATTGCAGCTTCATGTAACTTTAACTGATCCGACCGTGAAAATCAAACACACAACTTCGTCAGACAGTCCTCCCTTGGGATTGCGCCGGGCTTCCGGCTTCTCAAAGAACGCTGTCTTAACCCCGGTCGCGGTCGTACCGTAAAAATTGTATTACGCCAACGATGCTATATTACTTAAGCAATAATGCACCCCCTCCCGGCGCATAATGGACGAAAGCAAACTTTGCACGACATAATGTACGAGGCGAAGCCGAGTACATTATGGAGTGCAAAGTTTGCTTGAGTCCATTATGGGCCGGGAGGGTGTGCATTATTGCTATTATTTTATAGTTTTGGCAATGCCAGTGAATTTGTAGTTGTAGAAAAAGAAAAAATAAGGAAATTTAAACTGAGTTTGAAGCCAGTTAGCGTCCTGACTCTGCACACATCACATGCACTCCACACTGCACTGCACTGAACACGCACGTTCAGCACAAAAAATGACCAACACTTTCACGGTTCAATTTTGAATTGAAAAACGATGTATTTTCGAAGGAAATGAAAAGAAACTGCATCCCTACCGTCTATATCAAACTTGAAACATCACCTTTAAATATCATGCCATTCAAAAAGCCGACACGGTGAAATGCCAGAGATGAAGAAAACGGAATGTTCATGCATCGACATCAGCATGATCAGCGAGCTGCATGCCATGGTATCAGCTGATCAATACGATCATTATTATGTCGCTAGTAGTACAGCATTCAATTGCAAACGATATCAACAGAGTTCAACATTGTTATTCTAATGTTTATATTTCAAAAATAATGCTGTCTATAAATTTAATTTTCGACGGCTTCTTGAGAAGAGCTACTTTATTTTGGCGAACAAGAAAACTTGACGTAAACGGGTGCTTGAAAGGTACAGTTGACAAACATACTGGAGGGTTTCCGTACCGTCGCGATATCGAGACAAGACAAGGTAGGCCTAAAACCACAGACAAAGAGAAAAAAACGATGAATGAAAGTTGTCTCCGATTACAGTCAGTGTATCAGAATTAGGTGGCCGAGATGTTAGATCAACGGAGAGTCCACGGTCGTCATGATTGTTGGTAGTAGCTGACCTTGGACCGAGACTTTGAATGGCTCCGTAGTAATTTCCGTAGACACTTCCGGTCAAGGTTGATGACAGCAAGCTGCCGTTTTTGGCCCGTTTACGGCTGGTTCGAGTAGCCTTTCACGCTTGCATAGTTTACATGGCCACTGACATACATAATATGCCATGTGTCAAACCAAGTATCGTCTAGGAGTTCACCTATACGGCAACGAAAGCGAACCATGTTGTAAACAAAGGTAGTAGTACCGGTTAAACAAACGTGTAGTACACACCAGCGTATCGGACGGGGACTGCATGCTGAGCGCCAGCCAGACAGACGGCAAGTGCGTGCGTGAGGACTCAAAAAATGTGATAAATCGTACAGTAAGACATTATCAATATTGTGCACCATTATCAAAATTTATAGTTTTGTGTATTACATGGTTTATCCGATACTTTCCCTCCTTTGAAATGTGCAGTCCTTTTTTCGTTTTCAAAAGAAAAACTTGCTCGCTGTAGGGCCGCAATGCTGAATAATGGAATACATTATCAGTAATAATGTATGGATATGACGTCACAAAATTCACTGGTATTGACAAAGCTATAATATAATAGTGGTTATAATTTCAGTTATTTAACCGTACCAGGTGCTGATATACCTAATTCTTAGTTATATGATATTGTATCATATGCCTAGCTACTGTTTAGAAATTGAGTTTCATTATTCTAAACGTTTCTTGAATACACAAATATTTATTTGCATCTCAAAAATAGACGTTGTATGGTCCTCATCACATAATGAAAAGTCCACAGCAGAACATGATGAATCCACATCACAATATAAAGAATGCCCATCACCATATAAAGAGTGCTCATCATAATGTAACGAAGGCGCATCACAATATAAAGAATGCGCGTCACAATATAAGGAATGGCCATCACAATATGAGGAATACACAGCACAATATGAGGAATACACATTACAATATAACAAATGCCGGTCGCAAAATAAAAAATGCCCATTATAATTTTAAAAATGTCCATCACAACATAACAAATGCTCATTATAATATTACAAGTACCCATCACTATATCACAAATGTGCATCATCATACAACAAATGTGCATCACTATGTAACAAACCCGCATCACCGCATAAAAATGCGCATTACCATATAACAAGTACCCATCACTATATAACAAATGCACATCACTATATAACAAATGCCCATCACCATATAACAAATGAACATCACCATATAACGAATGTTCATCACCATATAACAATTGCGCATCACCATATAACAAATGTGCATCACTATAACAAATGTGCGTCACTGAATAACAAATTGGCATCACTATATTACAAATGTGCACCACTAAATAACAAATGCGCATCACTATATGACAAATGCTCATCACTATATAACAAATGCGCATCACCATATAACGAATGCTCATCTACATATAATGAATGTGCATCACATATAAAATGCGCATTACCATATAACAAATGTGCATCACTATATAACAAATGTGCATCACTGTATAACAAATGTGAACCACTATATGACAAATGCTCATCACTATATAACAAATGCCCATCACCATATAACAATGAACATCACCATATAACAAGAGCACATCACCATATAACGAATGTTCATCACCATATGACAAATGTGCATCACCGTTAAACAAATATGCGTCACTATATAACAAATGCGCATCACCGTATAACAAATGAACATCGCCATATAACAAGAGCACATCACCATATAACGAATGTTCATCACCATATAACAAATCTGCATCACTATAACAAATGTGCGTCACTATATCACAAATGGACATCACTATTTAACGAATGTGCATCACTAAATAACAAATGCGCATCACTATATGGCAATGTTTATCACTATATAACAAATGCGCATCACCATATAACAAATGCGCATCACCATATAACGAATGTTCATCTACTTATAACGAATGCGCTTCACCATATAAAAAATGGGCATTACCATATACGAATGTGCATCACTATATAACAAATGTGCATCACTATATAACAAATGCGCATCACTATATGACAAATGCTTATCACTATATAACAAATGCGCATCACCATATAACAAATGCTCATCGCCATATAACAAATGCGCATCACCATATTAACAAATGCACATCACCATATAACGAATGCTCATCACTATATACGAATGTGCATCACCATATAACAAATGCGCATCACCATAATAAAGTGCGTCACTAAATAACAAATGGGCATCACTATGTAACGAATATGCATCACTATTTAACAAATGCACATTAAATAACCATTTTACTTCACCTACGACAGCTTCGGCTTTCCATATGTTACGCTGGACTAACCTGCTCTCGAACTCACCACCTCAAATGGTAAGTCCGGTACCCTAAACACTGCCCCAAGGTGCCTCCCATTATAGTACACTTGTTGTGTCCCTGATCTGAAAACGGTTTTTTTCTTAATGGTATCAGTCCACAATCGTTTCTTGTAGCCTCATTCCGGAATGATCTGGACACTACGAGCCGATATCTTTTGACGTCTCATATTGCCCATTCAATAAATTATCTCTCTATATGTAAATACGACATGCAGAAGTAATACTAATCTTTTATTCACTGCTTATTAACATAAATATCGCAAAGAGCAATTGAAATCAATGTGGGATTTCTCAACCCAAGTGCCGAGGCCGTGTCATGTCAAAATATTGTTGAAATCTCAAATCGAGCATTCAGTTCCTTATTAGGAATTTTACGAAATTGAAAATAAATATGTTTTAGTTCCTTTTGGCGTACAAACGATCAAGTATTGCTGATGTTTTGCACAAATATATAAAATCAGCTGTTCTCACTGTTCCTTTAATATATTTGATTAACGCAATGGGTATGATGATAAATGACAGATGATTTAAAAACATTCCAGT
Source organism: Ptychodera flava (assembly GCF_041260155.1). Lineage (NCBI taxonomy): Eukaryota > Metazoa > Hemichordata > Enteropneusta > Ptychoderidae > Ptychodera > Ptychodera flava. Next base: position 32,701,123 of record NC_091938.1, read on the forward strand.
TAGTGTTAATGAGGTCGAATCGATACCTAAAGAAATTTACGCTCGTAAAATTAGTAGTTATGATAAATTACATGATATTGTTTCAAAATGTTACCCTTTGGGTGTCTTTTTTGGCCCCCTGTACACCGACCTCGAGGACTTATAGGTTTGGTTATGTCTGTCCGTCCGTCCGTTCACGCAGATATCTCAGAGATGCCTGGATTAATTTCATTCAAACTTAGTACAAGAGCTACTCCTATACATACGTCAATTTGTTTTGCGATCCGATCCAATATGGCCGTGTCACGGCCATTTTATTGAAAAAGCGGGGACTATGCCATCGACACTGATGTTTTGAAAAAAAAGAGTTCTGTTTCTAGAGCGACTGAACTATATTTCATGAAACTTTGTAAAGATGTTCGTCACACAAAGCTCTGATTGCTCACAATGACATATGTCAGTATTGCATCAATTAATTGCTAATTTGCATATTTGAATAATGTTGGTAATTTGGGTGATATGTCTAGAAATACTGCAGCAAATTTGATGAAACTTGGTACAGATCTTTAGCGCATAGTGTCACATAAGTTTACAAAGCTTTGTCGTGCAACACTGCCATATTGGATCGGATCGCAAAACAAAAAACTTATACCAAGTTTGAATGAAATCGCTCCAGCAATCTCTGAGATATTCATTAGCCATCTGTTGCGATGGTCATACATTGGTTTTGAATTTAAGAACTTTCTAATGCGAATGCAAGTAACACAAATGCATTGCAAAAACATCCCTCTCACGGACTTGCCATCCGAATTTGTCACCTTCTTCGAATCCAAGGTAGACAAGATCCTAAACGGACTTGTAGTTCAACAGGTTGACTCCCACGATATCCTATGCTACCACCCAATGTATTCACCGACTTCCATCCGGTTACAGCCGATCAGGTACAAACAGTCATAAAACGATCTTCCACGAAGTCTTGTGACCTTTACGTCTCACCATCGGACTTTATCAAGCGGTCTGTCAACACCCTCTTACCTTCTTGGTTGACTTTTTAAGTGCTCGCTCCGGACAGGCGTTGTCCCAACACACTTCAAATTCCCCATTATTCGGCCACTCCTAAAAAAACGGACCAGGACAAAAGCATGGTGAAGAGCTGTACACCGGTGTCAAATCTTCCATTTCTTTCAAAAGTTCTTGGAAGAACTTGCAGGTTGATCGGTTCACAAAGTGTCAAAGTGCATACCGTCCTAATCACAGCACCGAAACAGCTCTTTTGCGGGTGCATAATGACACCATACGTGCCCTAAACGATAAAATGGGCGTCATTCTCATCATGTTGGCTTTGTCGGCTGCGTTTGATACGATCGATCATAAAAATGCTATTACACAGACTGCATCAAGATTCGGCATAACAGGCACCGTTCTGTCCTGGCTCCGATCGTATATGTCAGATCAAGATCAGTGTGTAAAAGTCGGTAATGTAATATCGTCAAGTTCGACAAGGAAGTACGGTGTACCACAGGAATCGGTACTGGGGCCAATCCTTTTCACAGTATATACATCACCTTTAGAGGATATCATCGAAGGCCATGGTCTGGATTGTATGATGTACGCAGACGACACCCAAGTCTATGTTATTTGTAGGCAACCGGATGACGTACTCCCTCTCTTCAGGTATGTATCGACGATGTACGAGGCTGGATATAGGCAAATCTACCCATTCTGAATGATGGGAAAACGATAAGATATTATGCATAAAATGTCATGAAACTTAGTACGGATTTTGAGCTCAAATTGCTTTAACATTTGAATGAAGACATTTATCAGTGTCGTGCCAATTAATTGCTAATTTGCAAATTTTAATGAATTTTCCTAATTAGTGGCCATGTGCAGAAATACCACATCAAATTAGATGAAATTTGGTAAACTGCAAAGACATTAAACTGTCTCATGTCAAATGATTGCTAATTTGCATATTTTATGAACTTTCATAAGTAGCACATGTCCAGAAACGCTGTATCAAATTTGATGAAACATGGTACAGATGTTGATCTTCAGTAGTGTTATGGCATGCAAGGATATGTAGAAGTATCATGTAAATTGACTGCTGATTTGCATATTTAATGAATTTTCATAATAGGCTAAAATGTCAAGAATAGTTTCATCAATTTTCATGAAGCGCGATACAACTGTTGAGCTCACATTGCTTTAGCATTGAATAAAGACACTGTGCAGTGTCATTACTTAATATTTAATTTACATTATGTAATGAACTTTCCTATCTAGAGTGATATGTCAAGGAACACTTCGTACGATTTGATGAACCTTAGTAAAGATGTTGATCTCACAGTGTTATAATACAATTCATTAACACTAGGCAGTATCGTTTATGAAATGTGGTACACATGGTAATAAGTCAGTGTTATTATAGAATGCAAAAAAATATTTGGCAACATCCTGTCAATTAATTACTAATTGACTTATTAATGACCTTTTAATTAGGGTGGCAAACCACATTGGTTTTACGTTTTCTTTACGAGGGAACTCATTTTAATCACAGACCCACTTAATGAACACGACTCTATCCTCTCTAAGGACTTGTAATCAGAGTACCCATTAACGAATGGGGACTGTGTCATCAACGATGACTTGTTCAGTTCAGTATCAATGCTTGGATTTCCCCCTGCATGATGAAGTACGCAAACGTGGGGCAGTTTTCCAGAGTGATAATAAACATGTTTTGAATAATTATCCCGCAATAAATTTTGCTTAATGGTGGCCATTTAAACGGGTTGACAATTGTATGGTGTACCTCTTTATTGACTAGAATCCTTAATGTAAATATAATTTCATCAAGGGAAGATCGTTTGCACTGGTTCATTTTCACGCGTTTATTTACTGCGTAAGTCCTTGACTGCAAGGCACGGTTGTAGCGTTTATGTTGCTTAAAGTTTTCTGAACACAGTAATATAGATAACAGCAGTCTTCTTTGCTGTTCAAAACTCCTATCTTGCTTTAGCTGGAAGATTTTGATCTAACATTTTACTCTTAATCGTGCGAGGAAGACGATCTTGTTTTTATTGCCGTTTTATGCTTATATTATTTTACGGCGCATGTTGCAAAATGCTTGTTTTAAGCCCTTTGACGATATATAAAACGATTCTATTGACAGATATGCCTCATATAGATCTTAAGATAGTAATGTCAAGATAATCGATTTTGAGCTAAATTATTCTTGTAAGGAATTCATTGCTTCATGTTTTTTAATCTTTTTTGGTTTTATTACATTGCTTGTTAGTAATTATTGTAATTGTCACTAATGAAATATAGTTTATTTTCAATAACAATAGTGAGACTTGTCAGGTCAAATTGATTGATATTTCTGAAACTATTGTTATTCCTTCATGCGAGCTAGAGGATAATTTATATGTAATACATATCGCTCAAAACTCGATACATAACCACTCTTTTGCTGCTTAGTCGCCACTACTCTTTTTTTCCGTATTTCCGTAAATAATGCTGTACATTTGTTCACTTTGAATAAAGGAAAGAATATATGTGTACATATTTAAAACATCGCTTTGTAAATACAATGCAGAACAGTTTGTCACGACACAATGGTAGTAGTATTTTCTTTATTAGCTACGATACATATTATTTGCCTATTAAAACCTATTCATTAATTTGTAGGCAAACCATTAATACTTTTGTCCAGAGTCGTTGGGCAGATTAATATTTAATAATAAAACTTGTGCAATTGAACAAAACCAACGTAAGCCTACCCAGCGTCATACCACCTTCTTGAAATTGTCGTGAAAAAGATGCCTTCATATTTTTTTCCTAGTTGTGCCAAAGCTCTGAGTGCTTGTTGTACTTAACGCTATTCAAGGTGTTATTAATTTATAAAGTATTTATGTGTTTGTTTGTTGGCCATAGAAATTATCGATCTTGATGAGGTACAACTTTACTTTAAATTTCAAGTTTGTGTTCCTTTTCGGATAGAGTTTCATTGTTTTTAATTGTATTATGCATTATTCTATCCAAATATGTCTAGGATATTACAGTAAAAATATAAAGCTGCCACAATTCTTATTTACGTTTCAGTATCATCGCTACGTCATAAACTAGACAAAGCACCTATTTGTCACTGAATGGTTACCATATTTTTTTAATTAGCTAAAGTGCAACTTCTTTGCCAGTAAATTTACTGTCTCGTAACCATAGTGCTTTGTACCAAACCACGGTTGGTCTCAAGCGATTAAATTTTAATGGAATCTATTACTTAGATGTAACCGAAATAGCAAATTCTCACAGTGATGGCATGATTACAGCATAGAAGTACTGCTGCTTGGACTGTTGACTTTGTTCTCCCTCCGAAATGGAGCATGTGTTACAGCAAGTATGTACAATCATTTCCTATTTAACCATTATCAGGTGAAACCTGCAAAAAAAAGTTTTGGCGAGTTTACATGTATGCTTTTCCCTTCTGGTCCAGACAAAATGTTGAAAAAAGTTTCCCCAAATACAGAGGATTTGCAGTTATCCAGTTCTAACAGACGAACGTACCAAAGCGACCAGCTAAAGATTTCAGTCGAACCTACTGAGTGTTGGTCCGGGATGCATGTTTTCGGATTTGTCTTTGCTCGGCCTAATCAAACATGGCTGACTTATGTGTTACATTAGCACTTTCACTTTTTTTAAATACACAAAATGGTTATGACATTCAGAACCTTATTGTTGGTGTCGAACAAGGAGAATACTATCAGTCAAAGCCATGGTTTGGAGAGATTCGGTCCTGTAAAGTACTAACTCTTGAAAAAGCTATTTTCACTGTTTAATGACCAAACGCGCATGCAACGAAGCTGTTTGGGCAAATGTTTGCGTCATGTGAGTCCGAAGCAGCATAACGTTTTGTTTCGTTTAAAAACCGCCGTGAAATGAAAAAGTAAAAACGGTTAACAAGAACGCAATTTGCATTTCTCTGATACACCCATGATATTCAGGAAATTTTTATACGTTTCTTGTACTCCCAGAGTCTCACGTGATCGAGGGAGTGTCTTCTCCCTTGCTGTTTAGTTTGCAAGAAAGATCTGAAGTAGTGCTTACAACCGACAACTTTGCTGTCAGCTTCAGTTACTTAAAGCATTACGATGTGATAGTGGTAAATATCACTAGATCAATGTAAAAAATTAAATAATTTGCAGGTTTGATAGCATTTCATGACGTTTATTTGAAATAGATTTTTCATGCCAATGAATTTTTTTCCGAAATTTAAGACCTTGTACCACAAATGTTCGTATCCGCCATATTTTTTTCTTTGTGCTACGTATACGCAGAGTTTCTAGTTATTCTACCTATAGATGTAGTGGAATACACTTCCAAACCAACACCAGCTTTATTTTGTCAATTTACCAACTGAGTTGCAGTCGAAGGTGGTACTGCTAGTATATAAAACAAACTGTTGACGAGCCAAAAACGTTTCATAGAATGAAACAAGGAAGATTTAGTGTGTAAGATTATATCATGAGCATGATTTACACCTGCTGTCGCTTTCAAATGTCACCGAAAAGGAAAATAATCGCGTATATATTCAATATGAGGACTAGTGCGACGATTTTACTTGCTTACTGTAGGCTAGCTCTAAGCACTTTGAAGTTCAGGTGCTTGCAGCTGATAGTGCACGATGCCTGCGTTCCCCTTTCAGTTTAGAAGAAAATGAACTGAACTACCCTATATAAAATACATTTTATGATGTAAAAATTGTTCCATTGATGGCAAGTCTGTAAATTCTTACGGTAGCTCAATTTTGCACCGAGGTTTTCCCTAAGATATCAGCCGTGTCTCTACTGCCCCTACTGGTACCATGGTTTGGAGAAATATTTAGTTTACTGCCGGACAAGGCAATCGAAATCACTATCTATACGATCTTCAGGACAGTCATCTAAAGTACTTTGCTTCAATTTGTGATCACCCCATTGATACAGTAAGCTGGAGTTTTTAAATTCAATTTACTTATTTTTTATATAATTCGCCGTCAACTGCAGGATAATTTATATGTAATAAATTTCTCTAAAATAAACTCAATACATTACTACTCTTTTGCTGCTTAGTCGTCACTTACTCGTTTGTTTCCGTATTTCCGTAAATAATGCTGTTCACTTGTTCAATTTGAAGAAAGGAAAGCATACACCCGTGGCCACTTTAGTGGTGATTAAGCCTGTCTGCAGCAAGCGAAATTCTGTTTGTATAAACGAAACAAAGTGGTGATCGGTGTAATAAATGCAAGGTTCACTATCGGCACCCCACTGTTAGGATTGCGATAACGTTCTACTAAAATGTCTCGCCTGCCCAATTCAAATCGATTACAACACTGCACTGTAGACACGCTGTAAGTCTGCACTCCGATAATGAACATCAATAACAACGGTCGCTAATATCATAGGGGCAAATACTTCAGTGAGGACGTAGCAACCTTGATTTTCAAAATATAAGAGATTGTGGTGGCAATCCGGCATCTAGCGAGGTACCACGAGGAGCTTACAAAGAAACAAGCAAGCGTTTTAAGATAAGCGTGGAGGGAGCCAGAAAAGTTTGGAAGAGATGTACATGTATCAGGACAAGTTCCCTTCAACCGGGATGAGAAAAGTTACACACATGTGAATACATGTACATGTAAAATGCTACCCCGACTGTACTTTACTCTTACCTTTTCTCTCGTACCAAGTGAAATTGGAGTACGTTTATTCACGGTTCGTAGGAAAGAAACATGGCTTAATGCAAGTGAATGTTTTATTCGAAAGTTTTACAGTCAAGACGGGCAATGTCTGTTATTTAATCACTAACATTTTCAAAGTGGCATTCCTCAATTCCCGCGTCTGAACAAAGTCTGAACACGACACTTGCGATACACACTATACCTCGAATGTGTTCTACTTCTGTGCATTCAACGCAATGAGAGACGTTTTGAAAGCTTTTCAGCGCCGTAGACACAGAAGACAATTATATTATGTACAGCTATTGCTGTCTGAGTGATAGAAACGGCGGATTTCAACATTTCTCAGAGCATATTTTTAAAAAACCGGAACTTTTCCCTGACGAAGTTGATCGGGATTGTAAACTTTGAAATTAGCAGTGGAGCATGGAGGGAGTAATGGCGGCATTCCTTGATGCCAAACGCAAACGGTCAAGATGGAGCCCGGGGTTGAGGTTTTCTTTGCCCACAGCGTGCATGATGAAGAAATTTTGTAAGATTCAATTAAATTGCAGTGCACTTTAATGATTTTCAAACTACTTACAACCGATAGCCAATGTAAACTGTGATATCCTTGCCTTCTCCAGCCTGTAGCAAGACCGCCATTATTTGACCCGGTTTCTTCACAAACGTAGTGATTTAAGTTGTTCTACTACGTTGACATCGCGACACATTTCCTTAATGTTATGCATTTTTCGACTGAAATAAACTGGATATGAATCTTTTTTCTCATTGTGTTGTTGTTTCTTACCATTTTATGACCGATTATGTGGTTCGTTTGTCAAATACGTGATCCAACCTTGAAAACGGATTGACTAGGCATAATTATCTAGGGCACGTTATCGAAAGTATGTATGTTGTGAGTACGTAGATCAAACCTAAGGCAGTGAGTCTAAACACCTATTTCAATAAATAAAAAGGCCAGTTAACTGTTTTTGTCTCCAACTCGTCTTTCTAAACATACTTGCACTTCAAACGATAGAGAGTCAGTTGATGATGCCCTGTAGTTGTGTACATGTGGTGCACAATATTATGTCCATGGTTATACACATGTAAAAGAGAGATGCAGAGTAGAACTGGGCACCCTTGTTGTCTTAGTGTATGCAAATTAATTGCTTGTGTTACAATGAAAACGCTGTTGCTTCACATACAATATCTGTCTAGCTCAATTAAGTGTATAGTGCATCAAATATCATTGTATTTTGTAGAAATGCATTTGCGCAGGGAGCACATGTATTATTGAAAATGACAAATTGATCGATTGTTTGTCTGTTTATTATTTACATATATTGTTACAAAATGCTGAAATTATTTACCTTGTGTCTTTTGATAACATTTAAGTTTATACAAGTTTGTATGCTGTTCATGAATAATATTTAGAATCTTTTATCATTCTCATAGAATTTTGAACAAAAAATGGCTCTTTTGTAGCCCAACGTTACACCTTAACATGCAATTGAATCATTTCATCATTGCGACAGCATCATCATATTCTGAGCTTTAAAAATCATAGTGGGTTGTAATTAGTCTGCATATCAATGTGAGCACACTGGTTTTACCATACTTGTAATGATTGAATATATTTAAGATGTACTCTTGACCGTTAATATGAGCGTGTGTGATATTCTAGTTATTAACTGCTTTGCTTATTCAATGAGATTCAATAATTTTTCCATAGATAAAGCATGAATCAGCTAAATTTAACCTGCAATGTTCTGTGCATAGTTGATATGTCGAAACTGTAGGTCATCTTTTAAATTTGAAAGTGACTTATCATAATGACCTTACTTCTATATTTACTTAAATGATTTTGAATAGTAGGTTATGTATGAAAGCTTGATCACCTGAAACACTTCAAACATTATGGGCATTACTACATTATTCAAAGATGATCACTACAAACTAGTAGTTGCCCTTTGTTCTCTTCACATATTTCATAAGACTTTCATGACAGTACCTTATAAATTGAATATGAATTTAAACCATATAACACCTTTTGCTGACAAAAAAATAGGGTAATATGACCTGCTATATATTCAACACGTGCGTTTGTGCTGATGTGTTTTCAGTTAAGTTTTATACCATAGGTCCCGTTTTGGTGAGGAGATTTTTTTCTAATTTCACATTGTGTTATTCAAACCGATATCTTGCATTTAATCTTCTATTTTTCAACCACTGCCGCGTGGGCAACTTAACTTTTGCTTTACATGTCGGTTTACGGCAGAATACACATTTAAAAGCGATAATAAGGTTTTGAAAAGTGACAAATTGGCAGCGTTTTGCTTCAAATAACGAAATAACAAAAAGTACTTTTTTGCTCCCTTTGCTTGCCTACGTATACCTACTGAACATAGCCTGACAATTCTGCACGAAAACAACGTTTTCAACAGCAGCTTTCTTATTTAGCGGACCCGATCGATCACGCAGCCATACACTGACTCGAAATGTAACTCGGTTGATCTTCGGCATTATTCGGCAATGATATTATTAATGATCGGAAAACAATGTTTTAGCGACGGAAAAATCCGGACATTACTCGTCGGAGCGCAATTTATAGAATGTTGCTTGCAGGATGTATGATTTCCATTTGTGCTTGTTTATTACACAAAAAGTGAAAAATCACTGAAAAACTGCAAGCACATTAAGGGAGCCGTCATTATTTAAGGGCTGGGCGGTCGAGAGCCATTGAGGAGAACCATTGGTTAACAACGATCGCGATGTCAAAAATGCTGCGCACCGTTATTATTCCACCGCTGTCGTACATATACCCTACGCTCATCCAATAAATAGTGAAGATCTCTCCGATAATTAAAATTTCGAGTGATGGTCATATTTGCCCTTCATGCAGGATGCAGGAAAATCATGAACAGTAGAGACAGTGTGCCATTATTCAAATCCGCTATTTGAACTTGACAGGTCAGAGGTCATAAAGGACGGCAAATTTACGTCGCTCCAGATTCTGGTACCGGTAAGTGTGAATAGTGCGGACGCCGCCATATTATTCCGAAGAGGACAATTATTTACGTCCGCCAAATTTCAGCAGGATTGCAAATGTGGACAACATAAATCTTCCAAATTGTGTCTGGGATTTTTTAAAATCTGTCCTACTTATTGTGTTATATACTTTGAAAAGTGTTAAGACCAGAGATCAGTTATCGGTGTGATAATTGTCAGGTCATAAAAAGCGTTCTAGAGCCGAAAACAAAAATGGCAAGCACAATTTGGAAGATTGACATGACATTCTTTTATCATGCTCATTTCGACCGGAAATACTGCAGCATTAGTTCAGTGAAACGACAAAAAAACCGCCTTTAAATTCGAATGTGACGTGCTCCTTATGCAAACAGTTGTCATACAATACAAAACATAGTATTTGCAAATATCTAGGCTTTCAGAAAATATATACTTTGTTTGGGTTACTAGCTTGAGTTTCTGCAGAGAGTTCATTAATTGGAAGGGTTCAATACTTGCCTTGCAACCTTAATGACGACCGTTCGAAAGGGTTTTAAATTATACGGTGAATATCTTAATTGAGGACTAGAATCCTGAATTTCTTTATTTTCACGCGTTGATTTAACTGGTATGTCCTTCACTCCAGGAAATGGTTGTAGTATTTTTGTTGCTTAAAGTTTTCTGAACACAATAATATATATTACAGCAATCTCTTATGAAGTTCCTCTCTTGCTGTAGCTGGAAGATTTGAATCTGCCTTTCTTACTCGGAATCGTGCGAGGAAGACAATTTTGTTCCTACCTCTTGTCTCCATTGCCGTTTTATCTTTATATCAAGTTCCTAGGCATATGCTGAACATCGGTATGTAAACACAATGAGCAGTTTGTCACTACACAATGGAAGTAATTTGCCTGTACAAACTACTCTATAAATTTGTAAACATTGATACTTTAGTCCAAACACGGTCAGGCAGATTAATAATTAATAATAAACTGTTGTAATCTAACAAAATCTATTTCAGTCTACTCAACCTCACTTCACTTTCTTGAAATTATCAGGGAAAAGATGCTTTCTTTTTTTCTTGCAAGAAGTCAGTGCCAAAGCTCAAAGTCTTATTAACTTACAAGGGTACTTATGTGTCGGTTCTTTGGACGTAGACATTATGCAACTTTTTTCGACTTAATGAGAAAATTATAACCATTATATTACTTTAAAATTCATTTTCTTGTTCGTTCTCGAATAAAGTTTCATCTATAGCATGCATTTATCGATCAAAGTCATTTTTGGTGAAGATTTTTCAGCAAAAATATAAAGCTGCCACAATTCACGCTTCAGCATCATCACTACGTCATAACAACTACACAGGCCAGTTATTTATCATTCAATGTTGCCATAATTTCTTAATTAGCGGCGTGCAACTAAATTACATGTTAAATTTACGATACGTAACCATAGTGACTTGTATCAACACACTGTTGGTCTCGTGATTAAAATTTTGATGTATTCTCTTAATCAGATATATAACCGAAAGTAGCAAATTCTCGTAACAGTATTTTATTTGTGATGGCACAAGGACAACATGGAAGTACTGCTGCTTGGACTGTTGACTTTGTTCACTTTACAAAGTGGATCATCTGTGACAGCAAGTATGTACAAACATTTCCTATTTAACCATAATCAGATGGAAAAGCTGCAAAAATGCTGTATGGGCAGTTTGCATAATTGCTTTTCGTGTCCCGTCCCGACGAGGTGTCAACAAATGTGCCCCAAAGACAAAACAGTTGCAATTATCCAGTTCTGATAGTCGAACACACCCAAAGCGATCCAACGAAAGCTTTCAGTAAAACTTAATGAGTGTTGTCCGGGATGCATGTTTTTCGGATTTGAAACTGCTCGGCCTAATCAAACACGGCTGACTTTAGTGTTACATTAGCACTTTCACTGTATTCAATACACAAAATGGTTATGACGTTCAGCACCTTATTGTTGGTGTCGAACAAGGAGAATGCTATCTGTCAAAGACATGGTTTGGAGAGATTCGGTCCTATAAAGTATTCATTCTTGAAAGTGATTTTCACAGTTTAATGACCAAACGCGCATACAACGAAGCTGTTAGGGCAAATGTTTGCGTCATGTGAGTCCGAAGCAGCATAATGTTTATGTTCAATCACCGCCGTGAAATGAAGAAGTGACAACTAACGGGGCAGCATGAACGCAATTCGCATATCTGTGATACACCTATGGTACTCTGGAACTGTTTACACGCTTCTTGTACTCTCAGAGTCTCACAAACGTGATCGAAGGAGTGTCGTCTCCATTGCTGTGAAAGATCTGAAGTCATGCTTACAACCGACAACTTTGGTGTTTGCTTCAGTTACTTAAAGCATTACGATGTGATATTGGTACCGTATCACTAGATAACCGTAAAAGAATAAAATAATTTGTAGATTCTATAGAATTCCATGACATTTATTTGAAAATCGTCTAAAATAGGATGAATGCCATGGACTTTTCGCAGTAAAGTTGAGACCTTGTAGCAATGGACAAAATGTGCAAATGTTGATAACCGCCATACTTTTGTTGTGTGTATTACGGACAGTTTCTAGTTATTCTACCTGGGAAACACAATTATTCACTTCCAATACCAACACAAACTGTATTTTATTGTAACCACTAAATTTACTGCCAGTATATTATAGCAACTGTTGACGCGCCAAATACTTTCATTAGGGAGTGAAACAAGAAACTGTTGACACAACATGTAAGAAAATATCATGGTCGGCTGCTGCTGTTTTTTTTCAAATGTCACTGATGCCGGCTATGTTCGACAAGGTGAATGCGTTAGACTTAAGCATGGTTTGTGAGGAATGTTTATAAAAAACATGTATTGTTACAGTTGTAAATATTATCGTATTTATTTCAATATGACAGGGTGTAAAATTAGAGTTTAGAATTGATGAAAATTGAAAAATTACTTTAAAATTATCACAAATTTACCTTAAATATTGAGTTGATAAATGTTTGGCCATATACTGATTGGGGATTTGAACTTTTTGAATGTTTAGAGGGGGTTTGAAATGATTTTTAGGGCACTGAGGGGGGTCTTAAACACATTAAAATTTCAATTGTGATTCCTTCAGCTCCTAGTCTATAAATATGGCCTAATGTGCGTTACTTGTTCGGTTTCTAGGTCAGTTAATATATCAGTTCCCAGAAAGTCGTATTTAGTAGGGCAGGGGTTCAGACCGAAGAGTGTAGAGGACTTATTCCGTTGCTAGGTGATTTAGTACCACGGTGACAATTTTAACGGTTAAACTGCCAAATTGTTACGGAACTGGTCGTTGTGTGCTTGAAGCGTGTATTGCTTGCAGCCATTTTCAAATGCCGACTACTTACTACTGAATGTGGGAAAGGAATTAATACGAAAATCGTGAGCTCTTGGCGTTAACTAAAAGTTCTACATTCCATTTTTCATAACGTAAGAATTAATTATTCTAGTTGCAAATTAATGCTGTGTTCGATATCATTCATGACTCACCCTTCCTTCGCCTCCCCAAAGAAGAATGAACCAATGACATCACAGGTGATATGGCAAACTTGATAGTTTGTCACAACAATGTAACAACAACAACATCAACAACAATTCAGCTGCACCGATATCAGCCCATCAGTTGGTCAAGGAACGTCACCATTGGGCATAACTTTGCAAACGCAGCTATCTGTGGCGGGGTAGCGTCTATGCGGGTCATTACAAGGTCCACCCCGCCACGGATATCGGGGTGGACCTTATGGTGACCAACATAGACACACGCTACCCAGTCACAGATAGTTGCGTTTCAACGGCTAGATTGGGCATTATCTACGTGATCGCAATTATTAATCGGATTAGTTCATTAAGTGTTCAGATTGGAATTGTTCTAGCAAACTTTTCTGCATTTGGCTGTGTGCTCTTATCAGATTGCATTTTGCAGGCCGTATGGCCTCAAACACTAGCTAAGTTGCTATCATTCTCTGAATACAACCGGAACTTTTTTCCTGCATGGTACCGTTCATACATGCACGTCGCGACACAGACCGATTTGTCGTGATGGATGCCGTGCTCTCATGAGACTTGTACAAAAAGCTGACTCTATAAATCCAGACATGGAAACATAGAAGGCATGTCCAACGGAATTTAGAGTCGCTAAAACTATAACTTTTCCCGAGAATCGAATGGGGGTACCGTCGAGCGTTTTATTTTAATGGCTCAGTAACATCGCGGCTACAGTCAAGTCGTAAGGCTCAATGTGGACGTCGCGTCGTACCTGGCGATCCCGGTTGGCGATGAACCCACAATCTACACCTCAACGTAGTTCAACTGAATAAATGAATAACGTATGATCATTGGGAAAGCGACATAGGAGGCACAAGCATAAAGGCATTCGACGAACAACGATTGATTTCGTTGATAAGCCAAAAAGTTCCGTAAATTCTCGCTCGGAATCCGACCTGCAGCGTAAGGCTGTACCGAAGATATAAGCTGTCGAGTTGTAGTCTAATTTACTGCAGCGCTGTGGAATCCGATGTATTTCGACAGTTGACTCGGACAACATTGCAACACTCACAACAGAACTGAGTTTCCATCAAGTAACAAAATTGGGATGTATCTACAGGCGAGATATGTGTCACTGCAAACATCAAAGTGCGTTTGACGAAAACATTGACGACCGAGATCGGGATTGACGGGTTGACACAGACGGAGACCGGTGACGGCAGCGTTGTGACCACAACATGCCAGGGTGATAATAAACATGTTATATGAACAATTATCCCTCAATATAGTTTGTTTAATGGCGACGGTTTAAAAAGGTTTTACATTGTATGGTGTACCTCTTTATTGACTAGAATCCTTAATTTAAATATGATTTCATCAAGGAAAGATCGTTTGCAACTGGCTTATTTTTCACGCGTTTATTTACTGCAAGTATTTGACTCCAAGGTACGGTTGAAGTGTTTGTGTTGCTTAAGTTTTTGGAACACAGTAATATAGATTACAATAGGCTTCCATGCTATTCAATCTCCTCTTGCTTTAGCTGGAAGATTGAGATCTGACTTTCATACTCTGAATCTTGCGAGGAAAACGATCTTGGTCCTTCCTCCTGTCTTTATTGCCGCTCTATGCTTATATTAATTTCAACGGCGCATATTGCAAAATATTTGTTTTTTTAGCCCTTTGACGATATATAAAACAATTCTGTTGACAGATATGCCTCATATAGATCTTGAAATAGTAGTGTCAAGATAATCGATTTGAGCTAAATTATTCTTTGTTTAGAAATTCAATTTTTAATGTTTTTAATTTCTTTATTGGTTTTATTTCATTGCTTGTTTAAACTTATTATAATTGTCACTAATAAAATAGACTGTCTATTTTCAACAACAATAATTAGAAGTGTGAGGTCAAAATGATGGACATCTCTGAACGTATCGTAATTGCTTCATGCGAGCTACAGGATAATTTATATGTAAAAGCATATATAAAGTGTACACATTTTAATCAGCGCTTTGCAAATACAATGCGAAACAATTTGTCACGACACAATGGAAGTAATATTTTCTTAATTATCTTCAATACATATGAATTGCCTATTAAAACCTATTTATTAATTTGTAAGCTAACCACTAATACTTTTGCCCAAACACTGTTGGGCAGATTAATATTTAACAATCCAACTTGTGTAATTGAACAAAACCAATTTAAGTCCACCCAGCCTCACCTGTAGTGATACACAATAACTCTCTTCCAAAACCAAAACCAGCTGTATTTTGTTTATTTACCAACTTAATTGTAGTGGAAGCTGGTACTGCAAGTATATAATACCAACAGTTGCCAAATACTTGTTTTTGGGAGTGAAACAAGGAAAACGTAGTGTTTCAGAAAATATCTTGATCATAATTGTTGGCTGCTGCCACTTTCAAATCTCACCGACAAGGAAAACAATCGCGTATCTATTCAATATGAGGACTGGTGCCACGGTTTTATTTGCTTGCTGTGGTCTAGCTCTGTGCTTGCAGTGGACATTGCACGATTCCTGCGTTCCCCTTTCAAGTTTGGGAGTAAATTTGCTACCTTATTCAAAATATTTTTCTTATTTACAATTTCAAAATCGTTCCATTGGGCCAAAGTCTGAAAATTTCTTTGTAGTAGCTCAATTTTGCACCGAGGTTTTCGCAAAGATATCAGCCGTGCCTTTACTGCCCCGGCTTGAACCATGGTTCGGAGAAAGCAATAGTGTACTGCCTGGCCAAGGAAATTGCAATCAGTACTATCTATACGATATCTTCACGACTGTCATCTAAAGTACGGTGCAAAATTGCGTGATATCACCTCGTTGCTAACAGTAAGCTGAAGTTTAATACTTGGATTTACTTTATTTTGATATATATTTCCCGGCCGACTTGGGGTACGTCTAGGCCATGCCATGCTGTCTGGCATTGATTTTACGTACAGTGCATGTCTGTACCAGGATTTCACACAACTGCCAAACCTGGGTCACTTGCCGACTCTTGTTTGTAAGTCGTATGCAATGCACAGATTGTTACAGAACAGAATGTTTGCCTTTGCTGGCAATGTTCTTTATACTCTGAAACACATCAGTTCTTTCTTGAACAGAGAAATACAAACGAACTTTATTCGAAGCTTAACAAGCAAAAGAAATATGTGTAGAAATAATATTTTTATCTTATACCCACATTTACGTGCCTGTGTACAGCTACGGGGGAAAGCGCCCCCACATCCGTGCATTTTTTTTTGCGCACGGTATCACGCACGCCCTAGCTCGGTGCTCAAATATGCTGTAGACCAGTACTCGCGCACTCGGAGTATGTCATGTGGTTGCAAGCCTGTCACACGAGTACCAGTAGGACGTTCGCCCTCTATGGTCACCTCTCTCGTCCGAACATGTTATGCAGAGTTGCATTGAACTTACAAGTATTACTGGTGAGACGGCGTGTGTTTTGCCTGAAAAATTTCAATATTTTTTCTGTTTTGGAAGAGCAATTGGGTGTGAATTTATTAGAATCTTTTTTTTTCTCTGATGGTGAAACAAGACAGGAACAACAGTGACACAGGATCATGTTTTACTTTCCAAGATTTATTCATTTCAACAATTCAAGATTACAACAAGTAACAACACAATTTTACATAATCAAACTTTCTAAGGTTAACAAAGGATGAAGAGTGATAAAATTAACGTTTTCCTGTGGTAAAAATCTTACTTAGGGAGTTGTAATTATTTACGACCTTGGGGGGGGGGAAGTCTGGGGAATTTCATAGTATTCTGAAATTTCGAGTAAACCCCATGCCAACCCAAATGCATTTGAGTAACCCAGTCTCTAACACAGAAATTTTGACTGATCCCTCCCCCCCCCCCACTTAGCCAGTTAAATACCAAGACATGTATTTGTAACATTTACAAAACTACAGCAATAGTACAGACCTTTCATATCCTGCTGGAATATCATCGGTTACCTCATGACAGTTGAAAAAGATGTGACCGGCAAAAGAAAATTCAAAGTCACAATAAAATGTAGATACAAAAGCTCATGCTGTAACCACTATCCAACCATATAGTATTGTTTACCATACAGTATTGTTTATTTTGGATGGGTATCATGACAAGGTTTCCACTAAGATATCTGACAGGCAGAATTTGAAAGTACAGGAGAACAGTCAGGAGGCTGGGGGTGGGGCAGTGTCAGAGGAGTTGTACCCTCTCGTGTTGAAAATTTGAGAGATTGATGTGTGCAATAATGCAGTCTGGTGCAATATGAGAGATGTTATCATTTGTGTAAAACTGTTAGAACACCCAACAGGGGAAAAGTGTGAGAGGCGTGTCCCCTCTGCCACGTCGGAAATTTTGAGAAATTAATGAGTTCAATGATGCAGTCTGGTGCAATATTAGGTGTTTTCTATTTGTTTTTACTATAGTCAAACTGTCAGAACACCCCAGGGGGAAAGAAGTGACAGGGGGTCGCATTAAGAATTTTGAGAAATTGATGAAATGGTGCAATCTGAGAGGTATTTCAATTCATTTTTTACCCAAAATTGAGCAACCCCCTTCTTTCTTTCCAATTTTGAACAACCTCCTTGTAGCTTTCAATTTTTTGAGTGACTACCCTCACATTCCTCTGACCCCCAGGCCCTTATGTTAATTTACTCTAAAAGACCCATAAAAATATTCTTGATGGCCTTTAATTTGTGAACAACATGTACAGTAAAAGTGGTCAACTTTGATGCAGTCTTGCTGATGCATTTTATGAGGCTTGAACTCACAATATCTACATTACTAATTCGTACTAGCTTAGCAGTCATTAAACCCCTACAATAGGCGTTTCAACTAGCAGCTGCCTGGTATCTCATGTAGCTGTACTGTGATAATGTTCAAGAGAATCCATAGGATAGCTAGGTGTGTGCCTCAATCAGGCAAAACAACAGTTAGCAATAATAACAACAGTAATAAATATCAATTTCTGCAAGTCATTTAAAAATATACCACCAAGGGCACAGTATTGCTCCTATCTGACAAACAAAAAGAGGTATTCCTATTTCCACTTATTCACTCAAAATACTATTGTGTTTGCAAAGAGTTTGAACTTTCAATTTTCATGGGCAGAATTCCGTTTTAACAGCCACTTTTCAATTTGTAGATCAACAATAAAAATTTGATGGTCCTTGCTTGAAATGTTAAGATTTACTCAGAGTTAAGTTATACACAAGTTTGTTTGTGTAAGTACGTTGTGTGGTGGATAGTTACCTGATATTATCATTCATCACTCATCTTATTCAATCTACACATGATTTCACTCGGCTGCCTTCATCTTTGTGAAGATTTACTTAATTAAGTGATACCATGACAGGTTTTTTGTTTATGTAACATAATGATTGGAACTGATACAAATAACTGGAGTCTGTTTTATTGGTATGGTGCATCTTGCCATATGCCTTCTTGTGGATTGAAATCCCTCATCAGTGTATGGGGTTTCCTCCATGAAATATTTGCTAAAGTTGATCCACTACATAAAACATAAGCTCACAACTTTTTTCTAGATCATATTTCACTACAAATTGGCATCAAATAAAACTACATTATTTTCAGTGTCTTCAAAATTTATTTACAAGGTATTCCGGGTTGGAATAGGTCATTCAAGCTTGCGGACTAATATATTGGCTCCAAAAACAAAAAATCATTGGTTCCCCCAGTTTGAAAAATGATTTGGCTTAGGTAGTCTCCAGGGATTTTTATAAGAAATGCAAAGCTATCAGATAAACACCAATGAGACAAAAGCACGTTTTGACCGAAATTGACAAAAATTGCTCCAAAAATACAAAATTTTGCATTTTCTCACTGTATAAAAATATCTGACTTAAGTCATCCTAAGGACCTGTATACTGAATATCAACAAGTCTGACAAGGAGTTTTGAAGAAAAAAATAGATCTACAATGACAAAAATAATCTCAAAAATACAAAGTTGCATATCTTGGCACGATTTTACAAAATCTTATTGCTGTCATCCTAAGGGACATGTATAATCAATATTAATGTGTCTGACCAGAACGTTTGAATGATATTTTTGGTTAAATATGACAATAATTGCCTTAAAATTAAGTTTTAAAATATTTCATAACAATATGGACAATTGTCAATAAGGTTATCCCTGCAGAACAGTATATTTAGATTTCTGTGGCAATACTAGAGTTTATTTGCTTCTTCAAGCATAACCATTCTTTTCCTTGACATAAGGTAAACTTCAGCCTCCTCCAACAACACAATTGTGATGTAGTCTACAACAAACCTGAGTGAGAAAAATAGAAATATAGATATACTATTAATACATTTTTGTATATTTCAAATGCTATGCTGACAAGCTAAATATTGATTTTTTAGCAATCTTTTTGTAGTAAAATAACAACTTACAGTGGACAAATATAAATAATAAAAATAATATCAAAAGTAAGCATTACAGGCCCTCTAAATTTTTGAGAGTTGTAATATAATAACTTACACAATTATCCCAAAACCATTCACAGGATACAGCTCAAGTTGTAACTACAACAAAATGGTACACCAATGTGAGTAGCAACATGTGAACATAATACCCTACTTACATTGACGTTTCTTTCACATTCCTCTTCCATCTGTTGTTAAGGCAGTGTCATATCATTCAAAGATACTGTCAAAACGAACAGAAATCCATTATTACATTCAATTGAGTGACACCCCCCCCCCGTCAACCATGATGAATTTGAGTAACTCCCCTCTCTAACTCCGAAATTGTGACTAATCCCCCCACTTAGAAAAGTTAAATACATGTATTTGTAAAAATTTACAAAATACAGCAACAGTAAAGACCTTTGAAATCCTGATGTACTCTGCTAGACTATCATCTGATTCAGTTATCTTATGATGGTTCAAAAAGGTGAACCCATCAAAATGAAATTGAAAGTCACAATAAAATAAAGATATAAAAAGCTCACGCAGTATCTAACCATATAGTATATTGTTTAATTATGACAGGGTTTTCACTAGGATATCTGACAGGGCAGAATTTGAAAGTACAGGGGGAGAACGCGCGAGAGGCTTAGGGGGAAGTGTCACAGGGGCTTTCCCCTATCTTGCATGGAAATTTTTAAGATATTGATGTGTGCAATGGTGCAATCTGAGATGTGTTTCAATTTATTTCGCGCAAAAAATTGAGTAACCCCGCCCCCTTTCTTCCTCTCCAAATTTGAGTAACGGCCCCCTGAAGTTTTCAATTTTTTTAGTGACCCCCTCGTATTTCATTATATTTTTGTTCCTCGATTTTTTATTGTCAACTTGTACATCTTTCTAATATATTTATATTGATATTGAGAGAATAATATATTGGTTTGAACACTAGTTTATTGACTCCTGTCTTGTGTTTTAAAATTTTCACAATTTACAGAAGTCAAAAGTCCCCTTAGATATGCCTATGCCATTGAGATATTGCAACAGAAATCCTGAAATATGATTTCTTGGGTCAGAAAAGGGAAGGAAAACATTGAGTGTACTGAGGTGTAAAGTAGACCTATGCAGTGCATGTTTATATCATAAGTGCTGGGAAAAAAACAAGAATTGCTTGTGGTAAAAACATTTGCGCCGCCTATGGCGGCGCGCCGGCAAAGAATACATGAGAATAGGGTTTCCAAATTTTGCTAATTTTTGCTGCATTGTGACAATTTTTTTTTTCACTTCTGTCTGTTATGACAATTTTTTTTTCTCAGGCCATGACAGGATCAATTTTTTTTCTTCTATCTCACCTGGCGACATTTTTTTTTCTCAAAATCCTCCATACCCCCCAAGAATCAAATGGTGTTCCCCTTATCGCTCGCTAGCTATGCGGCATGATTTTTCGAAAATATTTGGTGGAGACAAACTACTAGAAATTTAGGTGTTAGAGCCTTGGTATAATATTGCTAGGTAAATTTGGGATACGAAATCATACCTGAGAAAGACATTCAGATGCGCAACATATATATTGTGAGTACACAGCCCTATCATTCCCCATGGGGATTCAAATTTCACCCTACTCATTCGTTAAGAATGTTTAACTTCGTTTTCAGCTATTGCGTCCAGACTGCAACGATAGTTTATAAAGTAAAATCTTTATTGAAATCGTATCCCCTTATGGGATCATGATATATAAATTACACTAAAGGTTAAACAACCAATCTTACTATAGATCAAAAGGACCACAGAGAGAGAGAGAGAGAGAGAGAGAGAGAGAGAGAGAGAGAGAGAGAGAGAGAGTAGTATACATGTGAAAGTTCCTAATATTGCAAACAGGCATTACAACTGCATTACTGACAATTAATCATTAACAGCACTGTCAGACTGGTAGGTCTTGTGTATAATCTAAATGCGCATGCGTTTGGTAGTGAGCACCACCGTCGCCGCCGCTGCAAGCAGTGCCCAGAGTTGCCGCCAGCGGCATTTGGTATCATGTAAATGCGCATGCGCCTACCAATGAGCAGCACTGTCGCCGCCGCTGCAAGCAGTGCCCCAGAGTTGTCGCCAGCGGATTTTGGTACAACTTAGTGCGCATGCGTTTACTAATGAACAAACCACTGTTGTAGGCGCCGCTTGAATTGACTGGAGTTGTCGCCAGCGGCATCGAGTACAATCAAAGTGCGCAGGCGCTTCCAAATGAACAGCGCTGCCGCTGCCGGGCCAGTGAGCTAGCTGTAGTTGTAGGTGTCGGCTTTTAAGTTGTAGGTGTCGGGTGATAAGTTGTAGGTGTCGGGTGTTATTCTACAGTTGTCGGCTCTGGAGTAATCCTGTTTATACTAAGTGCTTGTCTATTCAGTACAAATTACAATAAATTGGCATCACGCTTTTGTCCTACTTACACCTAGATTTCAATCTGGATCTGTGTTGGTAACATATTAGTAGGCCTACCTGTGCTGCTTCAAGTTTGCGCTTTCTAGAATTCTGCAGGTAAACAAATGACGTTAATATATATATATGTCAATCCGCGACGGGAAGCCGTCATCGCTTTTCTGAAAAACGAACACAAATAGCGATGAATATTTGATAGCGCACGCATTTATATCTCCAAGACGATGCTGCTTATTATGTAAACTACATATTTATCATTCCATAAGATATATTGATAAAACCTTTACGGCCCAGGCTGATACGGGTTTTGCTGACCTTGGTCGTACGGCGTACGGGTCCTCGCACGCTCTGGTCCTTCCGCCGTACGACATCGGTCCGCAAAAGCCGTATCAGGGCCGTAAGATTAAAGAGTGGTGCCACTGTGGTCCTAGACATCTTGCAAGCTTCATAATCACGTTAGTATCAGCGTTCTACGTCGTTTGAAAAAATCAAACAGACACGCGCGGTATTTCAATTCGATATCTGGCGTATGTATGTCACTAGAGCAGTAGAAGAAAAATGGCATGTTTCTTCACTGAAAAATTTACCACAATTAATTTAAAAGAACAAAAGGGTAATCTCGAAAGAAGAGAGTGATAAAAAGTTAGTATTTTACTTGGGCTTGTAAGGTCTTGAAATAAGTAACGTGATTTCCGATATCTGAAACTGCCGTTATCAATCGGCTGCCACAGAGGAACGCAACTTTTATCACTCTGAATGGTAGGCCATCCCGATACCAATGAAACCGCTCTGGGTACTCAAAGTCAATCTCAGTGAACCTATGTATGTTAACTCGTCAGTCTGAAATTTGTAACATTTCAGAGTAGCTGAGGATAAACTTTTAGCAACAATACATATCTTGTAACCTAGTCATGTGACTAATAGTCTGTAATATGAATTCAATGTTCGAACAATTTAAAGCCAAAATAACTATCCTTGAAGACAACAACAAGAAACTAACTAAAACGAATGAAGAGTTAAAAGAAAGAGTAGAAAAGCTAGAAATTGACAAAGATGACCTCGACCAGTACCACGGTCCCTCCACAAAACGGTCAAGAAACGCCACCAGTTTCTTTTGTTATAGTCCGGGTTTCTATTGGGCTTTCTGTTGATTTTACTGATGGGGATAATCCCGGATTATCACGCGTGCGGCGGGAGGTGTTAACAGTTACGTGCATAAAATTATCGTAAGCAGAAACTTAATTCTTCCAGAATGCATTCTGATTATTGTCTGTGCATGCGTCTAAGGCCAAAGTTTGTTTACATCTGCCTGCCGTGGAGTCACGCAGCGTGAACTATGTACAAGTTCGGAGACGATTTCGTCAATTTTGACGACTCCCATGTTGATCGGGACTTCATTTTGGAAGATAAAAATCCTGCGTCGACACGTACTACTGCGAAACCCAAGCCTTGCGTGGTCTTCCAATGTCCACAGTGTAGCAACCGATACAATCAGTTTGTATATAATGATTCGCATGCCACCACATCCTGGCTTGATCACTGTTCAGGGTCACAATGCCATTTCTAATATTTCCATTCTTCAATGATTTTCATACTTCAGACCATTTTCCTCTGTGTATTTCTATCAATACTGGTAGCCTCCCGCATTTTGATCTTGATTCTGACAATCATGTAAGTTGCTGTAAATGGCATCTTGCCAACGAACACCATATTGAAGCATATCGCTTAAATTGTGATGATTTGCTTAACCAACTTGTCATACCTTCCCATCTTTTACATTGTACTGATGTTAATTGTACAATACCAACCATCATAATGGTATTGATTTGCTGTATAGCAATGTTGTAGAGAGTCTCTCTCAGGCAGCTGAGATGAATATTCCTCATTCGAAAACAAAGAGAAATTTTAATATTCCTGGATGGAATGAATTTGTTAAGACTGCCCATGATGAAGCTAGATTTGCTTTTAAACTCTGGATGAGCTTTTAAAAGCCTAAGCAAGGTCATATATTTCGCAGGATGCAGACTACCAGAGCACATTTTAAATATGCTCTGCGTTGGTGTAAAAAACAATGAGCGTACAACTAGAGCAGATGCTCTTGCTTCAGATTTAATCAATAAGAACGACATTCAATTCTGGAAACATGTAGAACAACAAGCGTCTAGTCGGGTGCCTCTTGCCAATACAGTCGGGGGAGCTACGGGACATAAGACATAGCTAACATGTGGTATAGCCATTTTAAAGATTTGTACTCTTCTGTTAAGACAGAGAGTAATAAGTCATTTGTTGAAGAACAATTGTCGAATATTCAGCTCAATGACTCCCATAAAATGTTTTCTGTTAATGATATTAGGAATGCTGTCAGTAAGTTGGAAAGGAGTAAAGCTTGCGGTCCTGATGGTATTTCATCTGAACATATACTGTATTCTAGTCATAGACTTGCTGTACTTCTGACCATTATTTTCAATGCCTGTTTGTTACATGGTTATCTACCTTCTAGTATGATTTCTACTGTTTTGGTGCCTATTATCAAATATAAGGCCGGTGATATAGCTGACAAGGGCAATTATCGACCCATTGCGTTGTCATCTGTATTTTCTAAGATTTTTGAAAATGTCTTGTTAACTTATATCGAGTCATATTTATATACATCAGATAACCAGTTCGGTTTTAAGGCTAAACACTCTACAGATCAATGTATTTATCTCTTAAAGGAAGTTATTCAGTTTTATAAGACACATAAAACTCCCATGTTTTTATGTTTTATGGATGCCTCTAAGGCGTTCGACCGTGTTAATCATGGACACTTTTTCAGAAGCTTTTATCGAGAGGAGTTCCTGAAGTATTCGTACGACTGATTGTTTTTGATATAGATCTCAGCAAGTGTGCGTTA
Source organism: Ptychodera flava (assembly GCF_041260155.1). NCBI lineage: Eukaryota > Metazoa > Hemichordata > Enteropneusta > Ptychoderidae > Ptychodera > Ptychodera flava. The sequence continues at coordinate 32,726,097 of NC_091938.1, forward strand.
GGTGGGGATCTACAATATCTACTGCATTTAATGTTTTAAACGGTGTTCGTCAAGGGGGCATTCTCTCGCCACTTTTCTTTAATGTTTATATTGATGAACTAGCTCTAGTTTATCCAGTTGTAATGTTGGCTGTCTTTTTGGTGGTAGAAGACTTAATCATATTTGTTACGCTGATGATTTAGTTATCTTTTGCCCGACAAGCAAGGGCCTGCAAAAACTTATTCGTATTTGTGAGGTTTACGGTGCTGAACATGATATCATTTATAATCAAAAGAAAACTGTATGTATGATTGTAATGCCCAATAGTTTTAAACTTATCAATATGCCTGAAATCTGTCTTAGTGGTATGAAGCTTTCTTTTGTCCACTCGTAAAAGTATTTGTGTGTCTTATAATTAGCTCTTTCAACGATGACGATGACATTAAAAGACAAATGCGGCTATTGTATATTCGTGGTAACTTTCTTTTCAGGAGGTTTGCTTACTGTTCTATACAGGTGAAAACCAGATTATTTAAAGCATTTTGCTCAAATTTATACTGCTGCCAGCTTTGGTCCACCTTTACAAAGCGCTCTCTAACGAAAATTCGAGTGGCGTATAATAATTGTTTCAGACGACTTTTTAATCTGTCAAGACGTTGTAGTATTAGTACCATGTTTGTTGTCTATGATGTATTGTCTTTTGGCGAGTTACTGCGTAAAAACATTTTTAACTTTATGAACAGAATTAAGAGATCTCAGAATTCTTATATTAAGACTATTTATGCTTGTACATATATTGACTCACTCCAGTGCAGGCACTGGAGAACTATTTTATACTGAAGTTTTTTTTTCTGTATAGTTGATTTTTGTGTGTATCTGTTATTTTTTCTTTATTTTATGGTATTTTTCTATGGGCCTAGAGCCTGATTCAAATAAATAAAATTAAAAAAATAAAAAAAAATAATAAAACATTGTAAAAGCTCGCGTAAAATACACAGACTTATTCAAAATTATGAATTTCCACATATTTCTCTTCAAAACCTTAAAAAATTCAGCGAAATATAATCATTGCACCTGTCGTTTAAATAATTATAATTAGATATTCTAAATTACTTTATTTACGGTATGGTGTCTCTAATGTTGCACGATAATTGCTCTTTCTGAATATGCGGAAAAAACACCTAACACTTATGAGTTTCGAAGTTGATATTTTATCTTTTTTATATTTTATGAATTTTTACTTGACAATGTCGATTTTCTGTCATAGGCGTGTCTGTCAATATATCATGATACTGTACCTGTTATACTTCAGTAAAACAAACAAGTTGACCAAATTAATGATAATAATAATCTTTACTGCCAGTCGATAAAAGAATCGAGAGGAATGTGCCTTGGCGTTACTAAAATCACTTTCACACGAAAAACTATCAACATATAAAAGGCATAGCATACTACCACGTACAAGGCTAAAATACAGACTTTTAGAAGTTACTACAATCGCACAAAATTCATAAAAACTCAGAATGACATCATTAAAACAATATCTCAAATACGACAGTTTCGAACTGCTAGGTAAAAGAAGCTATGTAAAAACCAGTTAGTTCTACATTTAAAGACCTGAAACGTTTCCCCGAGGGAAGCGGTTTGAAAAAGTGATGTGCCGGATGATTTATGTAATTGATGATTTTCTTTGATCTGCGTAGAAGGCGAACAGAGTAAAGTGACTCGCTGACGGTAGTTCACAACCAATAATTTTTGAAGCGGTCTTCGCTATTCTTTCAAGACTATTTCTATCCCTCTGTGCTGCATTACCGTACCAGACAGTAATAGAAAATGTAAAAATACTCTCAATAGTTGCTCTGTAAAAACGAAAAAGTACATCCTGACTTAACCTAAATTTCTTAGCTGTCTTAAGAAAAATAGACGTTGTTGCGCTTTCACCACCATCGCATTTATGGGGGTATCCCATCTCAATGTATTCGTTATTGAGGAGCCTAAAAAGGTAAAAAACCAATTCTACGAGTTGATTTCAAGTGAAACTATAGAGCGCGGATTTCTACGAAAGTCGATAATCATTTCTTTGGTTTTCTTGATATTTAGCTCAAGATTGGTATCTGAGCACCAGTCGACTAACCAGGCAACCTCAGAGCGATAGATGGTTTCATTGCCATTTATGATGAGCCCTATAGCTGTAGTGTCATCTGCAAATTTTAGAAACTTTACAGAATCATCATGGGAAACACAATCATTAGTAAACAAATATTACAATATCGGTGATAAGACACAGCCGTGAGGTGCACCGGTACTAAGAATAATGTAGTTTGAAATTTTGTCACCAATGACACAAGGACATATTTAGATTGAATGCTTTGAGTTTTTCAAACAGCTTCTTTGGAACGATTGGTTTAAAAGCTGAGCTGTAGTCAATAAAAAGAATTCGTGCGTATGTACCAGGGGATTCCAGATGTTGAAGAATAAAATGCGAACCAAGAGCAACAGCATCATCAACTGACCTATTTGCCCTATATGCAAATTGGAATGGATCTAGAAATGGACCAGTGACAGATTTAAGATATCTTAATACAAAACGTTCAAAAACCTTCATAATAACAGAAGTCAGAGCTACAGGTCTATAATCGTTCAGACATGAAATGTTCCTTTTCTTTGGGGCTGGCAAGATTATTGATGATTTGAAACAAGCGGGTACTTTACACTCTTGTAAAGAAACATTGAAGATGTTAGTAAATATAGGGGCAAGTTGGTCGGCATATATTTTAGAGTTGACGTAGATACGTTATCTGGACCTTCAGCCTTTCTGGTGTTCTGCATCAAAAATGAGTTCCTGACTTCACTTTCCTGTAAAATGAAAGGCGGAGAATGATACTCTAAACAAATACCTGTGAGAGAATTTTGTTCTGAATCAGTATTCTTTGAATGAAACGACTGTAGAAATGATTTAATTTGTCAGGAAGAGAAGGGTCAGAATTAAGCGTAGGACTACTTTTCTTTTTCATGAAACCAGTAATTTTTTCAAAATTCAGAGAAATCAGATCATACCTCTTGAAATAATACGACGTCAGCTACTCTGAAATGTTACTAATCTCAAACTGACGAGTTAACATACATGGGTTCACTGAGATTGACTTTGAGTACCCAAATACGTAAAACAAACAGGATGACCAAATTTCAGTGAAAAGGATCATACCTCTTGAAAGAATACGACGTCATTTAATTCCGATACGTTTGCTTCAGTGACCAATGTCAGTGTCAGTACCTGTAGACTATCCGACTCACTTGCGTATGCGACGTTCTTTATGTTTAATTTCATTTCATTTTACTATTTCATGATATGAAATCGTTTTGGATAAGCTGACTCATAGCCCAACCTTACAATTAACTTTAATCAAGGAAGCAAAAAGCTTGTCTGAGAATCAACTCCCAACTCCCAACTTTTCCCACACAGAAACTGAACAGGTTGGACCAGTCACACCTCTCTTAATCCTACTGTTCTCAATGTTTATCTCGTCAATATATCTATCGCACGCTTTTAGCACCTTTTCCCAGATTCTTGAACGTAATTGGTCAAAATTGGCTGTTCTGGCCATCTTGATCATCCCTTTGAAATTGTTGGGTTGGTAACTTGGAAAGCAACATCATAATTAAAAGTCTCATTGGCAGTTTTGCGAAAGACAGGAAAACGTGACACATTGCAAGTAAAATAAGGGACCGCAGCTGCACACACGGCTATTAAATTGTTTGGAGTAATGTACATGTGGTTTAATGTTTTGTGGTATGGTCTGATTGTGTAATTGTTTAGTGACTATTTGAGTGTAGCATAGGCCCTCGAGAGGGTCTATGAGTGTAGTATACTCATGCGATGCACTATGTTGTGTGCCGGCTTTTTGGTGTTAGAAATTAGCCATGGCGAAACGAAGCTGCGTCATTTATGTGCGAGACACTGAGATTCTTTTGACGCCTTCGTTTCGGAACCCTGAGTAGTTCCTTTATCGGTCGCTTGAATTTATTTGTTTTGTTTAGTTCATGTTTGATGGCTTTGCTCTACCATGGAGCTGGCTCTACTAACAGCGCTGTTTGAATATATAGTATATATGTTTGTTGAGGACGCTGTTACCACGTCGTTGCTGTTTGTTTGTTTAGTCTTGCCTTCTCTAAATTTATCTTGTATGTTTTTCTTTCGAATGCATGCGATCATTATTTGTTTCGGAAAGATAAGTTTCAGTATTTCATGAGATATATTGGGCCGGGTATGTTTGTATGATCTCCTCACTCACGTAGTTTTATTGGGTGAGTTAGTGAGTGAGCATGTATTTTCTGAAACTTTCAGGAGATTCTCGCTCCATATGATCTTTTCTGTGGTATACTTCAGAAAAAGAAAAAACGTTTACGTTTGACTACTCTTAGTCTTTTCCAGTAACCATGAGCTACTGTCAACGTAGCTAATGCACGATGCTATGTCGACCCACGATACCTCTCTGTGTACATGTTCTGTCCACTACCGTTACCCTCCACCACCATGGAGGGAAACATAGTGGACGAACACAGATCACCGCACACAGACTTAGGTGGCTGCAAATTTTGTCCGGACCAAAGACGACATATCAATAAAAGAAGGGCCCCGGTAGCTCCTTTGGCGTCAATCTGTACGCAGCTAGTCAGTCTTATGCAGTAGAGCTGTACGGCTACGGCATAGTCATAGCCGAGCCCCGGTAGCCGAGCATTCTTGACTCATACCTGTTGTAGGCCGATAATAACTTACCATCGTGCAAAGGTTGATATCGTCATTCCAACTTTTCCCCCACAGAAACTGGGCAGTTTGGATTATTCATACCTATCTTAATCCTACTGTTCGTAATGTTTATGTCGTAAACACATCTATCGCACACTTTTAACACCTTTCCCGGGTTCTTGAACCCGGTTGGTCAAAATTGGCTGTTCTGGCCTTTTTGATCACCCCTCTTAAAATGCTTGGATAGTTGACTTGGGAAACAATTAACATTAAAAGTTTCATTAGCAATTAAGCCAAACACCGGAAAACACAGAAAACATGGCTCATTACGCGTTCTCAGTAGGTGAAAAAGTTGAGGCCCTCGATGACTGTTACTGGTGGACAAAGGGTGCAGTGAAGAAAATAGGTGCAGTTGATAGTTGATAGTTGCACACGGCGTTGCACGTCAAATGTCAAAAGAACGGTGTCGGATACTTTATTTCTAGTCATATAGCCAAATTTACTAACATGACAAAAAGAAAATGACATCGAATAATATCAATCATAAGTGTGGTTTTCTCTCCTTATTTACTGTCAAAAAACACTAGAAACATTGAATCTCAAGCAGTTTTTTATGTTTTCGTTTCCGGCCTAACGGCCAGTACAGGGCAGATAGGCCTATTCTCTTCCGGACCACCCCGGCCGCTTCCGCGGACACACGGTGCCTTGGGGCAGCTTCTTCTACGTTGCACGTTGCACACCCTCTCAAAACCTTGTCACTCACCTATATATTTTTATTGAGTAAATGCGAATGTATTTTCAAAGAGGAGACTCGCAGTCCAGTTGCTGTGATGTACTTTAAGAAAAATTAAGACGTTTACAGGAAAATTCAGTTTAGGCTACCCTCGGCTTTTCCAGTAACTCGTAGTGGTAGCCTGCGGTAACTTATGCACTCAAATACGATCACGGACGTACCACGCACGTACAAATACCGCGATAGTAAGCTTACGATGTTGTGTGGGCCGCTGTGTGCATGTTTCATTCACAGCGTTACCGACGAACATATCACTGCACACGGGCAGGAGCTTTAATAGGCGGCTTCAAATTGTCCCTTTCCAATGAACGTTAGTGTTGTATTTGTGTGACATGTGTGGAACCAACTAATTTGTCATGCTTTGTAAAGAGTAAGTGACATGTGTGGAACCAACAAATTTGTCTGCATGCTTTTTAAAGAGTAATTTTAATTTATTGCTGTTGTGTGGGGGGTTGTCAACCTGGTGTAATCGCAAATCCTCAGATTTCCATCTGATATAAGTATGTACGGAAATAAGAAAAGTAATCTCATGAATTTTAATAGACGTGGTGGGTATGACCAATTTCAGCCAGATTGGTCACAGCCACCACGTCTAAGTCTGTGTGGGGAAAAGTTGTCATTGTGACAGAAAATTGCTTTAAGTAAATATTAATAGTAACCTCCTTGGTTTTATTTTATGACGACGTGTTCGTCAGTCCAGAGAGTTCTCTTCTATCTCCATGGTTAGTGGTTCGCTACGATCATGGAGCCAGGAGTGGAGATATGTAGTACCTCCATGCTATAGGGCAAGCCACGCTTTATTGAGGGACCGTTGGCAAGCATTGCGGAATAAATTGGTCATTATATGTCAACTGTGTTTCGAATGTCGTTACAAACGGCTATGCTAGGACTGCATAGTTGTCCTTTTTTTATGAAAATGAGTGTTGTATTTGAAGGCAAATTGTGAAAGTAACAAATTTATATTGCTTTATTTGAAATCGTAGCTGTCTTTCAAAGAGTACCCATAATTCACTGCCCACGTGCGGGGGTTGTCAACCTGATTAATAGCCTTTCCCCAGATTTCCAACAGATATGAGTGTGCGTAAACAAGAAAATTAAAGTAAACCATGAATTTTAATAGACGTGGTGGCTATGGTCGATTTCAACCCAATAGGCCATAGTCACCATGTATAAATCTGTGTGGGGAAAAGCTGTCATGAAAATTATTTGAAAGTGAAAAGATCGATTAATTGTGGCGTTCATTGGTGTGAGAACTCCAACAACTCATGTTTGTCTTTAGTTAGTTTTAGGCACTGAATGTTTGAAAATGGAAGGTGAAGTTTGCGTTAAGGTGTTAATGAGGAAACGATTCCAAGCCACACAAAGCCACGGAATATGCCGTTGACTGCAATAAGCTCTTTTAATTTGTGTGCCAAATTCGATTTTTTTCACTTTATCACATGACTTGGCGAGTTCATTATAGAATAGAATAGTTTTATTGCGTTCCAAGGCCACCGGGACATAAACAAAGGGGTTACATTATGTATTGCTATACAAATAAATGTAAGCTATAAAGATGTGATAATTGCAGGAATAACATGCAAGTATATACTTTGTAATTGCATACGGAGATTTAATTAAAAACGCTTTGACTTGATAATATTCACAATTTCAGCAATTCCACTGGCTCTTTCTCTAAGTTTTTGAAAGCTGTATGTAAACAAAATTACACAGACTGAGCATAACATCTGATTCATTTGATTTCATAAGATTAATGAATTTCAGAAAGTTTGGTTCCAAAAAAAGGTCTGTCAATAAGTATTTCAATCTCAGGTTGATATACAGAGGAAATATTATAAGAAAATGGTATTCGTCTTCGACAGTTTCTGTATTACAAATTGTACAACATCTATTTGTAGAAGCAATACAGTGTCTTCTGCCTTCCTCTATCGCTAGACGAAGCGCACAACAACGAAGAAATGCTAATATTTGAATGGCTCAAGTTCATTATACATTATATGCATCTTGATACGATGCTGAGTTTCAACAGCCATGTAAAAGTCCTCAGGGAAACTGGTGACGTACAGGCCCATTACGGGCCTCGCATTGAAAGCTAACTTATGCCCCAATTTAACACATTTCTAATTTAAATTATTTGCCTCTCATGTCGTATCGTTCGCGGGGCTTGTACTGTGCCCGCGGCCTTTGGCAATCAACTGACATCCTAAGCTTCAACATAGGTCAGTAGGTATACACAGAGTGCTATGCATGTCAACCCAACTTCAGAGACTTACGAGTTATCTACATACCAATAGTTTTGCATAACGATTCAGTCAAAGTTGAGACAGCTGAGCCATATTAATGCATCATGATTGAATCTCATATTTCATGTCATTTTTTCTATTATTTGTCAAATACATATATGTTTACAGCAGAAAACATAATCTGAAAGTCATGGTTTAGCACCAGTAAAATCCGGGCAGTACCGTCGAGCACAGTTACGATGTCGCTTGGAGGATGTGTGGTGTCCATTTGTGCTTGCTTATTAAAAAAAAGTGAAACAGCCTTGAAAAACTGCAACCACATTTAAGGGAGCCGTCACCATTTATGGCTTGGGTGGTCGGAGGACTTTCGTTGGAAACTCAGAAATTTCAAGTTCCCCTCCCTCTCCAACCATAATGCATTTGAGTAACCCCCTCTCTAACTCAGATCCTTTGACTGACTGTGTCCCCCATTACAAAAGTTTAATACCAACACGTATACTTGTAAAATTTACAAAAATACAGCAATAGTAAAGACCTTCAAATCCTGATGTAACCTCCTAGATTATCATCGGTTATGTCATGACGGTTGAAAGGGGGAAACCAACAAAATGAACTTCAAAGTGACAACAAATGTATAAGCTCACACTATAACTGTAATGGCGCCTGAGCTGTGTGCGTCGAGCACGTCGAGCTCCGTTATAGCTGGCATTTCTATGTAAGTTATCCAATACTTCTACAATCATGGTACGCTGTGCTGATTGTGGGAAAACTCAGGGTGTTTCCCTGTGTCAAGGGGATCTTGATCTGTGTTTTGATTGCAACAGGAAGAGATTCTATGATGATCAGGAGCGAGATGTGTCAAACAATGGCGGTACCGGCGGTGCTGACATGAGCCCAGGTCCTTTGTCATCGATTTCCAGTGACCCTACCAGGCATCAGCACTTGCGAAAGTCTACTTCACATCAGGATGCTCTGCAGAATGCTCAATCTGCTGGTAATGTCATCATAAATGAAATTCTTTGTTTTATGGTCAACAAAATGGACATATTGCCATTTGATGTTATTGTCAAGTTGTGTGTGGAGACATACAATGACCATGATGTTGAAGCTGCAAAGTCGTTGGCTTTTGACTTATGTGGAGAGTTTAGCTCACGTCGCTTCAAGAGACGACAAGGCCAGAACAAAAAGCAATCGAATATACAAGATACTTTGACACTCTTACTTGAAATCGAGCCACAGAATATTCCATGCTTTGTTGCTAAAGATTTATCGAAACTACCTCCAGTTGACTACAATCATATCGACATGTCATCGCTGTTGTCTCAAATCAATAGAATGAAAGTTGATTTTGATGGTCTGAAACTTGAAGTCAATAACATTTCAAGTCTTATTTGAGAACTTCTGATGATATCAGACATATCAAAGATACTCTCGGTAGTTTGATTTCTGAAAATCATTCGCTGAAAGAAACACTAAAATTGCAAAATGAACAAATGGTTGCTGCTGAATGCATTCCTGCAAGTGGTGAGGAGGAACCACCTGTTGATTCCGTGTCAACAAATGCAAATGAGACTGTTGGTGATAATGAACATGAACTTCGTCAAAGGAGTGATTCAGTGATCACAAGTACCAACAAGCTGGGTAAGCATACAAGTGACGAGGCAGCTGGTGACGAGGAAAATGATGGCTTCACTACAGTTTCTTACGCACGTCGGCGGCGAAGGCACTCCAGTTACGCAGATGCAGTTGTTAACGGTAACCATGAGGACCCTCCACAAGTATCTAAATATGCTGGCGGTGCCAATCTTACTCCTGCATTGTTATCGGGTGGCAAGTATTCTGTCCCCAGAAACATACCTACTCGGCGACGGCCATCTCATCAGCGAAAATATGTAGTTGGCAACCAGAAACATACTGGTCTGATACCGGTTGTTTCACAGCGAAAATCGGTTTTTGTTAGTAGACTGGGACCCAACACCAGACCAGAAGATCTCGTGAAATACATAGGTGACTCGATGCGCATTGAAGTAGCCGAATGTGAGCGACTGACAACAAAATATAACACGTATGCTTCGTTCCGTGTGTCTGTTAATTCACCTAACTTTTCGTCACTCTTGAATCCGGAAGGATGGCCAGAAGGCGTTTTGATTCGCAAGTATTATCAACCCCGTAAATACTAACATGAGAGCTCTTCGCATTGCTTCATACAATTGTCGTTCGGTCAGGAATTCTTTCAATGCTGTCAGAGACTATGTGAAACACATGACATTTGTTTGTTACAGGAACACTGGCTGACAAAGGACAATATTTCTTTTCTGTCATCTGTCCATAAAGATTTCGATTGTTACGGTGAGTCGCCTGTTGATACGAGTGAACGATTGTTAGTTGGAAGACCGTATGGCGGTGTTGCGATCTTATGGCGAAAATCTATAGGTTATGCCATAAAGTAAGATCTTTTCAAGATAACAGAATTATTGTGTTGAACTAAATAGAGGTGAATGTAAACTTCTCATTTTGTGTGTTTATTTGCCTACTTGTAGTAGGGAGAATCGTGATGTATTCACAGATTATTTGGCTAAAATCCATTCAATAGTTCAATCCGGTGATTGCCATAACACTATGGTAATTTATGATTGGAACGCAGATCACAATACTCTTTTCGGTAAAACTCTAGAAATTTTTTGTTGTGATTACAATTATGTCACCGCTGACAAGGTTTTGTTAAATGAAAACTCCTTCACTTTCGTCAGTGATGTTTATGGTACTACATCTTAGTTAAACCACTGTATCTCTACTTATGGAGCTCATCAGTGTATTACATCTTTGTCTAGTTTATGTGACGCAGTGTCATCAGATCACTTTCCACTCAGTATAAATTGCGATTTTGATGTACTTCCATCATGTGATTGTAATGGTGGTCTTGATGATAAGGCTGAAATCACGGTGAAATGGTCAAAGGTTAATGACCACCAGCGCAAGGTTTATTCCGATATCTCTGAAAGGTTTCTCCGTAACATACCCATTCCAACAAATTCTTTAAGTTGTAAGAATGTACATTGCAGTGATAAATCAACATGTTGAAAGTATTTCAAAGTAAAGTCTGTATTCCGCCCGTAAAAAGGTAATTCCCACTGTGCATAAAAGTAACAAAAATGCGGTGCCAGGTTGGAATGAACACTCAATTGCTCGCAATGCTTTCACATTGTGGCGTGATTGTGGAACTTTTTGAATTCAAACGTCGTACTCAAGCGCAATTTAAGTGTGCACTGAGAGTTTGTCGTCATAATGAAGATCAAATTAAAGCCGATGCTGCGGTTAAGTCTTCACTCTGGTAACAATAGTAATTATGGCGTTAAGTTCATAAAATAAATGCAATGATTTCTTCCAAGCCAAATAACGTAAGTGGCTGTAGTGGCGATGCAAATATTGCAGAAATGTGGCGTGAGCATTACAGTAATCTTTTTAATGTTGTCCATACTAAAAGTGACAAGAATTTTGTTTTAGACATGTTTGATAACTGCGAAGGTGATGTGGATATCATTATTTTACCCAATGATGTTAGTAATGCGATAAGTAATCTACAAACAGGTAAATCTGCTGGTCCAGACTCACTTTCTGCAAAGCATTTTGTGTATGCCAGTGACAAGGTGTCAGTTTTGCTTAGCATGTGTTTTACTTCGATGCTTGTTCATGCTGTTTGTCCTAATAGACTTTCGGATACCATCTTAGTCCCCATTGTTAAAGATAAGAATACAAATGACAAAAATAACTACCGGCCTATTGCATTATCGACTGTTGCATCGAAAATTATGGAATTAGTTTTAATGAACAGAATTGAGTCCTTTCTTGAAACTTCACATTACAAATTTGGGTTTAAAAAGGATCATTCAACTGATATGTGCATTTTCATTCTGAAAGAAATTATTCACTATTATAAGAAACATGGTAGCAACGTAATAGTAACTTTCATGGATGCTTCCAAAGCATTTGATCGTGTTAATCACTGGACATTGTTTAAAAAATTGATTTTTCGTAAAGTGCCTATTTGCTTTGTCAGGTTTCTCTTTGTTTGGTATAGGTCGCATATATTTTTTATCCGTTGGGGCTGTTGCATTTTAGAGGGTTTCAACATGAAAATGGCGTTAAGCAGGGTGGAATATTGTCACCGAAACTATTTAATATTTATATTGATGATTTCAGCTATAAACTTGAAACTTCACGAACAGGTTGTAATATTGGTGGCATGTTCATCAATCACCGTACCTCTTTTATGCTGATGATATTTGTCAGATAAGTCCCTCTGTGAAAGGGACACAGAAATTAGTCATCATTTGCAACATTTATAGTAATACTCATGTCATTGTCTTCAATACGAAAAAGACCGAATGTTTGTGTGTCACACCAGATGGTTCGAAAGTTAAGCACATTCCCGCTGTTTACCTCAATGGTGTCAAAATTGTTTATGTCGGAAGAAAGAAATATCTTGGGTTTTCGTTACACATAATTTTAGAGACGATAGCGATATTGAGCGACAAAGGAGAGCATTCTATGTCTCAGCAAATATGCTGCTAAGGAAATTTTCCTAGTGCTCTTTTCAAGTGACATGTAGAATATTAAAGTGTATTGCTCTCAATTGTACGGTGGCCACCTCTGGTTCAAATATTCTGCTGATGCCATGAGAAAACTGAAAGTTGTCTACAACAATGCTAGTCTAGTCGGAAGGTAGGTTCCCATGCACCCCATGGATGTATTTTTTAACCTACATTTTTGTAATCCTTAGGGTCTATATTTAATGAATTTTGATGTTCACAAAGTCAAATAGTGCCCCATGGGGTTCATTTTGCGCCATCTTGGCCGCCATCTTGGATTTCAACAATGGGGTAGGGGTCACGTATTTGGCGCTCGACGGAAACAGAAACAACAAAATACTATAAACGTTACATTTTTAGAAAGCTAAGATCATGGCCTTTTTATTAATATATAACTTAATAGGGATAAATTAATATTCGAACGTCGATTAGACTTTATATCGGCCATTGACCGTAAATCGTAAAATTTGCTAAATTTCACACCCAATAATTAATTTCCGTTCCTCCAAACAATTTTCCATAAGGTATTCTATATTTTTGTGGAAGAAGTAAGTGCAATAAACAAGAAAAATAACATTAAAAGTATGTGTCTGGAGATTTAGTGGGTGCTAGGGCTTATTTTCTTATTACGCGGTATGCCATATATCCGTGTGTAACGTAAGGGGTAGGGGTAATGTTTCCCTTTCTGTTTCGAATCATGAATGATGAAACCATAAAAGTGTTACATTTTTTGAAGGTGCTGCATCAGACCTTTCGAAAAATATATAGATTTATGGGGAAAAATTGCATATTTAAAAGTTACAAAGATTAAACCTTTCAGTTTGTGTCGATTTTAAGTGATTTTTAAGAACGAAATTACAACATATGGGGTAGGGGTAATGTTTCCCTTTCTGCCGAGAACCATGAATTATAAAACCATATTAATGTTATACTGTTTAAAAGCTCTGCAATAGGCCTTTCCAAACGTGTATAGTTTTATCGGAAAAAATCGCATATTTTAAAGTTACAAAGCTTATGCCTTTCAGTTGTGTCAATTTTAAGTGTGCTTTTTTGAAACAAAATTAAAATATAAGGGGTAGGAGTAATGTTTTCCTTTCTGCCTCGAACCGTGAATTATGATACCATATAAATGTTACACTGTTTGAAAGCTTTGAAATAGGGCTTTACAAACATGTATAGTTTTATCGAAAAAAGTCGCATTTTTAAAGTTACCAAGCTTATGCCTTTCAGTTTGTGTCAACTTTAAGTGATTTTTAAACAAAAATATAATATAAGGGGTAGGGGTACTGTTTCCCGTTCTGCCTCAAGCCATGAATAATGAAACCATATAAATGTTATACTGTTTGAAAGCTCTGAAATAGGGCTTTCCAAATATGTATAGTTTTATTGGAAAAAGTCGCATATTTGAAAGTTACAAAGCTTAAGCCTTTCAGTTTGTGTCAATTTTAAGTGATTTTTTTGAACAATATCAGCAAAACAGTTAGTCCGTTGGCCAGGTATCGAAATCATCCCCTCTAAGGCATTTCACCCACTATGATTTTCTGTAGCTAGTATTCTCAGCTGTCATAATCTGCTTATTTTCCAATTAACTGATGGTTTTTAAGAGTGTAACGACGACTTAGTTGTAGGGGGCTGTCCCGCCCTCAGTAGTAAAATAGGAATGGGTTACGGGTAATATATTCACCGTCACAGTCGGAAACAAAACAACAAAGTACCATAAACAATACATTCTTAGAAGGCCCAGATAATCCCCTTAATATTGGTATACAACTTAATGGGGATAAATCAATATTCAAACATCGATTAGGTTTTATATCGTCCATGAAATGTAAATTGTAAAATTTGCTTAATTTCAAATTAAGTTCTTGTTCCTCCAAACAATTTTACAAGGTATTTATATATACGATGGTTTCAACCGGGACTCGAACCCACAACGCACGGCACCCAATCACCTAGCGTAGAGGCCAACAGACAAACCGCTCGGCTAAATCCCCAATCTCAAAAAAGATTGGTTCAATAACCGAGCTAAGGATGTTACAATTCTGACTGCGCCCTCCCCACTCGCTGTAGAGTTTGTGAAGGACTCGCGCTTGCAGCTATCATACATCTCACACAAAACTATATCGAAGCAAAGCAATGAATACAACGCTTTTTACACTGGGCGGAAGATAGCCTCGGGGACAATTCTGTCCACCAGCATAACTATCAACCCAGGATAGAGAAATACGACAGTTTCATGGTTTTATTAACCAAACTGGAAACTTTAAGTTAATCATGGATGCTGCTAGGGGTTATGCTAAGAAGTGGGCTGCCCTTGAAGACGAAGACGTTGGATGTCTTTCGGACTGGCTTCGCACAGTCCGTGATAAGGTAAAATCTCGCATTTCACGTCTTCGTTCTTTACACACTGTCATCAACACTACATCTGCCTTCGATGACCCTTCTGTACGGGAATGTCTAGATGCTTTACACGATAAATATGTTGTTGTGCCTGCAGACAAAGCATCAAACAACATCATTTTTGTCTGCAAGCAATATTACATTCAATGTTTAAAGAACGAACTTCAGATTAACTCAGATGATGAGAGTAGCACAACATACTCTCTTTCAACCTTATCTGAAGAGGAAATATTGCAGAACCATTCAACAGTTTTGAGTGAATTTGGCATCGAGTTAGCGCAAGATGACAAGGTATTACCTTATCTATATTGGATTCCTAAGATCCATAAGAATCCCTATAAACAACGTTTCATAGCTGGTTCCAGTAAGTGTACAACAAAACGCTTGTCACAACTTTTAACCATCATTTTATCAACCATTAAACCTGGTTTGGTACTGTATTGTTACAAAATTTATGAAACTACTGGGGTCAATCAAATGTGGATATTAAAGAACTCCAAAGAATTGTTACATATTATACAAAATAACAAAACATGTACAATTCAATCCACACATTTGATTTTTCAACGTTGTACACAACCATCCCACATAACAAACTTAAAGACAGGCTATCATCTCTCGTGAAGAAAGCCTTCTTTTACAAGAATGGTAGTCGTAGGTATGAATACATTGCCATCAAGCGCAACTTAGGCTATTTCACCAACTACAGTGATGCCAAACTCAAATACAATGATGTTGAGGTGATTCAAATGCTATATTTCCTAATTGACAACATATTTATCAAGTTTGCTGGCATGACATTCAGGCAAACCATAGGCATTCCCATGGGCACAAACTGCGCCCCACTTCTTGCAGACTTATTTTTGTATTCGTATGATGCATTCACTTCAGAAATCCGGGTGTAAAAGGATTGCCAAGCGATTTAACAACACTGACAGATATATCGATGATCTCATCAGTTTAAACAATCCTGGTATATCCAATTATCTACACCACATCTACCCAGATGATTTAGAAATAAAAGGAACAGCTGAAAGTGTGGACTCGGCATCATACCTAGATGTACTGTTTTAAATTAGACATAATACACTATATACTAAGCTGTATGACAAAAGAGACGATTTCAATTTTGAAATCATAAACTTTCCCTTTTTGTCGAGCAATATACCGTCATCTTCAGCTTATGGTGTGTATATTTCACAACTCCTCAGATACAGTAGAGCATGCCATTCATAGGAAGACTTTCGAGTTAGACACAGCCTATTAGCTCAAAAGTTAGTGAGGCAAGGATTCTCAGAAAGTAGATTAGTAAAATCATTTAAGAAGTTCTACGGTAGATACGGAGATGTTGTATCAGAATATGACCTGTCTGTTTCTCAGTGACAGCATACCAAATTTTGACTCACAAAAGTAATTTGGTGAATTCACCAAATAACAATGAATTTGTCGCTTTGGGTCAATCTTGACGGGTGCGGCTAGCTGGCAGGGTACGCTTACCCATTCCGGACACCTGGTACCACCACTATTTCGTGGTTCAAGATGGCCCCATTGCCTTTGTCATCATCTATATGTTCCTTGGACCTGGTAAATTTCACAGTTTACCTTGAATGATAACGATTATTGGACCTGATTTGATGTCTATTTCAACCGGGACTTGAACCCACAACGCATGGCACCCAATCACCTAGCGTAGAGGCCAACAGACAAACCAGACAAATGCAGAGCCATGCCCCAAAACGCCAAACCAAACTTGGCACTAATCATGATCCCAGCCCATTTCGAGCCGGGCTTTAAGGGAAGTGCGGTGGCCTTTGAAAGACCCTTTGGTTTGGTTTTGTACCGTAGTATAGGAAGAAAACCCGACCTATCGTCGTTGCTGTAAATGTTTGTGTTGTTTGTAGCCTCTTTTTGCCTATTTGAAGAATCGTCTTTGCAGCCTTCCCATCCTGCGTTCTGTGTAGCGAGTGTATTTGATCTCTCTCTTAAGTTTGTGATGTACAACTGTCTTGTGTCCACGTGCTCTATTGGGCATGGAGGTAAATAGTTAGAGACCAGGGTGATAAATTGTTGCCACAGTGTCTTTCCAGGTGTTGCCACTCTTGAAGGAATTCAACACTTGTTATTTGGGCCTGGTAAGTATTCTTTAAGGTCTACCTGTAGGCTACATGGTACTGAATAAGGGCCAGTTAGGTTTCAACACATTCGATACCCTTGGCTTTCGCTTATACCCCATTGTATGAGTAACTGGGATCGGAAATGGAAAGGCTTCATTAATATCAATCTTTGCTAAAATTAATTCTCGTTTGGCTTACAGATGGTCACCTCTACTTGTTTCGGTGAAAATTTGACTTTCATTTGACAAAACACTGAGTATGACTTTCTTCTGTGTGTTATTTAGGCCTATGAAAAATATGAAAATTGCATACATATTGTTGTCAAATAAGACATATTGTTGTCATGTAAGACATAGGCTTAGGCTTCCCTGTAATCCTACAAATGAGACAAGTGGGAATTTATTGAGTAGATTACAGTAATCGAAGAGAATGGTTGACACTATGGAAAGACTTATCTCGGACTGTGGGACCTAACTATGAAAGAACAGCACAGAATACTTGCCCAATGTATGAACTGTTCATGTATAATACAGGCAGTACTCTACAACATGGAATGTAAAACATACAAATCAAAGAAGTGGCAAATTTTCTCAACTTTTCACAAAGTTTATATTCCATCATTAGTATCAGGATTAGGATTTTCCCAATCTATAAATAAGCTATTACTTGATTACACCTTGATTCAGCATGACTAATATTTTGCATTTGCCACGCAACTAGCCATGCCCGTCCTTGGATCGCGAACAATACCTTTAATAAAGCTTTTGAACGCTTTTTGTGAATTATGTAAGATGTCCTCTCTGTGGAGTATAATGTGTGAAGCCGTTGTCTAGCTCAATTGACTCTGATGATCATGTTGACTTCTTTTTTCTCAGCTGCTGGTGGCTGATCTAACTCGAAAGTTAGATCAATCTAGTCTCTCTGATTCGATCATGCTGGTGGGAATGGTATCTTTAAGCATCGACCCTAAAACGTCTATTTTTAGGGTCTAAGCTTCAAAGACGTCAGCGTCTAAAATTGGTGAAATGTCATCCATGATAAGAAACTAATGACAGATTCACCCATAAGGCTTTTTATACATTGAGGTGTCAATGGGAATACAAGCCTTTTTAGTAATTTTCTGAGGTTTGTCTCGCCTTCTTATTGCTTGGTGTAGAGAGTGTTTGGTCGCCTTATGTTTACTATTTAGTTGCGTAATTCGAATGCGTTCTGTGACATTTGGCTTTTTGGGTTTTAGTTCCAGAACTATTTTGCTATTGAATTTTAGTACCAGTCGAAAATGTAATCCTCATTGGGAGTATATAGTGTTCTGCATTTGTAAAATAATTTCGAAAATTGGTTATGATCTCTGTTTTCTGGTAAGAAGGCTAAAATGTTGTCGATCCATCTATCTTAGTATGGAGAAGCTATATTGTGGATTAATGGTGATTGGTTTTGAGCGATAAAAGATTCTCTCGTGTTCCCGTGTGGCATTAAAAGTAACACTAATATTATATAGGGCTCAGCCCTTGGTGTCGCGCCAGGGGTTAAGATTGGCAATGTTATTTGTATTGATTCATGATAAACTGTAATTGTTACTTCATAAACGTTTATATGACAACTATGCCCAGTTTCCCTCTGATGAAAGCAGTTCACGTACTTACACGACGTCAAACCCTGCAGCAGGGCAGGTATAGATTTTCTGTAGCGTGTAAAAATTTTGGACAAAAATTGGCAATTTTTACAATGATAACAGCCTATGGCGTTAAACAAGGGACGTATTATGCAATAATTATCATTGCAATGGTAACCGCACTGCCCACCTTCCACTTGCAAGCTGAAAACTATAGCGTTTCGTCTAAAAACTTGCAATTTTTGAATCTAATTATTGACACAGGGGGCGCTCTTCTATAATTCAATCCCAGCATTCTTTGCGTATGCCCCCGTTCATATGCACGACAGTTTTCTCCATTTATCTATATCAACGATACTTTGTATCAGCGACAAGGTATATAATAACATTTACTGGCTAATAAAAGAGGTATACTTTATAAAAGGCATGTTATATCATAGTAATTTGTTTCATATTTGTTTATTTACGAGTACTCAAAAAAAAAACATGGTGGCGCCCAAGAAAGAAGGGTACACTTCCGGTTACTCGCATAGTATATTATAAATAAGCGCATGCGTAGTCAGTAAGCCGCTGGCGCGACTATTAATAGTGAGCTCTGATTTGCCCAGACGGTCACGTGACTGTGCATATATTTACGATATACTGTAAGTTGGCCATTCCTATCTCCAAAGAGGGTTTCTTTCACATTGTTTTTATTTTCATCACAACTTTCAATTACTGATATAATATAGCGATACAACCCCTATAAGTTTTGTACACCACTCGAGCTCGGTTTTGACCATTTCACTCCTTATACACACGAGAGGAGTTCGTGCGTATATGTTGTTTACCGGTCGAAACTGTGTGGTATCCTTTCCAAGTGGTGCTTTATTGCTTATATATCTCTCGCGATACAATTAAATAAAAGAGATTGATTGTTGCTGCTGTCATATCAACTTAGCATGCGACTATGACATCAAATTTAGTGTTTGTGGGTTTGAAATATATAATTTGTGACATATTATAACTGTTAACTTTCTTTCCCTAATTTGCGTTATTGAAATGAGTAAAATGTCTTTTATTTAGTTTGTTAAATAAACAAGTCACTCTCAGTCTCTGGTTGTACATTGACTCCTTTTATTTCTAAAGCCGACGTTTCGAACCCACACGGGGTCCTTCTTCAGGGTACCGTAGACCCTCGAGAAAAACGGGACAGGCAACTCCGATAGAGAACAAAGGATTATGGGATTAGCAGCGTGCGATCCTACTTGGAATAATTAAGAGGTGTTAATGGGTCGGGGACGGAATGAAGCTGGACCCGATCGACTGCACAACGTCCGGTTCATAGACACGTGCATGCGGGTATACGGTAATAATGTTTTCGGATTACAAGTTATTTCGGATTACCCGCAAGTCCATTTTTAGAAATAAAAGTGTTACAACTATTTTGAGAAGAATACGTCAAAATGGTTTTAAAGTACTTTTTACATATTGGTAGCGAGATTCGACGCAACTATAAGTCTGCAGGGAGTCAGTATGTTGCTGTAAAGTGACAAAGTTTCGAATAGAAATCCGAAACACATACCGCTGCAGTTCCAGACTTAACAGCAGTTGACATCACAGAGTTGTTTACATTCCGCAATCGTCCGTGTATCTCCGAATTTTCCCTCATTTTTGCAGTTTTTTAACCGTCGGAATATTTTCTCTGCGAGGAGTGCTCCATGATTCGGTAAAGTATGTTGTTTGATAACTCTGAACGGCGAAATTTACGAGGACAGCGTTCAGCTTTGTGTAAATGCATGTCTACCTTACTGCTTCTGACTCCATCAACCGATGAATAGTCCCGATTAATCGCGAAGTTTCTCCTGACAGCGAAAGTCGGTGTTACAAATGTATTTTCTAGTACTTTGCGGATGTACACATGTGTAGCTTATCCGAACTTTGGTGTTTCTCTAGGCTAAAACAGTACCAAAATGTTAGAGGTCGTGTATTTGAGCTCCGATGGAGTAGTCATTTTTTGTGTTCCCTGATTTTCGTCAAATGTTGCGTGACAGATGAAATAAAGGTCAGATTTTCGTTTCGCAGGACTGGGGAAGTGTAAACCTGTCTAACTTGTAAATGTTTGTTGTGATCGGAGATTTTTATGGTAGGGAATGTAAACTTATATTGTCGATATCTAGCAAGAGTTTTCTGTAGCGTCTATGGCTAAATGTACACTGTTTTTATCGTCTGGTTTTTTCCCGTTGGCTTCGGCTTGAATCCAAAATGTGATCTTCATCGTTACCAGAACATTTACCATGATTAGTATAAAAAACCCTCAAAATTCTCTGTCATTACTCGGAACGTGCCATGCAAGAGCAAAGTGTACATATTCAGAACGTCAGTTTGATCGTTAATGAGATTCAGTGTTAAGTACGAAGTATTGTTGTCGGGGACCGCTTGGCAAATAAACTAATGTATTCCAAGATAGAAACCTCAGCAGTTGCCTGTCCCGTTTTTCTCGAGAGTCTATGAGGGCACTAAACAAATGAAAGAAAACATATTCAAAGCGTAAATACAAAGATAACAAAGCTATTTGTGAAAGCCGTACCGAAGTGGTAAAAATGAATACAGTATAGTGGTTTGCTAAATTAATGGATACAATATGCAATATAATAGTTGCAAAAAATAAAGAAGATGAACTGATAAGGAAATACACTATTTACAGTGGTGAAACTTACATTGTAGGAGAATAAATTTTACTATAACCCAAACAGGATTCGAACCCCCACACACTCACGGCAACATCGCCTAGCTGATAGGCCTCACACAAAACCAGTCGGCCACTGCTTCCAACCCAGAGCCGGTAGTGTGTGGCTCAGACTCTAGGTGGAACAGAGTGTGAATAAGAGGGCTCCCTAGTAGCTAATACAATGGTGAAAATGGATATGGAGTTAGGGGTCACCAGTCTTTTTGTTGATACCATAAGGGTGGAGGGTATTAGTTTGGATATGATTTTCAGTTCGAGTGATTTTCTTATTTTATCTTGTTTCGAGTAAACTTTGCAAATACCGATGAAAGTGAAATGATTGATGCTGTGATCCGGGCTTTTGAAATATTGGGCGATTAGGGTGGGTTTATTTGAACGTATGCTGTACAGGTGTTCATAGATTCTTTTCCGGAGTTCCCGTTTTGTTTCTCCAACATACAAAAGGTGACATTTGGAGCATTGTATTGTGTAGATGACATTCCGGATACTGCATGATAATTGGCAAGTTATTTTGTATGAGTTACTAGTGGTGTGGTTGATGATGACATCATGGTCCTGAATTAACATAAATTTGCATTGATTGCATTGTGTGCATGGCTGGCATTTTCCTGGGTTGGGGTGTTAATAGTGGTGTGCAATTTTTCTCTCACAAGTGTTTTCTGAGATTAGGCGGTCGGCGATAGGCTACAACGGGAACAGTTGGAAAGGCTTCTTTTATGTACCACCATTTTAACTTTTTAGTGCTATTTAATGCCCTATGGAGTATTTTTCTATGTTCCTTTTAACAAGTAAATGTCAGTAAAGTAACACAAACGTTTGAGTCTAGGCAATGTCACTGCATAATTTTTGAGTTTACCCCATCAAGCCATATCTTGTTGGAAAAACAACTGCGTTAGTGTTTCAGAATATGATATTAATGTGACTTCCTTATTCGCTGCGTTTGGTAGGAGAGGAAACATTACCCATACCCCTATCCCTTAAATGTATTTTATAGAGGGGTGTACGGCATACCATATATATAAGAAAACAATCGACGCATCCCATAAATCTCAAGATACACGCTTTTAATGTGTTTTTCTTTACTTCTCTATTGCATTAAGTTCTGTCAAATGATATATAAATACCTTGTAAAAATTGTTTGGAGGAACAAGAACTTAATTATTGGGTTTAAAATTAAGCAAATGTTACAATTTACATTTCATGTCCGATATAAATCTAATCGATGTTTGAATATCGATTTATCCCTAGTAAGTTGTATACCAAAGGTAAGAGAATTATCTGGGCTTTCTAAGAATGTATTGTTTATGGTATTTTTTGTTTTTGTTTCCGACTAGCGGTAAATATGTTACCCCTAACACACTCCTATTTTTCTACTGAGGGCGTGACAGCCCTTAACAAACAAGTCATTACACTCTTACGGACCATCAGTTAAATGAAAAATAAGCAGATTATGACAGCTGAGAATACTAGCTAACAAAAAATCATAGCGGGTAAAATGCCTTAGAGGGGATGATTTCGATACCTGGCCAACGAAATAACTGTTTTGTGCATAAAGTTCAAAAAATCAGTGAACTTAAAATTGACACAAACTGAAAGGCATAAGCTTTGTAACTTTCAAATATGCAATATTTCTAAATAAAACTATACATGTTTGGAAAGGCCAATTTCAAAGCTTTCAAAAAGTATAACATTATATGGTTTCATAATTCATGGCTCGAGGCAGAAAGGGAAGCATTACCCCTACCCCTTATATGATAATTTTTTTTTTAAAAAATCACTTCAAATTGACACAAACAGAAAGGAATAAGCTTTGTAACTTTAAAATATGCGACTTTTCCCGATAAAACTATACATGTTTAGAAAGGCCTATTTAAGGGCTTACAAACAGTATAACATTTGTATGGTATCATAATTCATGATTCGAGGCAGAATGGGAACATTACCCCTACCCCTTATATTATAATTGTGTTTAAAAATCACTTAAAATTGACACAAACAGAAAGGGATAAGCTTGGTAACTTTAAAATATGCGACTTTTCCCGATAAAACTATACACGTTTGGAAAGGCGCTTATCAGAGCTTTGAAACAGTATAACATTTATATCGTTTCATTGCGAGGCAGAAGGGAAACATTACCCCTACCCTTATATTATAATTTTGTTTAAAAAATCACTTAAAATTGACACAAACTGAAAGGCATAAGCTTTGTAACTTTAAAATATGCGACTTTTCCCGATAAAACTATACAAGTTTGGAAAGACCCTTTTCAGAGCTTTCAAACAGTATAACATTTATATGGTTTCATAATTCATGGTTCGAGGCAGAAAGGGAAACATTACCCCTACCCCATATGTTGTAATTTCGTTCTTAAAAAATCACTTAAAATCGACACAAACTGAAAGGTTTAAGCTTTGTAACTTTTACATATGCAATTTTTCCCCATAAATCTATATATTTTTAGAAAGGTCTGATGCAGCACTTTCAAAAAATGTAACATTTTTATGGTTTCATCATTCATGATTCGAAACAGAAAGGGAAACATTACCCCTAGCCCTTATGTTACACACGGATATATGGCATACTGCTTAATAAGAAAACAAGCCCAAGCACCCACTAAATCTCAAGACACATACTTTTAATGTTGTTTGTCTTGTTTATTGCACTGAGTTCTTCCAAAAATATATAAATATCTTATGAAAAATTGTTTGGAGGAACGGGAATTAATTTTTGGGTGTGAAATTTAGCAAATTTTACGATTTAGGGTCAATGGCCGATATAAAGTCTAATCGACGTTCGAATATTAATTAATCCCTATTAAGTTATATATCAATGAAAAGGCCATGATCTTAGCTTTCTAAAAATGTAAAGTTTATAGTATTTTGTTGTTTCTGTTTCCGTAGAACGGTAAATACGTGACCCATTGTTGAAATCCAAGATGGCGGTCAAAATGGCGGCAAAGATGGCGCCAAATGAACCCAATGGACACTATTTGATTTTGGGAACATCAAAATTCATTAAATATAGACCCTAAGGATTACAAAAATGTAGGTTAAAAAATACATCCATGGGGTGCATGGGAACCCTACCTTCCGATCCGACTATGCCGCCCGTATTGTTTTGGGTTATGAGAGACGAAGTACTGCCAGCTCCATGTTTGTCACAATTGGCTATGCAACTTTGATGCTCTTCTTATAGTACGTTTATCAAGCAGTGGAAATACGAGTGTACGTCAAGTTTATGATTGCATGTATTTTATTTCTGATCTCCGCAAAATGTGGATAGAATCACTTTCCATTGAGCGGTGTAGTGTTTTTTGCATGATAATGCACCGCTAAAATCACTTCTTCAGTGTGTATTATGACATTTATTTCTATGTACCTTAATTCATTAATGTACTGAGATTTCTATGGACATATTTAGTCCGAAATAAAGTGAAATAATAATATAATAATAACTAGTATTCAACTATAAAGTATTGTTTAATTCGGATTGGTATCATGACAGGTGTTCCACTAGGAAATCTTACTGGGCAAAATTTGAAAGTACACTGGGAGAACATGCGTCAGGCTTAGGAGGAAGTGTCAAAGGGGGTTTCCCGTTGCCTGCGTAGAAAATTGTGAGAAACTGATATATGCACTGGTGCAATCTTAGACGTGTTTTTAATTTGCTGTTTTATTACTAAGTAAAACTGTTAGAACACCCAAAGTGGGAGAGCGCGAGAGGGGGATGTCCCCCTCTCGCGCGTCGAAAATTTAGATAAATTGAGGTGTGTAATGGTGCAATCTGAGAGGTGTTTTAATTTACTTTGCACTTGGCAAAATTGTTTGAAAATGACATTGAACATTATTTTTACAACATTTTTTGCATGATCAGTGTATGAGTCACAATATTCAAAACCAAACAATGACAGTTCAGTTTGTAAAAAAATTCTCAGTTTGTAGGAGATTGAAGACCAAAGAATATGCAGAAATGGAAAATCTGTTACTTTCTTGTGTCATTTTTCCAGCTGCCAGCTTCTAATGAAAAGCCTGAATACGGCAGAGTTAGTTGTCAAAATGGTTATTGAAGTGAAGTCATTTAAATATATGTTTTTTGTGACGGTAAGGATAGATTAACAACAATTCAGTTTTGTCCTAGATCCTGTAAAAATTTTAGAAATTGATGTGTGCAATGGTGCGATCCGTGATGTCAATTAAGCAATAACCCCCGCCGCAGGAGGGTATACACGAGATTTTGGTACAATGCGCGACATATAGCACGAGCCGATAGGCGAGTGCTATATGGAGCGAATTGTACCAAAATCGAGTGTATACCCGACTGCGAAGGGGGTTATTGCTATTATATTATATCAGCTTGTGTGTCTTTGTCGTCTTGGTCCGGCATTTTCGTCAGTTTCAGCCCAAAATGCAGAAAACTGACGTCTGAGAGATCGAACGTCGGAAAATCATCGCCCGAGACCGAGCATTTTACAAGTTTTGGATTACGTTGACAACACACGAACACAATATCCTACGATAACATACGCATTATGTTCATCAAATTTTATTAATATTTACATGCAACACGAACTGCTTCAGACACAGAAATGGGTCAAGAGTTCAAAGCAAACGAAAAAGTAACATTTTTTTCGTAAATTTACATAAAAACAATAGCGCTGGCTTTTTTTTTGCGTAGTAACACTAAAAATAGATTTGTCTAAGTCCGGTGTGCGCCAACCGTCGTAACATTCAGACAGAGGAGGTAGTGCAGTGGGGTTACAGGTTCTATTTTTGATGGATATTTTGGATGGATAATTTGTGCCAGAAAACGTGCAGTTTTGAAATAATCCAGACATGGATTACGGCGACTGTATGAACAGTTGTAATATGCGAGCAGAGTGTGTTGCCCGATTCAGCGAGAGCTGGACGCTGACACAGCGATTTTCGTCGCAGTCGCCAGGAATGGTCGCATTGTTATTTTGAACTTCTTCAAGTCTGTTACAGCCCAAACTCAAGGAAGGAATGTCTGACGTACCGTTACAGTGAGGAAGTTTCAATTTACATGTATTTGTGTATGAACGAATATTAGTAGTAGCTTCGTTTTAAGGAGCGGTATGTCGCCTCTCGACTCCTGCTGAATCGATCAAGCAAACTACACAGTGCGCTGTTACTCTATACAATTTTGTACATCATCATACCAAAATAAATGTGTTGCTTCGGAGATTTCTTTCATCATAGACCGCTTATTTTCACCAAGAGGTGAGTTACAGAACCATACTTTATCTCTGTATCGAAATTCGAACTCGGTCTTTGAAACAAAGCGGACTGTTTCGGATTAAGTTCAGAGCCACATCGTTCAAATGCACCGACCGGGCAATTTTCAAAAATACTTGTTTAGGGGCCCGTTTTACCACCGCTATCAGTGCTAAAACAATATTTTAGCATCGCTCTCGTCCAATCAGAATGGCGCATGGTAGCATGATATAATATAATTTGTTTTTTACTAGTAAAGAATCCCCGAAGGGAGAGAGCACGAGAGGGGGGTGTGTGCAATGATGCGATCTGAGGGGTATTTCATTTATTTCGCACAAAAAATTGAGTAATCCCCTTCTTACTCTACACATTTTGAGCAACCTCCTTCAAGTTTCAATTTTGGAGTGACGCTACCCCCACCCCCGCATTCCTCTGACCCCCGGCTGTAAATAATGACGGCTCCCTAATGAGTAGACGCGACCATTAATTTTACCGACCGTCACCACAAATGAGCCTGCCGGTACATAAGCGTTGGTCAGTAAACTTGGGTCTACTATTATTAGTAGCGTCGTCTATTTTGCTTCAGCAGATCCACAATTTACTATTTGGCAATGGCATTGTCGTCGTGGCAAACGCTAAAAGTTGAGCAAGCTATGAATGTGTGAACATTGACTCCATTTGCGATAGAGGTTCATATACACGTATTTTCAATCCGTATTTTTACTTAGAAGACGAGGTGATATCCGCCATGTGGTACTTTTTTTAAAGCTCGATCATCGAAGATCTTGTCAAAATCCCTAATCGACTTTTGTGATCTGTTTACGGCAATCGAAAGCTTTGTATACTGGGCAGACAAACTGCGTCCCGGATTTTTGAAATTCGCTTTTCCAAGCCTTCAAAGTGTCAACTTGACTATTGCATAAATTTTCGGCCTTTGTCCAGGTTTGTCATGATACCTTCACTCCCAAGCCCTATATTGGAAATTTGGGACACCTTCTTTCAGATATTCATTCACTGTCCTGAAGTGAGAAATCAGGCTAATCTGTCAAGGCGCTGCCAACTTGTACTTATTTGAATAAAGTACCCACTTCCGAAAACGGAACTGAGAAAATCGACGATTTGTGTAAAGGAACCACCGTCACACTCTGTAGCCAAGAAGTCCGACTCACGCACCCAGTTTCTGCGAATATTATGACACCCGTAGTATGTTTCAATACTTAGCGTGAGTTTTGTGAATTAAGTACATGTTTGGAATTGCAGATCGTGTGAAAACAGCAAGAAATTACACGCTGAAACGGCTATCGCTTGGTGCCAGGTGTTGGTGGTATTTACACAACAAACTCATAAGAGCAGCATATTAACTGACTGTATACTCAAGAATTCACGGTCAAGATGAAAATGTTGAAACTTGTGTAAAATAGTCTATCCGATCAAAACTGAGTGCTGTCGTCGTGTCGGGCATTAACTATAGAAATAACGGGCGACGCGCTGACCATTAACGTTTATTTGTGGGCAAGGGCGAGAGGAAAGCCAAAAATTAACGGGTGAGGCTTGCCGAGCCCGTTAATTTGGCTTTCCTCGAGCCCGCGCCCACAAATAAACGTTAATGGTCAGAGCGGAGTCTGTTATTTCCATTATATTATCAGCGAACCCAAGAAAACCGTCAAAATTTCCGAAAATTTCAGGAGCGAACGACAACTGGGCCCCAGAAACTGAGCAATACACGACGCACTGTCACGCGCGCTGTAAAAAATTGGCAAATCCGGAGATGTTTTCAGTAAAAAGTATCTCAACTTGACCTACAAGTGCTCCATTTTATTTTGTGATTGATTATGATTTACGTTTGAGCTGTACAGTTACGATACTTTGAGTTCCTCATCTTATATTCATATTCACGGGCATGTAAACAAACCATTATTGTGTATTTGTGGTCAGTCACGTGGTTCAGCTCGCCCAATCAAAATGCGACGGGCAGGGCATTGTAATATAATTTTTCTTAACATGACATAAATGGTCAACTTCCTGTCTCGTGGTCGGAAATGTATGCATGTTCTTTGTAAGAAGTGATTATCGAGTTCATGTTAGCGCCGAATGTCGTGCGATCAAGACCATAACGTCGTAAAATGTATTTTCGTAGCTTTTGCACTTCGCCGCAGACTTGGCAATTATGCAGCAGTCAAGGTAATCCCTGAGGGACCCCCACCTCCGGCGATACGGAACAAATGTGGGGGAATAGGGAGCCGTCATTATTTATGGCCAGGGCATCGAGGAATTTCATAGAAAACTCCGAAATTTTGAGTGAACCCCCCCCCCCCCGTCAACCATGATCAATTTCAGCAGCCCGCTCTGTAACTCAGAAATTTTGACTGACCCCCCGCCCCTATAAGAAAAAGTACCAATCCATGTTTTTATAAAACTTACAAAATACAGCAATTTTAAAGTACTTGTTTTCCGGCGGGAATTTTCCACATTATCTTGCCCTAGGGGGTGGGGCATTTGATTAATTTCATAAGATTAATTCCCAAATCTCCATTATGCCCCTAGGTAGGGGGTTGGGCTTGATATTGACTGCTGCGTTACGTCAGCGATTTGCTAGTGTTATTTTCAAAGTTCATTATGGTATGTTTTTGTCTTACAGATAGTACTGATTTTATCAAACTAAGGAAGCGTTCAGTTATTACGACCGGGGCTGTGCCGGCAAAATCCAGGGGGTCACCTTGAATTTGAAAACTGCGAGGGGTTCATGAGTTGTTTCAAACAGTATAAAGGGAGGTCCCTTACTAATAAATACCCGCCCCGTCAAAAAATCATTTTCAGTTTTCAAAAATATATGATTCGCTGCATCATTTTATCCTCTGAAGTCATTTACCTATAAATTCGAATAGAATTATAATTATAACTGAACGCTCCATAATACTCACGCCGTGGCGTAGAACAGCACAGGCTGCCGTCATACCATAATTGTACAAGTTGTGAACTGAATGTGCTCACGTGTTTTACAACAGTTCATTAATGGTAGTATGCTTCACAAAACAATCAGATATCTGTTATATCACTATATGTAGCAGGTTTTATCAACTTCGCACAGTATTTTCAGAGTTTAATCACTAATTACAAAATTTTATTTAATATGCAAATGATCCATTGATTAATTTGAAACTGCTCAATGCTTCATGGGGCATTAGATATCAATCAGATCAATACTTGTGGCACGTTTCATTAAATTTCATGTGTAATTTTAGAGTAATGTCACTAATTACAAAGTTCACTACATATGCAAATGAGCCTTTAATTAACTTTACACTGTTCAATCTTTCTTAGCACAATAAATATTAATCAGATCAATATCTGTAGCAGGTTTCACCAACTTCGGTGGCCGTAATTTCAGAGTTAAATACCTAATTGCAAAGTTTACTAAATATGCAAATGAACCCTTAATTAACTTCACACTAAATGCTTTACAACACAGTCAGATATCTGTAGATTAGCATATGCAGCAGTTTTCATCACATTTAATGCATGTATTTCGGAGTTATATGACTAATTATAAAGCTTCATTAAATATGCAACTAGATATATACCACTATAATATTTGTTGTACGTATCATCAAGTTTGGTGCAGGAATGTCACAGTTATGTTTCTAATAACAAAAGTTCATTGAATATGCAAATGAGCAGATAATTGACACGACACTCTCAGTATCATCATAATTTTCTGAGACTGTCATGTGGGAAAAGTTTCATGAAATTTTGTGCAGTATTTTTTGATATATGTCTACACTGTCATTACGTCTCCATAGGGCAACCATTGTACGAAAAAAAATGATATTGCATAACGTCATTAATATGCAAGCCACACTAACCAAAATCTAATCAGTTCTTGCAAGTAGCATATGGTACCTGTGTACTAACCTGGCTTAATCTGTTCAGGCGTTTTTGAGTTATCGTGTAGACAGACAGACAGACAGACACACACACACACACACGGACAGACAGACAGACATCGCCATGACATTAGCCCACGTGTGTGAACACGTGAGCTAATAAATGGTTACCATGTACCATTGATGTGCGAAAAAACCACCTATAGATGTAACAGTCGAAGAATTTACCCTATAGATAATAATAAGGAAAGCAACTCTACACATTATTCATTTCTTAATTGTGCGCGTTTAGTGTGTTTTGTTTGTTTTGTAAGTGTATTTTACGTGTCCCTGTTTTGTGTATAGAACTGATTGGCCACGGCGGAGACACAGCTGTGATCTGCGTGTCAGTATAGTCTCTACTCCAGAGTGGAAAGACTGCATACACAAACGATCTGTCTTTCGATAATTTGCCTTACTTTCCTCATCAGTCGCCTCAAATTAATCTTCTTGTGTGGAATAATTGATATATCGACTGTATTCCTATGTTGTCCCATTTGTAGTTTGTTCCTTCTTTTGGGTGCTGATTTTGTTCTACTGTGTTCAAGCTAGTGTTCATATTGCGTTTACTAGATTGAAATATAGATATATATGTTCTCGCCAACATGTTTTGTGTCGTACGTTTCTGTTGTAAGGTTGCATATTTGTCTGTTGTTTTTTTCTGAGTTGTCAGTTGTAAACTTTCTGTGGTATCACTGGTTGACGAGTTATTATGACGCTTCTATATAATGTAATTATTAGTGTCTTGAACTGCTGTTCCACTTCCTTTATTTAACTGTTTGATCTGTACCTTGCCGTTTTCTGATAGTGTTCTCAATGTATTCTATTCTGTGTTTTGGTTAGGAAACCTAGTTTCAGAAAATTATACAACAGCATCACACTTGTCTTATTAAAGTTTATTATTTACTCAAAGCATTGATAAACAAATGATCACAGATATAAGTTCAAGTTTATTACATTTATGGTTAATTTGTTTATTACATTTGTGGTCCCGAGTTGTTACATTAATGGTAGGCTGTTTTACTACATTTGTTGTCGACTTTATTACAATTGTGGTTAATATTACATTTGTGGAGACAATCACATTTATGGAGGTTACAGATGTGATGTCTTGTCAGCTTCATAAATATTGCGGTCTTTTGTTGGACGCTATCGGTAGTTTCGCCTACGCGGAATATTCCCGCGTTGGCGAATTAAAGAAGGTACAAGGTTTATGCCGGCCAATCTCCTCCTCACCAATCAACTAGCTCATCATCGATGGCCTTTATTCTGGATTGCTTGGTTCCACTCGTAACTTTTACTCTCGGTCCCGTCAATATCGATATCATCGTCGTTGTTTTCGCTCCAATCTTAACTCAATTAATGAGTCATGCAACATGCCCACATATCTTGGAATGTATTTTCTTCGGGACTCTCCAATTAACATAGCAAGATGAAACTCTTCAACGGACTTTGACACTATGGGTCCTCGTTAAGAAAGGATTTTTCTCGTAAATTACCAACGTTTTGCTTTTCTTTTAATGTTCTTAATGAAACCTTCTCAATCCTTTGTACGTCAGCATCAAGACTCCTAATTTTTCATTTCCGCATCTAAATTATAAAACTCTCTTGAGCTTCATGATAATGCCATGTTGTTCCATATAATGGCCAAAGTCCTGACAAGTAATATGTCCTCGATGTGCTCTGTAGTGAATATCTGGTCTTGGCCTCCTGCAGATTACTCTGGTAATCTTAGCACTAAGCCTAGCACTAGCACTAGCCTTTAGTAAATGAAGTCTTCTCTGACCACAATGTTCAATTGACCGTCGTTTTATCGTAATTGTTTAACTGCTATCATTTTTCTGACACAGCAGGACAAATATGACTCAAACTCTAAAAACATGCAATAACGTATCACTCTCTGACGCGGCAGCAAATATATGTGTTGTTAACATTGTTGTTGTTTTCACTGCTGAAAATAATTAAGGTATCCGAGCTTTTTCTTGGTATTCTGTTTCATTGTATAGTACTTATGGTCCTGTAAAAGTGGTTAAATGACTTGAAAGCAAAGAGTAAACTAAAAAGCTACATCGTCTTTGAGGCTCCTGAAAAATATCTCCTCCCACCGTGTGAATTCAATGGTTAAGACACAGTCCCTCCACCCCCACTGTAGACCTCTTCACTCTGTTCCTCAGAAATGGTGTTGAAATCGATGTCTTGTCATCAAGAGAAATGAAATCATGATCATAATGATTACATTGTTGTTGACTGCAAATAGTCTAGTCAAACGCAACCAAAACGTGTAAATACGAAACACAGCCTATGTAACGCATGCGCATTGTCCTTTAGTTCATTGCATGTCAGGTTAAAATGGTGTCATCGTTTATGCTAATGTTAGACCAAAGCCGCGATAATCTCTTTACGCGAATAAACAGTGTACCGGAAGCGCAATGCGCATCAGGATAATAGAAATAGATTGCGTTTCCCGAACGTTTAGTGGAGGGACCGTGGTTAAGACCAGCACGCATGCCTAGAGAGAAAAAACAAAATTGGACAAATAAATATGTAGGTTATTGCCTACCCACCTTATTATACAATGGTATAATCTGGTCTAAGGGACTACAAGTATAAATGAAATAGCTTATGATGCATGTGTATCGAAGCGTAAGGTTGGCGATTTTGGAAAGTTAATGTCAATTTAAATGTAAGTGTCTGGAGTGTAGTTTTTGTATTGCAGCAAAATGTCAGTATGCTAACGTTGAGAGCAGCCACTGTTGGGTATGATTAGTCAATTGATTTTGTATCAGGACCATGTACTTGCGGCATATAAGACAGTGAAGTGTAAACTGCAAAAGGTGTGAAATTGGGTTGAATAACTAATTTAAGTAAGACAGCGAACGAGGTAGAGACCCAACTTGAGGTTACGCAGACTCCATCGGGATAACTGAACATAGCTTTACAAAGAAGGAAACCATCCACGTCTGATTGTGGCTGCAAGAATAACACAACACAATCATCAGAAAAAAGGAAAACAGCGGCACCTGACAGAGACAGTACCGAGGATGGAGACTATATCGGTGATTTCATATTCATCAGTGATGGTGGAGTAGAGCTGGTAGGATAAGAAAGGACAGACAGGCACATCCATATCTACATTTATGTTTAAAGAAATATAATATAGACTAACGTATATCTGCAGTAATCATACTGTAAGAATCGACCACACTGACTCAGAGATGCTATTCAACTGAACTGATTTATTCAAGACCAACACATTAGCATACATTGACAATGACGTCATTCAAATGAATAGACTGACAGGTGTTCATAGATACTAATCATGACATCTTCCTTCTTTTGTAAACGAGTCTGAAATGCTCGACTGAACTGTTTGTTGTGTTGATAGAAATATGTTAATATTGCAATATATTGGTGACGTCATAAATAACAATTGTTACAGCAACGATACAACATCAAGAACAAACAAAATATCAAATTATTTAACTGCCTGACTATTGAAGCGTGGGGTGGACTACCCAGCTTCAGGGAGAGTTGAGGATTATTCTGCCTCGTTCTAACTCATCCCTTTCCCTGTCTTATGAAGAATATTCATCAAATCCAAACCGAACAGGCTTTCGGATGATCCGTCCACTGACGCGACCGGTGATTGGCCCCATGGTCGATGTGCTGTTGAGGGTTTGCAACGATGATGGACTTGGTGTGTTTTCTGAACCAGATAGTATTTCTCTTTGCGGACTTGTATGTGGTTGAACTGGCAACAAAGTTGGAGTAGTATCATCTGGTAACTCACATTTTGGTACAGCTAGAGTTTCCTTTGGAGTAAATAGCAGGTCACTACGGTTTCTCCTATATTGCCTGCTTTCGGCTTGTACAATATATGACCGAGGTTTTGTAGTAGTATGTATCACGGTTCCAGGTTTCAAAATCTTTTCTGGTGTGCGCACGCGCACTTGATCACCTGATTTTAAATCTATCAGTGGTTTCGATCCGCGGTCATAGTAAAATTTCTGAATTTTTTGGTTTCTCTTATTTTACGTTTCACATTCACAATCTTATTTTCTACTTTTGGTTCAAGGAGTGATGCCTTGGTGGGAATCAATGTCCTTGTCCGTCTACTCATTAACAACAAACACGATTGGAAATATTTTGGGTTTATAGGATTTTGAAAGTTTGTCAAAAATTATTGAAAAAAAAGGCACCAGACCATAATTTGTTGCTACAGACTAAGGTAAATTTCTTAATTTGTTCAATCTACTTGGCAACAAAGTTAAGTTAACTGCTTTATACTAAATCTAGTCACATTTGCTTTTTTTGCAAATGAAAATACAGTGAAATAAACAAAAAGTTTGCAAACTGTACTTATCATATAATTCTGCAGAATGTTTTGAATCTTACAATTTGGATTCTTTACCTGCTTTTGATATATCACGGTTGTCAAATTGCGAATTTTCGAACAGTATAACCACTACTTTGTTTGACTGCTGATAGTACATTATAAACTCTCCTATTTTTGCTAAACTGTCATTTTCATTGTGTGGTAGATGATCAGGAAACTAAGGTATTTCATACTTTTGAAGTTAGTACCTCAATAAGGCAAAGTAAAATAGTTAAAATTGTATTTTTTTATTCTATCTACTTAAAAAATACAAGGAGTTCAAGTAGCTGGTGAAATATTTGTATTAAAAAGATAGTTTGAAATTGAAAAGTTGAAAATGTCTAAAAATTATTCATGACAACACTACCTTATATTTTCAAGGCCACCTTGAACATGACCTCTATTTTTCAAGGCCACCTTGGACATGACCCTCTATTTTTCAGGGCCACCTTGGACATGACCCTCTATTTTTCAAGGCAACCTTGAACATGACCTTCTATTGTTCAAGGCCACCTTGGACATGACCCTCTATTTTTCAGGGCCACCTTGGACATGACCCTCTATTTTTCAAGGCCACCTTGAACATGACCTTCTATTGTCAAGGCCACCTTGGACATGACCCTCTATTTTCTCAAATTACCAAAACTTGGGGAATGGACAAAACAATAATGACAATTTCAAAGAAAACAATAGGATCTGTCATTTTGAAATGGTAGAAATCTATTTATTGTGCAAATTTATCAAAAGTGTCGGGTACCCTATAGCTGAAAGTTACAATATTACAGATTACCCTTAAAAACATGTGAATTGCAAAAACAGAAGAGTAGATGAGCTTAAATTTACTGAATAAACCAATATTACTACAATATCCTATTATCCAAAATATTTCCAATCGTGTTAACTGAACTGGTGATCCTAATCCTTCTAAAGGAGTGGTTTCTAAGTGCAAGTAGAGCAAGATACGGATCTTTATTATCATATTTCGCTTTCAGTAGCATTTTTTTTTATAGTCTGTATTGCTCTTTCCACCGTACCATTGCTTTGTGGATAATCGGGGATGGATGTAAGTGTTCAACATTTATACTGCTGAGCAAATGTTTTAAATTCATACACTGGCGTACTGTGGGCCATATCCGATATTACTACTTCAGGGATACCATGCCTTGCGAATTGTTCCTTATGTTGTTTTATGATACCTTTACTAGTTGTATTCGTGATTTCTGACACTTCAACGTATTTTGAGAAATAATCTACAAGCAGTAAGTACTTTTCTTTGTTACATTCAAAAATGTCAGAGCCCACTTTTTGCCATGGTCGATCTGGTATAACTCACCAAAATGTGAGTTACCAGATGATACTACTCCAACTTTGTTGCCAGTTCAACAACATACAAGTCCCGTCAAGCTGCCGCAAAGAGAAATACTATCTGGTTCAGAAAGCACACCAAGTCCATCATCGTTGCAAACCCTCAACACTTATTTCATCTCTGAATTGCCAATATTCTCTGATATCAGGATCAACATCATCTCTTTTATTTGGCCAGCCGTTCATTACTGTAGATATTAATTTTTGTAATATTGGATCATTTTTTTTGTTCCTTCTTTGAAGATCAATATAATATTTTCTTGTCAGTGATTGGCATGTTTGATAAAGTGTGAACTTCGAATTCATCTGTACTCTCCTCATATGCAATCTTAATTGGTGATCGACTCAGAGTGTCTGCAATATGCAGCTGATTACCTGGTTTATATTCAACATTTAAGTCATATCTTTGAATTTTTAGCATCATTCGTTGAATACGTGGTGGTGCAGCCGCTATAGGCTTTTTGTACAAGCTTTCTAGTGGTTTATGGTCCGTTTCTATGCAAACGTTATTTCTACCGTATAGTACTGATGAAATTTTCTACATCCAAAGACAATAGCCAACATTTCTTTGGAAACTCAAACTACCTGGTGGTGTAAGCTGTTCCATTTTGGCAATCCAACTCCTGACACCATGTAAGAATCGACCACACTGACTCAGAGATGCTATTCAACTGAACTGATTTATTCAAGACCAACACATTAGCATACATTGACAATAGCGTCATTCAAATAAATAGACTGACAGGTGTTCATACTTATCATGACAATACTATGAGCCAGCCATTCCGCACAAGATCTTTCTGATCTATCGTGCACCTACACTCTTACGTGACTTGCCATGTTTAAAGCTATTTCCATGAACTCAAGCACTGAGTAATAGGTGAGCATTATTTATGTATAAAGTTACCCATTCTGCACGAACAACTTTCCCCATAGAGCCTTATGGCCGTATAACTTTTCGCCGAGGCTACTGGGTAAATTTGGTGCTCATGCGCACATGGCTTACGACCGGACTTGACCCTGCTATATCCAGCGAATTTTAAAATCAATACGTAAACAATGGCTGGCGACGGCAAAACATTTCGCGCTTTCCCATTGATAAAGGCAATAGAGAACAAACGGGAAGCCTCAACAAAAAAACTGCAGCAGTCGGATAACTACTTCCAGCAGAGGGTCATCGAATTGTGCAGCGGGAAAACAGTTTTCAGAGGTAATTTTGTGGTCGTATGCCGACGATTTGCCGTACGCGTACGTAGGTAGTGCCATTGCGGGGGGGGGGGGGGGGGGGGATGGAGGGCACGTGATGGCACGTGATCACAGGTGCACTGACACACCTCATGAGTTCATTGGCATATAAGTGACATGTGCAGGCTTTTTTAGGTCTTGTGTGCCACACACACACAGAATTTCACCGGGTTTTCACGGTTTACGGTGTTGACTTTCTGTCTTGCGATTTGCGCATGTGCAGAATGTTTTCAGCCAGTTGTTGATTCAGAATCGAGCGTGATTCCAAGACAAGCAAAACCTCTCCGCATGAGCCGATGGCGGCGCTCTTCAAAAAATGACGTCTTGCTCATTACCTCCCCCCCTATAGAAAGTATACGGCCATAGGAAAGTTGTTTGTGTTCTGTGTAGCACCTGCAATCTATCTCAGACAAGTGACCTGTTCGTTTACGTACACTTATTGCCTAACTGATTACCTTTGCTTTTTGAAGATGAAAAGGGAACTATAAGAACTATAAAATTGAGTACGACCAAGCGGTGCTTAATGGACCAGGCCGTCACCCGTCGCTCAGCCTGAAGTACATGGTGATTTTATCTCATATTAATGGGCGACAAATTAAAAAAATACTAAATCTTTTAATTGATTTTTTTAAAAATGGATTTCGCTAAAAAGTTCCATGTGTAACGTACGCTTTGTATACCTTGGCGCACACTGCATCATGGAACCGGTAAAAGAACTATTGAGGAGGAACCGCTGAGAATTTCTCCCTCGTTTGTCGTCAATATGAATTATCTCAAGTGTGTATGTTATGAGTTAGAATCCAATCGAGAAATTACCGAATTCCTGTTCGGTGTCCAGTGCTTTCCCTGTTACAACTGTATTCCTGGTTGATACTCTTCCCGCAAAATTTCACGGTGGTCGAATCAATGGGTTCTAAAGTATTATCATCCAATACTTATGTTATTTGAGAAAGTAAAATTCCTGTAATAATCTCTTTCTGTTCAAACATGTTCCTTTTCTTAAATTAAATTAAACTTTTCTTGCTCTAATTCATCAAAGTCTTTTAAATTTGACTGTGCTCAGGTTTGCTCTTTCCAGAATATTATTGGTATCGATGATGGATAGGCATTTGTTTTTATTACAACGACAACCATACATATTGTATTTACATGTTGTGTTTTCTAATGCATGTGCTTGATCATTGATTATGAAATAAGAAAAATAGCTTTAA
Source organism: Ptychodera flava (assembly GCF_041260155.1). Lineage (NCBI taxonomy): Eukaryota > Metazoa > Hemichordata > Enteropneusta > Ptychoderidae > Ptychodera > Ptychodera flava. Next base: position 32,764,652 of record NC_091938.1, read on the forward strand.
AACATTCCGGACCACTCTGGTTTGCGTCCTTAAGGTTTTTGTTTAAGGTTTGCAATGGCACTTCCCTGTTTCACCATGTACAATGTGAAAAGAAACCAAGTAAATACAACCATAAAATGTTGCATGAAATACTTATTAATGGGTAATTATAATGGTTCTCTCTTTTTAGGATTCACGAATATTGCTAATATCACTATGGGTAAAACCACATGGACAAGTTCAACAACGGAACAGTCAGAAGACGCTGTCGATGGCGATGTTAACACTTGTTTTCTCATTGATGATGTGCAGCCTTCTAAGTGGTGGAAGATTGACCTGGGAAATAACCCTGTATACCGCATTGTTGAAGTGAAGTTGATAAATACCAAACCAACAGGTAAGCTACTGTTGCTGTTTTAGCTCTTACCCGTTTAAATGTTTTTGCACAGAGGACACAGCTTTTATGAATTGAATTTGAAAATACAATAAATAAAGTATACAGATGGCAAGCAATGGTGTGCTGTAGAGGAAATGATACCTCTCCGAGTAAACTATGCATGTTGTGAAGGGAAAGATCATTGAGGGAGCAAATGGTAATGTCCAACGGATAGAAATTGCGAAGCCCATTGTTGATTTATGTTGTAAAATCGTGTATTCGCCACTCACAGAGAACTTATCTATGCTCGAAAAGCACTACTTCTTGCTCTACAATTGACCTGAGTATGTTTTTGATTATCTAACTTCGATTCTGACAATAAGTAAAAACCAGATATGACTGAATATGCTCACGTGTTTTACAATAGATTCATTAATAGTAGTACGCTTCAGAGAACAATAAGATATATGTTATCACTATATGTACCAGGTTTTTTTCAACTTCGCACAGTACTCTCAGAGTTTTATCACTAATTACAAAACTTTATTTAATATGCAAAGGAGCTGTTAATTAACTTGACACTGCTCAATGCTTTATGGGACAATTAGATATCCATCAGATCAACATTTGTAGCACGTTTTATTTAATTTAATGCTGTAATTTTAGAGTAATGTCAGTAATTACAAAATTCATTAAATATGCAAATAAACCCAAAATTAACTGACACTGTTCAATGATTCATAGCACAATTAAATATTTATCAAATCAATATCTGTAGCACGTTTCACAAAATTTTGGTGCCGTAATTTCAGAGTTATATACCTAATTACAAAGTTTATTAAATATGCAAATGAACCCTTAATTAACTTCACACTACTAAATGCATCTGTCGATCAGTATCTGCAGCAGATTTCATCACATTTGATGCAGTTATTTCGGAGTTATATGACTAATTACAAGACTTCATGAAATATGCAAATGAGCTAATTATTAACTTGACACTGCTCAATGCTTCTCAGTACAATTGGATATTTATCAGATCAACATCTGTAGCAAGTTTCATCAAATTTAACGCTGTAATTTTGGAGTAATATCACTAATTACAAAGTTCATTAAATATGCAAATGAACCCTTAATTAACTTCACACAACTAAATGCTCTACACCACAATTAGATATCTGTCGGATCAGTATCTGCAGCAGATTTCATCACATTTGGTGCAGTTATTTTGGAGTTATATCACTAATTACAAAACTTCATAAAATATGCAAATGACCTATTTGTTAACTTGACACTGCCAAATGCTTCTCAGTACAATTAGATATTTATCAAAACAATATATGTACCCAATTTCACTGACTTGGGTGCCGTAATTTCAGAGTTATATACCTAATTACAGAGTTCATAAAATATGCAAATGAACCCTAATTAATTTCACACTACTAAATGCTTTACACTACAGTTAGATATCAGTCGGATCAGTATCTGCAGCAGATTTCATCACATTTGGTGAAGTTATATCGGAGTTATATGACGAGTACAAAACTTCATAAAATATGCAAATGAGCTATTTATTAACTCGCCACTGCCTAATGCTTCAAAGCATAATTACATATATATCAGATCAATATTTGTTGCAAGTATCATCAAGTTTGGTGCAGGAATTTCAGAGTTATCTCACTAATAACAAAAGTTCATTAAATATGCAAATGAGAAGACAATTGACATGACACTCACAGTATCATCATAATATTCTGAGATTGTCATCTGTGAAAGTTTCATGAAATTTTGTGCAGTATTTCTTGATATATGTCTACACTGTCATTACCGTCTCCATAGGGAAACCATTGTACGGAAAAAAAACGATATTGCATAACTTCATTAATATGCAAGCCACACTAACCAAAATCTAAGCAGTTCTTGCAAGTAGCATATGGTACCTGTGTACCAAATCTGACTTGAATCTGTTCAGGCGTTTTTGAGTTATCGTGTAAACAGACAGACAGACAGACAGACACACACACACACAAACACACACACACACGGACAGACAGACAGACATCGCTATGACAATAGCCCACGTGTTTACACACGTGAGCTAATAATTCATTTCTTGACATTTCAAAAACTCTGCTGTGATATTACATAAAGCAACAATTAAAGATAACATTGATTTTTGAGGCTCCTTTTGATTAATGGCATTTTATTTGCCAAACAGAATCAGACTTCTTCTAACCACTCGTTTAAGGTTCCAAGACAAGAAATTGACCTTTTTTAGCCAACAGTTTTCTAGTGGTTAATAAGCTCAGAACCCCATAAAATTACATGTTTTCAAAAAGCGTAGATATAGGGGAACATTTTGGGTACCATAGTGTCACCATAGTTTACATAACTATCATGTGACAGGTAGTTTGCATAACCTTTCAAAAATCGGTTTTCCCTATGTTTTGTTTCAATGCTTAGAGATATGTGGCTGAAATGTGTGTGAGAGCAAGCTGTCCTAAGGATCTTCCAAAGTGTGTCTCAGAATTTTTCTAAACCTTCTTAAACAATTTTATGCCAGAAAAACTTCCAGAGCGGTGAATTTATCCTAGTTGATTTCTTTATAATTTTGCTCAAATAAAAACTAAGCAAGATATAAAAATCGGAGACTGTCACACACTTTTCAAGAACATTGTGACAGCTTGCATTCCAGCAAGTTTGAATCAGATATTTTGAAGTATTGAGACAAAACATAGGGAAAACCAATTTTTGAAAGGTTATGCAAATTACCTGTCACGTGATAGTTATGTAAGCAATGGTGACACTATGATTACCAAAATCTTTCACTATATCTAGGCTTTCAGAGAATGTATAATTTACGGGGTTCTGAGCTTATTAATAACCTGAGAATTGTTAGATTAAAGAGGTTGATTTCTTGTCTTGGAACCTTAAGATCTTATCAGAGGATGGTGTATTTCATTTAGCGCGAGAAAAAATGCGTCTGGAGGTTGGACGTTACTTGAAAAAATAAGTAACGAGAGATGTTATTGATCCCGTTCAATGTTAAACGCCCGCATGGGAGTCATTTTCTCTCTTTTCCGGGGACCAATGCATGTGTAAACCTTCAGACTTTTTTTAAATTTTTTATTATTCATTTTAACATTAAAAGAGATGGAGCAGGGTGTACAAGTATAATAATTCAGAAAGAAAAGGAAAAAGTCAATCTATATATCACAGTGCATTAAAGAATTCTCCCCAAAGATCATTAAATTTTCTTTCCTGTCCTTTTGTCTTATATATGAATTTCTCGATACACAATTTTCTCTTAAGTTCTGCAAGGAAAAGAAACAGGAAAAGATCTTCATTTTTTCTCTTCTGTGTATAAATAAACCATTTTCCATGAAAAATACAATAGTTTAAAATGTGACTCATTTTGTTTGCGGAGGTTATACCCAGCAATACATGTTTGGTGGAAATACTAATACTAATATTCATTACTTGAGAAATCCATTTTGTAAACGAAGTCCAAAAATTCTTTGTAGAATTACATTCACCGAAGTAGTGAACTACGGTGTCCTTTTCCTGGCAGTAATTACAGTTTTCTGAATTAGTAAGCTTCCACTTAAAAAGTAGTGCATTGCAAGGAAAAACTCTATGTAATATTTTGTATTGTAAAGCTTGTATTTTAGTTTCTTTGACTGAACGGAAAACAAGTGCATAAATTTTTGCCCAGTCTTCTTCTTGAATATCCGAAAAAATTTCATTCCATCTCTGTTTACTAGAATTCTTAAACACTGGACGCTTAGACATAAAACGACTGTATAGCTGACCAGTTTTCATTGTTGAAGCGTCTCTGACATTGCTTTCATTTGTGTCTCTATCGCGAGATAAAATGGTTTTCCAGGTTTTTGGAATAGCAGATTTTAACGAAAAGTAATGAATTAAATTTGTTGGGTTCAATTTATGTTTCTATTGAAAAGTTTGCTTATCAATAAAGCTACCAGTATTGTCAACAACATCTTAGACTAAAACTTTAATAATACCTGCATCATACCAAGCTCTGAAAAACAAAGGCTTTTTGTCTGCAGTGACGATATATTTATTGAACCACAATGGTTCATTAAGGATTCTTTTTGGTATTTGGCGTTGATGAGTGGATCTGACTATGATATAATAACATCTGTTTATAAAATAAAGGCAAATCTTTCTCATGAAAGTCTTATCAAGGTTTGAATGTACAAAGTCTTCAAAAGAAATATACGGAAAAAAGCTTTGCAAGTAACATTTCCACCTTCCGCTCGGATACCCAAGAAACGTTTTATCCAAGCAACTTTCAAAGCTTTTACATGACATTCAAAATCGATCATATTTAAACCACCCGACTCTTTCGGGCTTGTAACTATTTCTCTTTAATTTTGTCTTTTTCCCTGACCACAGAAAATTAAAAATAATAGAGGTTACCTCTCTGATTATATGGTCAGGAACAGGTAGAACTGAGGCAATGTAGATTAGTTGTGGTATGGCAAGTGTTTTGATGATAGTTACTTTGCCAATAAGGGATATGTTTCTCTGAGACCAAATAATCAAAATCGTTTTTAAATTTGCCACTCTGGGTTCAAAGCTTAAGTTATTCTTTTCCATAATGCGATCGTTCTGGTGAACCACACGCCCAAAGCATGGACTGGACCATTTGCCCATTTCAACCTAAACGGTTTCTTAAGAAGGTATTTAGGTGGCTTACCAAGCCACAGTGCCTCTGTTTTACCTGGGTTCAATTTGAGGCCAGCTCCCCAATAGAAGGCAGTCAATATATTAAGCGCATGTTGAATGCTTATACAATCTTTCAAAAACAAAGTCGTGTCATCTGCAAGTTGCGATATTTTGACTTCTGAACTATTGATAAGTAAACCTTTTATGTTTTAGTACTACGGATTTTAATTGCTAAGGTTTCAACAGCTATAACAAATAAGAGTGCACTAACAGGGCACCCTTGTCTAATGCCTCTACGTATAGAAAAGAAAGCTGTAGTGTGACCGTTATTTGTGACACAACTACTAATGTTATTATATAAAAGTTTGATCCAAGAACAAAAGGTTTTGCCAAAATTGAAAGCCTCTTAAGAGCGGTATAAAAAGGGCCATCTAATAGAGTCAACGCTTTCTCGAAGTCGACAAATAGTAGAATACCGTTGATATTTTTAGTCTTGCATGAATGAAGCACGTCACAAATTAAACGTATATTCTGTCCAATGTATCTACCTTTAATATAACCACATTGGTTAGTATCAATGATTTCAGAGACGACACGTTGTAGCCGGTTTGCAAGGAGTTTGGCAAGAATTTTGTAGTCGGTATTTAATAACGTAATGGGTGCCGATTTTTTAATACGCGAATGTCTTTATCCTTTTTTGGGATCAAGGTGATTATATTCTTCTTTGTTCTATTGAGAGCTGTTTGTTATTAAATTAGTAGCGAAAACTATCATACACTAGATTTTTAATATCGTCCCAAAATAATTGTAAAAATATGTGGTAAGACCGTCGGTGCCTGGTGATTTCCCAGTCGGTAAATTTCTCAGGGCCTCTGAATATTCTTCTAGAGATATTTCTTTTTCGCAAAGAGATTTGTTAACCTCATTAAACTCGGAATATTTTGTTGATTGAGAAAGTTACTTTCGGCTTCAGTAGTGTTTTCGTAGTCACTTGTATGAATTTCTTGCTCAGAGTAAAGGTTATGATAAAATTGAACTCTTCCTCCAGAATGTCATTTGGATTAGTTAGGATATCCCCATTGTCTTTAATTAATGTTCTGATATTCTTAAAGAAGCGTTTCGCTTTTCGAGTGAAAGAAAGTATTTAGTGCAGCGTTCGCCCTCTTCTACCCAGCGAGCACGTGAACGAATCATGGCGCCTTTTGTATAATTACTATTTATCATTTCTAACTCTCTACGTGTTGTGTCATACATTTTACTTGTGTTCTCATCAAATTTTCAGAAAGTAGATGCTCTAAATCAGTTAATTTCTGATTTAACTGGCTTTCTTCTTTTTTCAGACGTTTTGACGAGTAATTGCATAAGAGATTGAACACTGACGGATATCGCATTTTATCAAGTCCCAAAGTAAATTCTTATCATCTAAGTTACTGTAGAGCGTCTTGCTATTGTTTATTGTGTGACGAAGTGCCGTGATGTAATCTTCCTCGTTTAATAGAGCTGCGTTGAATTTCCAATAACCTTCCCTCTTGTTTGAGGGTGACTATGTTTTAATTTTAAAACAATTAAACTGTGGTCTGTTTTAATTGCGGATTTTATGAGACAATCACTTACTAGGTACATAAGATGCGTTGATACGAGCCAGAAATCCAGTCTACGTTGTATGACTGGGTTATGTTGTCGCCAGGTGAAACGTTTTAAATCTGGGTTCAATACACGCCAAATGTCACACATATCATACGACTCAATCATTTCAACAATCTCTTTAGCATAACTTGATTGCTTATCTGAAGTACCACCTGATTTGTCAATCGGAGGAAACATACTGATGTTAAAATCCCCTCAATAACGACAGGTGTGTCTCCACAGTTACTGAGCGAATTTCGTATCTTGCTAATGAAAGCTTTCTGTTCAGACGATTTGTCTTGAGTAGGGGCATAGACATTTATATTAGTGTAGAGCATCGAGCAGGTCATCTATTGTGACTTCAAGAGGAGACAGCGACCGTTATCATCAGTTTTTTTTATTATGCAAGGTATAACCTAGATTAGGAGGGAACAGGATAGCAACTCCTCTTGCGTTTGAATCGCCATGTGACCAAAATATGTCACCACTCCACTCATTTTGCAATACCTTTCAATATTTGTTGTTGAGTGTGTTCAAAACCTTCAGACTTGCTGGTATTTGGGTGGGCGTGCTACTAAACTGAAATCAACATTATCTAAACACCCAGTGATTGAAGCTTTATAAGAATCAATAATGGTGTTAACATCCGAAACCTACGAAATGATACTTCTGTCAAAATTTTACTTAATATTGTTCCTTAATGCCATTAATGTCTCTCTCCGTGTAGATTTTTATGGCAAAAATTTCAACATGTAATAAAGAAAGCAAAAGCAGATATGGGACAACCCTCCAGTAAACCTTTTCCAAGGAGAAGATGATTAAAGAAAATGGTTCGAATGAAGTTGATAAAATTGTCCCTAAAGTTAAACATTTCAAGAACAATCAACATGAAATTTAACTCTACAGTATCAAAATCTTTGTTAAAAAATAATCGAGAAACACCTACCTGGCAAATTTTCAGTTTAGTGTACACTCGATATCATCACAGATCGACCTAATATTTTTGTTCTGTAAAGCGACTTTTCAGGTAGTCTGTTTGATCGTTATTGACATTTCTATCGAGAACAGATTGTAATCAAGCAGATAGCCAAAAGAAGTTTTCCTGCCAGGGAGACTTATTGATCTAAAATTTTCAAGATACCCTGTCACTGACACTTGTCTGAAATTAAAGAAGAAGAGTGCTAGCTTGACGTGATTTCTAAGATAATCTTTCAAATTTTATTACTGTGGTGTTAATATGGCCAACATAGTGCCACAATTCCTTGTAACATTGTGCTGCTTACCAATCCACGAGCTCCCATGAGCTTTGTCATATCTTAGCTTAGCGAAATATTTCGTCTATGCGTCATTGAAGAAAGGCAAGTCGAGCAATTTTTTGTGGACATCCAAACTGATTTGAATAGTCGCATTTTCTTAATTATCATTATACTGTCACTTGAAACTTCATCTGGGGAGTAAGATTGATCATAAAACCCAGGAGTAGCTTACGACTCGAAGTATATCATCTGAATTTTACAACGTATTTGTCATTCTTAAATTTACAATATAATTCACCATTATTACGACACTTTTCATCTAGATTTCAGAAAAATTCTTACTCTCGCTCTGGCTCTTACTGTACCACCCTTACCTAATCAGCATTGAGTTGCTCAATCTCAAATTTCACTTTCCCGTACACATTTGTACACCTTCTAGTCAAGTTCAGCACATCTTTGCTGTAACACAGGTATGAAATTACGTGAACTTTCATTAATTTTAGATTAAACTTCAAGATAATCCTAAGGATAATCTTTAATAATGATGGAAATATCGCATCGCGGCTATCGCAGACTAGGAGACAACTGGCCACTTATATTAATACTCATAAGTTTACATTACCGATCAGCTAGCATAAACAGAAACTAGTGATGACGCCTGAAGAGTTACGGACCGACTATTACGTTAGATTAGTAACCCTTTAAACTGAAAACAATGTTTGAATAACTATAAGTCACTGACGTGTGTAAAAAGATGATTTGGTAAATTTGTAATTAAATGGCATGTGCGGAATACGGGTTTTTCAATCTGTGGTGTCTACGCATCGAATGGTGCTGCACAATAGAAAGCGTTGTTTTGTTAACCTAAGATCATTTTTGATGTTAAGTGCATGTATGAACGCCTAATAATAGCTGGCGATTTTAATTGTTCACTTAATAAGAGTTTGGAAGACAGCTCGGATTGTAACTATTGATAAATAAGTCCCAACCTTAGGAAAAGTGCTGCAGTACTTCAGTTTGGTTGGTATTTGGAGAGTAAACGATTGGATATTGTCATAAAGTAACAAAAAATTCAAACTCCCTCATTCCGGAGTTCGAGAAGCATTTGCGTACTGCTAAACAAACATGATCGATGAGCCGTCTGACTCTAACATTTAGGCTTATAGTACAATTGAACAGCGTTTGGAAGATCTTTTCACCGTTCGAGCCGAAGGTGCGCAAATACGTTTCAGGGCAAGCTGGTCCAAAAGGGAGAAAGAAATACTAAGTTCTTTTCAGGTTTGGAGAAGTCAAATGCCTCCAAAGGAGATGAATGTTCTCCGTACAGCCCATGGTACCTATGTAACTGATGAGGAGCACATTCATGAGGGACAGAAGAACTTATATCACAATTTATATAAAGCTAAGCGGAGAGATAGTTGCCTTGATGAACTTTTGGAGGATGCACCTGTTCCACAGCCATCCAAGAATCAGTCGGATGTTTGCGAGGGAGAGCTAACAGAACGAGAATGCTTTAAAGCAATGTGTGAGGGGCAGGAGACAGAAGTTGCAACAGAAAATGACCTGAGGGCACCTCAGAGGGGAGTAAACATGTGCACAACATTCGATGACGTCACTGCACTATGCATTATGCAATGATGTGTAAGGATAGGAACTGTATGTCTGCCCTGAGGACAGTTCAGATATATTGCGGCCAAAGGGCAGCTTGATTGCTATACACTAATATACTTTCAGGATAGGAAATGTATGTTTCCCTGAGGGCAGCTCTGATATATTGCTGCCCTCAGGGCAGATTGATAGATATACACACTAATATACGTTTCAGGATAGGAAATGTGTGTTTGCCCTGAGGGCAGCTCTGATATAGTGCTCCCCTCAGGGCAGATTGACAGATATACAATAATGCAATGATGTGTGCGCATAGAAAATTTATGTCTTCCCTGAAGGCAGCTCAGATATATATGCTTCTCTCAGGGCAGATACATTTCCTATCCCTAAAGGAACATGCATTTTCTCTCCTTAAAGTATTGCATATTTTTATCTACCAATCTGCCCTGAGACCAGGAATATGTCAGAGCTGCCCTCAAAGCAGACTACATTTCCTATCCTATCTGCCATCTGCCCTGAGGGCAGTATTATATCTTATCGACCCTGCCCTCAAGGCAGACATGCAGTTCCTCGGTGTCGTAATTGAATGTTGTGAACATGTTTATTCCGCTCTAAACTGCCCTGGGGCAGCGCTGCCCTCAGGTCATTTTTCAGTTGCAATTTTTACCGCCTGCTGTGTAAGATGGATCCCTACACATATCCAGGATCTGACGGGTTAACCAGAGAATTTTTTTCTGGAATGATATTATGTGAATATGTATTGGTATTTTTAAATATGAGTTACAGGTGTGGTTCGCTATCCTTATCCCAGAGACATGGTGTACTTACACTCCTGTTTAAGAAGGGCTCCGAGCACGATTTAAAAAACTGGCGTCCAGTGTCTATCTTATAAATACCGATTATAAAATCGCTACAAATTTGATTTAAGAAAATGTAATGATAGAGTGGGCGATATTAGCCGGACTGACAATCCTGTGAAAAACTTTAGGAGTGTACGTTGGATATGATGATTCTCTCTGTAAGAAGTTAAACTGGGATGATAAGTTGAAATCATTAGGAAAAATATGGAAGTGTGGCGAGGGCGGCAACTTAAGATTTGTGGTCGTATTCTCATCAACAAGTCTCTCTCTGTTTCAAAAATTATGTATCTGTCATCAGTAATTGTTTTCCCAATGATATTCTCTGTGTAGTACAACGTCTTGTTGATAGTTTTGTAAAGGGTAAAAGAAGAATTTGGAACAAAGTTCTTGAATGCCTGGCCACAAGCTGGGAGGAGTCAAGCATATTCATGTGAAATGCAAAGTTAAAGCAACGATGGCTCTTTGGGTTAAAAGATTAATAATGTGTAACGATGAGACATTGGCGATTTTGCCCTGGTCACATTGTCGTTTAGATAATTCCACCAATTTATTACATCAGCATACAATTTAGCAAAAGATCTTTGTTTTCACCACTACTATACTCCCAGAATCTTATGTAAATGTAATGAATGCCTGGTATGCGTGAAACACAATGCTTATCATGTAGGTAACCGTACACTACTTAGTGATCTTTTAAATTCAGGAGTTTCTATGCAGTTCACTCTGCGGGTAATGGCTATGATGCGATACTTAGCGATTCTAGGATTTCAGTTTACAAATTAACTTTCAAGGTGTTGTATGCTCATCTCATACAAAGAAAGGCATTCACTATATGCATGTGATGAACTCTTGAAATGGTTTTCTAGTTTAAATATTTTTCCACAAAGTCAGAGAGTGACTGTAACAAAATTTGAATGCGAGTGTACAATCTGACAAAAGAAACTTAAGCTAAGAGAGTTTCAATGGAAACTTGAACAATGATTAATACCCTGTAACAAATGTTTGTACTTTAGGACTTTATGATCTGTCCAAACTTTGTCATCAGATTGATTCTTTGAATTTAGATTTATCTATTTTCATATCGATGTGAGATGTTGGGATAAGCTTAAATACGTCATCTCCAGATATTTAGATTTTTATATTGAAATAACACCATCAAGCATGATAACATTTTCACAAGCTTGTGAGAACATCAACCTAAAAAAGGCTTGTCTTTCAACTCCTAATTCGCCATGGTAAATGGAGCATCCATAAAAATTGGATGACCTATGAAAATATACCGATTGAAGTTATAGTTAAAATGAGTGACAACATAGATAAGCAGCTGGGTGCAAAGGCTGATGTATTGGAAAGTTTTCAGAAGATAAAGAGTTTAATGTAAATTGAACCTTCTACAACATGTCCATTTCACATTGTATTAACTGTCACTTGGATATTTGCGTATCCATATCACTGTAATATTACTTATCCATGTATTTGATATGAAGGCTCAAAATAAACGATAAAAAACCCTATAAGTCATTGTTAGGATGATCATTAAACATGGATTTTCCTGTGCCTAGCAAATCAAATCGCGATTCCGCAATACTAGCCCGGGGCATGCAGCATTTTAGCAAAAGTTCTGACGAACAAGTTTAGCCCTGATGAAACATAGAGCAATGATGCAATGAGAAATCCGAAGTTTGCTCTTTTTATTCACCCTTTCACAGTTATTGTAATTTTTCCAACCTGCAATGCGACAAGAAAATGACGCAAGAAACTTCAAGTAACCATGCATGGCCAGATTTCTTTCGGCGAGGAGCAATGTTCAGTAGTACCAGTACACTTAGACGTGGTTTAAGTCTGTGATTAAAAATAATTCAGTGAATGCACTGCATGAGAGAAATTGTTTTTCTCACCGCGAGATAGTTGAGTTATCGCTGCTTTAGGTGCCCGGACGTGATTCCGGAGAAACTTACTGCCGTTCGCTTTCTCTTAAGTTCACACACGCAAATGCACTGCAAGTTCAGATACAAAGACAGCGAAGTTCTGATTTGACTGCGATCAAATTCACTAAAGAGTTTCAAAGAAGTATCATCAATGACATCCGCCTCTTTAAATGACTTAATTTAACACTTCTCATGCCAGCGTTCACATTTGGATAATGAGCGCTAGCGAGTAAAGATTTCGCGGTCGCAAGAGCACGATAAGATATCGCGATTGCAGTTCAGTGCGGAAACGTTAGCGTGAAGTTTTGCGTCCTATGTTGGTTATGTCGGGTAGAGACTTCTTGTCTGCACCAGGTTTTTTTTTCGCATTGACAATTAGGCTTTCGACGCCAATGTTATGTTTTCGATGAGGAAAAACAGATTTAACAAATATATAGCTTATTACTAACACTTCGATGACCAACGTTTCCGATTCCGCACAGAGGATCTCTTCCAGGGATATAAAGAGAGAAAAATAACAGTTGAAAATAAAAGATAAATTAAATCTGAAAACTGTTACATTAATCGAATCATAAAATCGTTGTGATAAAAATCAGGCTAAAAAGGGGATGGTGTAAAATTTGATGACCTCACAAAGTCAAAGAAAAATGTTTAAAGGACGTAACACTGAATAAAATGTGTGGCAGTTGGGTGTTAAAAACACAACGAAAACTTACTCAGCAGTAAAGTTTGAGGTAACGACGTGAAGAGTTGGCCTGAATAGTGGAAATCAAAACAAAAAAAAAGACTCGAGCCATTGTTATATTTCAGCATCACCCTAATTTCCTCATAAATTGTTAGTGTTTCGTAACGCGGACTGGTATTTTGTGGCCGCATAAGAACGGGTTTGAGTTCTTGTTGTCGCATTTGAAGTCACCGCTAAAAGTTATGTTGTAGCCGGATGGTAATCTTCGAAACTTTTTATTTTCTAACTATATGTTTTTTCACGGGGAAATAGTTGTCCCGAGGGGTCCCTGAATGACTTTCCGTAATTTAAAATCATAATATCACCAACTTGAACCAAGTTAGAGAAAAACAATTTTTCCTCTGTACAGAGGAGTTGAATGCATAAAATTAGAAAATAGAGCTTGTGGCAACTTTAAAAAACACAAACGGACACCTGAAGCCCTTCCTGTAGTATTAGAACAATGCATGTGGGGAACATTTTGTACTCAAACGCACCCACTATAATATGGAATGGTGTAATACTATGGAGTTCAACTTGCTATGTTTTATTCAGCCCAGCAACGTTTGTTGCAAATTTGATTGTATTTTTATCATTCTTGAATTAATATGATCATAACCAACTTTGCACAATTTGACAGTGATTTGTTATGGTTCTGTAGGCCCAACTCCCCAGACGATTTCCCTCTATTCTCGCAGCGGAACATCCGGGTTTTTATGTCACGATGAACGATTGAGTCATATTTTTGCGTCAAATCAAATTATCGAAATGCGAATTTTTCGACTGAGATACTCTACAATATGTTCAACGTTTCAATGTACATGAACGTTTAGTTCTGTTGTATGTCAAACAATTCAGGGGAAAGAAATCAGTCCCCTGGGTGGGGAGGGAGGGGTTATTGTGCAACGGTTTACTTTATTTGATTTTATTAATTTTGACTGTGTTATTTCAAATAAGAGTTCAACTCCAAACCGTCTGACTGCTTTCTTTATTACTACAAGTAATTTTATTAATTTTGATTGTGGTATTTCAAATAAAGATTCAGACTCCACACCGTCTGACTGCTTTCTTTACTACTACAAGTCCATATCACCTTACAAATCTGTGTGTAAATCATTGCAATTGCTCCAAAAACATTGCCAACTTGCTAATCCGCTGTCCGTATCAGAGGATTAATTGATTAGCCGAACACCACAGCCGTCCCACACGCAGTAAAATAAGAAAAGGGTTGAAGATCACAGACACAGTGTCACGATGGCGTCAGTAAAACTAGTGGACGCTTAAAATATTCATGAATTCGTAAGTAAATAGGAAGGTACACAACTTATTATTCATCATAAACATTAGGGGCCTAAAGGAGCTCTCTAGTGACCGGTCTTTGAGAGAAAGTAATGAAAAAAGTCAGAAACCTGAAAGCCACAACCTCGCGACCGGTCGTGCAGAACAAATGTTGGCAAAAATTCAACACTTTACACTTACAACCACGACCTTACGATCGGTCGTGGAGAAAAATTACCACCTGGGAAAAAGTCAAAGCCTGAAAGCCACAACCTCATGACCGATCATTGACAAAATGTCGGGCTAAATTCAAGACATTACAGCCACGACCTCACGACAGATCGTCGAGAAAAATTACCAGGAAAAAAGTCAAAGCTTGAAAGCCATAACCTCATGACCGGAAAAAGTCAAAGCTTGAAAGCCATAACCTCATGACCGATCGTTTAGAAAATGTCGGCCACGGTCGTGGACAGAAATGAAGTCAAATACCTGAAAGCCACGGTCGTTGAGAAAAATGTCGTGAAAATTCAACACTTTACAGCCACGACCTGGCGCGATCGGTTGTGGAGATAAAATTTTGGGAAAAAAATCGGAAACCTGAAATCTACGACCGTAGACGCTTAAAATATTCTCGTGAAGAGAAATTGAAGCTTCTTGTCTGTGATGAAATTTACTAGGCTACCGTCCAACCGATCAGGAGAGAAAATGTAGAAAGTTAAAAAGTCACTAACAACAGCCATGTGAAGAGACAGCTCAGAACAATTGAAATACATCTGGATGGCCTGAAGCAGAACAGCAGCGTGACAACATTTTTGATGACAGAGATTACGTTCCCGACTACATTTCCTACCCTATGACTTTCAAAAGCTAAGTCCATGCTTTTAGCTCATTTATGTGCTGCCGTCGTGGAGTTGCATGTTTGAAGAATGAAAATGGTGGAAAGTGCAAAACAATACAGCGAAAATATATAAAAGTCAGCATGGACCCTCTGTTGTGCCGCGTAACAACCTAAACGCAGCCGCTGACGTTTTACAGACAGCACCTTAACAAACAAAAAAATGAATAAAAGTTGATGATTCATCTATCTAGTTCTCGGAAACTGAAGCGAGGGCTGTCCGTCTTTTGGGAAAATACTATAACTTACGCTAGACATAGACGCGGAAGAGAAAAACACACTAACATTTTAAAACGATAACGGGCAAGCAAATGTCAGCAAATTCGTAAGCCTTGTAATAGTCGCGCCAGCGGCTTACTGACTACGCATGCGCATATTTATAATATACTATGCGAGTAACCGGAAGCGTACACCCTTCTTTCGTGGGCGCCGCCATGTTTTTTTTTTGAGTGCTTGTTAATAAACAAATTCGAAACGTGCAAATTATTATTTTATAACATGCCATTTATAAAACATATCTCCCTTATTAGCCAGTAAGTATTATTATCCACCTTGTCGCTGATACAAAATATCGTTGATATCACGAATAAAAAGCACAGGCGACCCATTAAGTATTACTGAGTTTTTCACAGTTTTCTCTATCATTTTCTCTTCTTTCTTCATGCTCTCAATGATCACAGTAAATAAAATAAATGGTTATATAACCTAACCTAGCCTCTGTGACTCTTTATTTATTTTACACTCCATTACAAGGACGTATATCTCTCATACACACATGTTGTGATTAATTAGTCAACACAACTAATTATGCTAATCCGTGGACTTATCAGGGATTTTACGGGTTAGTCAACATCGCGAAAGATAGGAATGGTTACTAAAATTGGAAGGTAAGAAGCTCTCCTGAAATGTTTTCAGAAATTACCAAATTG
This sequence comes from Ptychodera flava, assembly GCF_041260155.1. Classification (NCBI taxonomy): domain Eukaryota; kingdom Metazoa; phylum Hemichordata; class Enteropneusta; family Ptychoderidae; genus Ptychodera; species Ptychodera flava. Next base: position 32,780,803 of record NC_091938.1, read on the forward strand.
CAGCCGGTCATGACCATTTATCCAAAATCTACTGCAGCCAATGTATTTCGATGGCCGAGGAAAGCCAGCTACTCTAATTTCAAGCGTGTATATGGTCGCGAACAGTGCAAACCCTACCAGTGCCTTGCCTGCGGCTCATGGCATGAGGACGTCCGTAAAGCAGGAAGTCGGAAGTTGAAACCTTTGACCTTTACGTTGTTTAGATGTGGGCAAACTTGTAAACATATTTCCCAGGGACCAGTCTGCTTTTGATTGGGGTCAAAGTTCGTGTTGTGAAGCGTGGTTCTCTCGCTCGATCGATCGCGTTGTGTTGCCAAGGTTTTGTCTGCCATCCACCGCAATAAACAGTACTAGCCAAGGTAAGCCCATGTTTAATCACACTATCTATGGTTTGAGTATGACAAAAGTGTCTGAAAAAATCGATTAAAACTGATTCAGTTCATTTTCCCGTGGTGTGCGCGAATCGTTTGACATTCACAAATGTACATTGTGTCCACTCACGGTCCGCGGTTTGATAAGGCACTTGTATCTTAGCTACAAAATTGTAGCTATACGGTGCACTGTGAGGCGGTCGGTGAGTTTGGTATTTTGCGACCTCGCTCACCAGTAGAGCTACAATGCTAAAGGCCCTGTAGCGTTCAAAAACACTTCTAGGACGCAATTACCCACCTCAGGTAATGGCGGCTCACAGAAACACGCTCAATGTTGCACAGTTTTTGGGAACGCGATCGACGTGTTTGAACAAATACCAAACCCCATAACCGTGATTTACATCACAATAAGTTCATATTTTCTCAAATAATACAATTAGCTAATAATGAACTGGGTACATTAAAATATAGTACTGAAGTTGTTCACAAAAAGACAACTCTTGCTTGTTTAACCCTTTCACCCCCAGTTCCCTGTATACAGGTCCAACTTTACCATAGAAAACAATGGATTGGGACAAAACATAGTGGGGAAAGGGTTAATAGAGAAATAAGCTCAATAAGCTGATTTTTCAGTTGTATCATTTGGGAGATTTATTGTGCTGAGGACTTCATTTCTTTAACATGTTGTCATAATGTATTCTGGTTGTTCCACAGGTTTTAGTGATGGAAACACTTACAGCAGATTATATCAAAGTACTGAAGTGGACTGTGGAAAGAAAAAATGTTTTCTTCTGTGGAAGTGCTGGTACAGGAAAAACAACTCTGGTGAAAAAGATCATAAGGGCCTTACCAAGAAGAGCAGTTGTCACTGCTGCAACAGGCATAGCTGCTAGCCAGTATGACAATGCATTTACAATACACAGTTTTCTCGGCATCGGAACCAAGAACAATTCGCTTTCAACAGTTTTGTCGAACATCAACAATAACCCAGATATTCATCATCGTATCAACAACATAGATGCTATCATCATTGATGAAATATCCATGATAAGCAGTCAACTGTTGGAGCTTATCAATAGCATTTTGCAGAGTGTTCGTGAGAATGAGGAATTATTCGGTGGCGTCCAATTGATTGCCTGTGGTGACTTTAAACAGTTGCCACCTGTTCCTTCTAAAACTGACATCGGTGATTATGCTTTCAACTCCGAACTGTGGTCACTAACATTTAAGCACAGTGTGTATTTGACCTGTGTTTTCCGTCAGGAAGATCATGAATTTGTGGACATTTTGGAAGACATCTCTAATGGAAAGTGTAGCGAGAAAACCATCCAGGTCCTTTCAAATCACAGAAATGAACTTGATCCTCAGAACTTCAACATGGAATTCATTCCAACAATATACACTCACAATGTTGATGTTCGGCATCACAATATGAGTAAGTTACTGGAACATCCAGGTGAAATCCACACGTTTAAGGCAACTGATACAGGCAGCAGAACAGTCATCAACAAGCATGTACTTGCAGAAGAAAAGTTGCATCTGAAAGTTGGTGTACCAGTAATGTTGATTTATAACTGCTCAGCAAGTTACGAAATGGAACCACAGGCACGGTAGTTGGTTTTGAAGAAGGCTTGCCAGTGGTCTGTTTTCCAGCTGCCAATCAATATGTTAGGGTCGGCCGAAAAACATGGAGAGTTGAGGCTGGTGGCATTGGGAGTCAAGTGTGTTCCCGTACTCAAATACCCCTCAAGCTAGGGTGGGCATTCACTATACATAAGTCACAGGGATTGAGTTTAAACGCAGCTGAAATACACTGTAGAAACGTGTTTGCTCCTGGTAAGTAGAATCATTGTGTTTGATGTTACCGGTCTTTGGACACTTTACCTTGATAGAAACAATAAACTTGCAAGTGATATTATTTCTTTGTTTTCATTGCAACATTTCATGTTTCTGAAAAAAGAAGGAAATTTCATTCATACTGATATCAGTTTCACCCCTTGAGTGCTGTAATTTTTCCCGCCAAAAGTTAGGTGCAAAATTTAATAACTTTTGGGAATTGTTCTGTAATCTTAAAATAATCTTTGAAAAAAGTTGTCTGGTTGAATTTTGTAAAGGCAACAAAAATCAACTTTGGTGCTCAAAATTTGTTTCTTGCAACCCCCCCCCCCCCCCACCAACAAAAATGTTTCATGGTATAGTTGCAGGCGATGCCAATTAAAAGATAGAATAAGAGTCTACCTAAAAATGTTGGAGACATTTGAAGCTTTACTGAGTAATTTTATTGGGGTGCAGCTCATTTAGCTTAACTTTGTCAAAAAAAAAGATCTTGCCTCAGAGAAACTTATCAACAATAACAATTGTTATTCAAGAAAGTAGAGGATAGATAATGGACTAGATGTTCAAAGGTATAGCTACTATCAATTTAACATGGAGTACATTTCATTAACCCCTGACAATTATTAGAACTATGTTTTTGCTTGGAAGAAATCATCATTTTTTTCACTTTTCACAGGGCATCTGTATGTTGCACTGTCCAGGGTGCGTACACTCCAAGGTCTACGTCTCGTAGGTTTCAGCCGTAGCAGTGTAACAGCACCACCTCCCGAAGTGTTAGCTTTCATCGATAGCATCCAAACTGGCAGCCAGTATGTTCCCAGCCATCGAAGAATCAATTTAACCACCGGTGATGATGCTGATGATGCTGATGACTGGCATGATGTCAATGATGATGAAGTCAACTGGGCCAACAGTGTAGAAAATCTGCTATCAAGTGACAGCAATGTTCACTCTGACACTGAGGACATCCACCAAATTCTTGACACAAGCGATAATTACTTTTCATCCCCTCCACTGCATTTCAATTTAAAGTTTTTCCTGACATCGCTGACAGACGACTCCATCTTCTCCAAAAATCCAGAGTCACCAGCTTATCAGGTCAATACATGTACTATTTTACATGACCTGCAACAACCAGGCAAGTTGATGTTGGTAAAAGCTTTCATTGAAAATCGGTGGAGACAAATATACACCATTATGAAGAAATACAGTAAAGGAACCCTTGATGAGGCAGATTCTCATCAGAGAAAGACCTTCACCATGCATTTTGAAGAATTACACCTCATGACAAATTACACATGACAAGTGAATCTGTGAAGAGGGAGTTTGAAACTGTATGCGGTGTACCCCTTACAGCCAACCACATTGACTGTATGGCCACCATGTTAATGGAAATTAACAAATTGCTGATAAAAGAAATTGCTGACATCATGAAAGCAGAAAAGCAATCAACCTATCTACTGTTGAAACACCTGACATACTAGAATCTGGAAAATTAAAATTTGCTACATTGGAGGGTGGGCAACACGAAAATGCCTGAAGAATTACCAACGTTACCTGTCACTTTACAGCTCATCTTTGGAACATAGTGTCCGCACTTCCTTGCATAGACACTATGAGAAGAAGACCATGGTAGAAAGTCTCATTTGGACATCCCATTATGCACATGAGCATACACAACATAGAGATTCCCTGTCAGTAACTGACTACAAACAGTACCGGCGAGGAGGCCTCCTCCACATCTCCGATGCAGCATTTGAATTTTATGTTGCTCTGGAGAAGGAGCGCATAATGCTTATGAGCAACAGCAACTTCAACACTCACAAAGCCAATCTACTGATCTGGGTTCGTAGTGAATTATTGAGGAACACTTCTTTAAGGGAACAGTTCATTTCAATAATGGCTCCACCAGAAGACGCTAGTCTTTTTCGGGATGGACAGTTCACCGCAGAAGGTCTGGTCCTCATACGCGAGATTTGGCAGACATAATACATCATTATGTCAATATGGGTGCTGCCCAGTTTGTACAACAGCAAAGATGCGCACTTAAATTAAAGAAAACTGAAGCCCACAGAAGAAAGTGATGCAGCGGGATCAAAAGTCTTCTGAAAAGAAAACCAAGATGTGCATCGACAAAATCAAGGAAGACTGTAGCGAAAATAAAGGCAATTCACATGCAGCAGTCTATGCCAAAGTTGTAGAGAATCCAAAATACTTCACATCCCGTTTGTACACGAAAGATGAAATAAGAATCTTTTTCGGCTTGTATGATTTACGGTTCGTTCAGCGATACAGCAAGGACAAACTCAATGATATTTTAGTGAACAGAATCAAATCCTGTGAAAGAATGCCAAAACCGAATAGAGTGTAATTAAATCACTAGGTACAAACACATGGCACTACTGCACTGTTCAGTTTTGTAGCGGTAACTTGCTGGATCCATGCCCAAATGAGGTAACAGAAAATAAGGTAATATATAGGTTATGAAAGCGATCATTTCTTTAAAGTTTGTTTGAGATCCATGTTTATCGTGAGATGGTGAAGATATCTTGAGTTTTACCAAATTTTGGGAAGAATTTTCTACATATTTGGTAAAGAAATATTCTCTGAAACTACTTGTCCATTTTTTCTCAAAATTGAGTTTAATGCATAGAAGGGTGATATCTTTCTTATATGTTCAACTTGTTACAAAATTCATTTTTGGGTTATTAGTCAAAATTAGTCAAAATTCTTTTCTCTCCATAACTAAGGGTTCTCCACAGGAATACATTTCTACAACAAAAGAATATGCAAATTATGCATTATTATGTAAACTGGTCATCCCTCTGTTTTTCTAAGCTGTGGTGAACACTGCTACTTATCAAAATGCTATGAAATCAAGGTTTGATAGATGTCTTCATTGTAGCACCAAAATATTTTGCAGGAGATACTGAAAATATTTTATTGCAACCAATTTTCATACATTTGTTACCACGTTTTGATTATTATAATGGAGCGGACAGTGAAATTTTGAAAACTTTGACATTGATTTTGTATATTTGAAAATGTCTGTGTCCTTGACAAGTCTCACTGTATAGAGAATATCTAACTGTTCATGCTTTGAATGACTCCAAACCAATACATCAGTTTACTGTAAATACTTAGTATTGGGCAATTTCGAAAGGTTTTGTACATGGAAATAATTTCTTGTATTTCACGGCAAAGAAATTTGCCTACTGTTGACTGAAACTATGCAACGTATTACATCTCATGTTAACTGATCAGTCACTGCTGTAAAGATTAAGGTGATTGTCTACATAGCTACTGCAAATTGTTTTAATCAATACAAAATGATGAGTCACACTGACTAATTATTTCAAAGCCTAAAAACACATGGAAAAAACATATTTACAACCATTATGGTCTACAGTAAAAAGGCAGTGATGCTCAACAGACCTGTAATATTACATTTGTATTTCCATAAGCTCCGTCCAGGACGTTGCAAAGCAGCACTTTGAAATGGCAAAAAGTAACTTTTACAAATTTAAATCTGACTTTGGCATGGTTCACAGAGAACTGTAAAACACCTCTTTATTATTTACAAAATAAACAGCCTTTTGTTACTGTCTAGTACAAGTAAGATTCCATGCAATGCCAGAATAGTTGTTTAATTTTCTATATTTACTGTCAGACAGTAATAAACACAGTTCCTCATCAATCATGTTCTCTCTGTTTTCTTTTCTTCCCTTGTAAAGTGGAAGGCTTAAAAAAAGAAAATTGTTCTACTTTTCCAGAATTACATTTTGTGGTACTTGCTGATTGCCCCAAACATATTGCATTGATACCTGGGCCATACTGCAAGTAAGAAGGGTTGTTATTTTGGCCATTTTTACCTCGTTGTTGGCAGAAGATATTCTCGACCAAATTGCTGTTTGCCCTTGCAGCAACAATCCCACACCCAGGATATTTTGAAAAACTTGCACTGCATATCTCCCTTAAACCTAACAACATTGAGCTAATGTCGAATCTAGCCTTGTCGGAGAGTAGCATCTTATTCTTTTCAGAAGCAGACAAACCAGAGAGTGAATAGACACTTCTTTCCCATCTTCTGAAATATTCCAATATTTCGTCATTTTCCACCAGTCTTGGGTCATGTGTTGAAAGGAGTGGGTTCCAATCCTTGAAATTTGCAATTAGCTTGCTGGTATTGCTGAGCAAAAGAATAACTGCATCTAAATCCTGCAATTCAGTGCCTGCTGCTCCCTCACACTCCCGGTATTTCTTGAACTCCTGTAGAATCAAAGAGATTAGTGAAATTACTACAAAACATATGACACAAACTGCATTGTTTGGTGTTATTTTAATGATATTGTTTGAAACAAGTCATCAATGATGACAGAGTTCACACTAGTTCTATGTTGTTAACATCTCTGGTACTTGGTGTTAATTGTTAAAAAAAGATGACTTTTTACAGATAATTGTAAATTGTACTTATTGCAAAACTTCTGGAGAGCAATTGTGGATAAGCGTCAAGAAATCATATGATTATACATGTCCAAGTACATTGGTCCTTTAACCAGTTTGGATGAAATTAATTCAGGGTGTCAAAGTATTACATTTTGACAAGAAAAAATGTGACCATAGTGACACCTGGTGGTCATTTTAACAAAGCTACAAAATATTGAAACAAACATAATGAGTGTGTACATGTCATGACACAATAACCCTGTACCATCTTTGAACAAAATTACAGTAGCTCATGGCTGTATTACTTAAGGTTCTGCAGATGAAAATTATCAAACAAAATGACTGCCTGGTAGCCATTTTGAATCATATCATGACCTAAATACATAGGTGCCCACATGAACATCATGATACAATGGCCTTGTGCTACATTTAAAAGAAATTCAATTACTGGGTCTGAGTTGGGGCTCAAAGAATGAAATTGTATGTGACAAAAGTCAGGTTTGCTTATATGTCATGACACATTAGCCTTTTGCCAAATTTGAACAACATTGGCTGATGCATGTCTGAGCAAGCCATCACCCTGGCCTGTTTGAAACATAGCGCAATAGAAAGTGACTTGCAGTATGGCTAGACTAGTCTTGCATTCCTACCTTCATTAAATATAACATGTCTCTATTCAACACATCCTCAGCCAAATGGTTGCGCATCCGAGATGCAGGGCCTAGATCTAAATGTTCCGGTGTTAACCTGTGATGCAGAGGGAGACTGTGTTTATCCTGGTCAAATCTGAAGGCATCTTTCCAGTACTTCCAAAGAATTTTGCCATTGCCTTGCTGAAGGGTCCGTGTCGACCTGCCAGTCTCCGAACTTTTCTCAATTCCATTTCGAATTTTTTTGAAGTTGTGCTGAAACATTAAAATGACATTGTGACCAAAATATCATTAACTTGCTCTACTTTTAACTTTAAGTTGGTTTAAACTTATATTCTAGCTGATTAAAGGAATTTTATGTATCACTACAAATGTATTTCAATATCTCACAGGTCTGTTGTTAAATAATGTCAAAAATGCATCTTTTAACCTAACATTTTATAGACACTAATGGCACCTACCCAGGGATCCATGTAGAAAATCATAGGTTCATGAGTGTACAGGTTTAGAGTTGTGAATTTCTCCCTCACAGGATCCTTCCCTTAAAATGCAGTTGGACAAAGGAACGGTTTGCCTGTCCCCATCCAAGCAACAGAAGGTTACATGAAAACCCCCTTTCCGCAACCACTTTACAGAATTCCAAAACTGTGTGTATAACGTAGCTGGATCCACTTCCCTTGTTGGCCAGTGAGCAATTGGAAATCTGAATCCTGTATTACCCAGGAAGACCATTTGAAGCACATGGGTTGCTGTGACAGTGGTATCCTCTCCTAAAAAAGTAAACCGATATGCATTATCAGAATTAGATATACCATATTAATTACGAAGAAATATGTTTACTCTATTAATTTGATTGATGGACACACCTACGTAGTGTATTTGAGTTTATACTTTCAATACCATTGTATTTCTAACCTTAAAGCCGCAATTTTCAATCCTACGTAGTGTATTTGAGTTTATACTTTCAATACCATTGTATTTCTAACCTTAAAGCCGCAATTTTCAATCCCAGGTTCTCGTATTAGTGGGATTCTCCTCCCAGTCAAACACTTAGCCAGTAAGAAATTTGATTTCTATAACATTAATTACACAAACTGATCTCAACCTTTTGGTGCCTTTTGTTTATCCCACAAACTGAGTTTATACAAGAGTTTGATTTACGGTCGGTTCAAATCGCCAACGGTCATGATTCCCCACCACCAACACTCAAATTTCCTAAAAAATCCTCTTCCAGACACGTTAAAATTTGAATATAACCACTGAGTTTGGTCAGTTGCAGCTTCGCGCTGACCGCTTGGCAGTCTATCTGTGTTTTTAAGGCTGGAAAAGCTAAAAAGTGGCTTTTTCTGGAGTGTGTGCCTGTTCGATGTCCACTTACACAATGAACGCAGGCATAGCTTTGCCCCCTTCTGCCTTTAACTTAACCCAAGAAGTCAAAGCAAAATCATTAACAAGCTAGAACCATGTACATATTCAGTGCTTTCGTAAGTTTTTAACAATAGGCTGAAAGAGAATATCAAGCGGCTAGTAAATGTCGCCGATAACAAGGGGAGAGCTTGAGAGGGGGATGTGCCCCTCTTGCCCTAAAAAATGTAGAGAAGTGAATGTCCTAATATATAGTGACATGGCATATTAAAGCTCAAGTAGCTGCATCTTTTCTGTATTTTGATAATGCAAAAGCACCATCCAATCTCTCAAGATATGTATTTAATTCTAAGTCATTCAGCCGAGGTACCTCAGAAATAATTACATTTCAAACAGTGGCAGGTCACCAAACTCCAAGTACACATGTGTAAAGACTGGTGGCAGCCAAATTTGGTTCGCTAGCCAAAAATGATTCTTGTGTTAAGAGCCAAGTTGTGTGTTGACGGTAGTGCATTGAAACTTTCTGTGGCCAGACTTAAATGTTTCCTTAGTTACTTTTGGTTTAAAATTATTACAATAAAAATACTACAAATTGATACAGCTAATGGTGCTTTTAGGGTTACAGTTGGCCTCACTTTTTTATTAATAATTACCTGATATTATCGTCTGCATATCATCATTTTCATCTCCAAGACAAACAAGTCCAACCACTTCTGCTCCTTCAGCAGTAAACTTTATTTGCAAATCTTCCTGCAACAGAGAAAGTGTACGAATAAAACAGATTAGAATAAACTGCATTTCCCATTTACACAATACTGGCCTCTGCTTCACCATGTTTCTCAACTACAGTCACAGGCTGCACAACTGTATTAATATTATTGAGTTTTTCTTATTAAATTATAGCTAATTGTCCCAATGCCTGCAAACATAAGGGATTAGAACTCATTTACAGTCGACAAGTTGTGAGGTATGGCAGTTACATGAAGATCACCAAGTGCCACTGTTTCTGACTAATTATTCTGTTTCTGACTGATTATTGTGATAGTGTAGCCAAGGTAATAAGATGGTAGTACAGAGTATCACAGTCAGTCATTTAGAAAAATGCTTTGAGGTGAAGTCAACTATAGTACAAAAAATGCACATTTATCCATGCTAAATGTTAGGAAGGTATCAAACCTGAATTGCCATTTCATCCAGTACTATTCCTCCATTTCTGCCTTCAATTGGTAGACATGTATTGTCAGCTTCCCGTACCATCCATTCAAGTACTGCATCATTTAATCCAGGATTCTGATCAACGCAATTTTTATACATACTTAGAAGTCTCCCCGATGGTAAAATCAGCATCCCACTTCTCTTTAATTCCTCATACGCACGAGGACTTCTCATCCATATCGACAGACACATCCGGATAATTCTGGGGAAAAAATTCATGAAACTAATGTTCTGACTTTAACATTTTGGTGTGAGCAGAAAATTAAATAAAGCAAAATGTATTCCTAATCATTACTATCACACAACAGAGTAAAATAATACTTTAGAAAAACCCTCCAGGGCTCTGACAACCCTGCTCTGCTGGCTTGTGTCCAATTTTTGTATGTCAGCAAACACTGCATATGATATATGAACAGCTGAAAAGTAAAAATAAAATATGACAATCCCTGTATACCACACAGTGATACACTGTTAGTGTTTTCATACAAATCAGACAACCAAATATAGGCTGGTGTCAAAGCTGTACCAGCATGGAGTAGGGAGGTCTTTGAGTGGAAAAATGTCAAAATGCCTGTTCCAAAAATTGAAGTCAGTTGATCTGTATGCCTATAACAAATATTTTACCTTACCTAACATAATACTATGAAGTACCTAACGCTAACTTTGTTTTATCAGGATTTTGCTAATAAAAAGTGCGAAACTGGGTTTATAATTAGGTAGCCATTCTGTGTAAACTGTACTTGGGCCGTAGACTGACATAAAGACTAAAAGATTGACACTTACTTAGGATGCCATCTCCTCCCAGTTGCACCTTTCGTCTGTAGCATTTTCTTTTGTTCATCCCAAAGTAATAACAAGTCAGGATTATTTCCACAAGCTCCAGTTTCTTGAGCTGATGTGAACAGTGTCACAAAATCTTCATGAGCATTATTTGAGAATAGAATCATTTCTTTCTTTACAGTCTCACGAAGCCTTTGTTCCCTTTTTTGTGCATTCAACCTGTCTTTCCTTTCCTCAGAATTTTGTCCTTAAGTTCTTGCTCACTCATGATCGATTCCTTCTTGAATTTTGATACCCCAGTAGGCGTTTCTCCCTCGAAGAGATCCTTCCCACAGTTTTTCTTCAGTGGGGCACAACGTTTACATGTTATTTCTGCATGTTGTATGGATAACAACATCTGACACCCAGTTGATCTGTGTATTAGCGACGATACTTCAGTGTTGTTAATGTTCTTCAGTAAGGTCTCTGTTCTACCGATAACATCACCCTGAGTCGATCGTGTTTCTCTCCTGGAACACACTTCAAAACCTGGGCAAACTTTGGATTTAGCAGCAATCATGAACAGAGATAAGAGTTCGTATTTATCGCCACTTAAAATGGTTGGTATACCATTCCATTGAGATACCTTTCTATTAAGAATATGAAGAGACCATGTCCAGTCTTCATACACTTTCAACTCCCGTATGACCCTCTGGCTACCGTAGGAGATGTTATCGTCGATAAACAACCATTCTGCCGCGAGTGTCGACGTGTCAGTTAGGGGTGCATCGCTAGCGCTGTGTCGGTTTTGAGTCTGATCATGATGACCTCGGGGAAGCCATCCAAGTTCACTCACGTCCAAAGTTTTCACGTCAGACCAACTAAGTTGATCAGGATACTTACGAAGCATCGCATTTGGGCCCTTTTGAGATTGAAGTAAACGTGACTAATACATCTGTCAAGGAAATTTTGTGAACAAAAAGCATAAACGTCTCCACGCGTACGAGTACACCACTCCACTTCGAACGCATATTAAGTGGAGGAATTGCTATAACAAACAAACACACAATGTCAAAGTTCTCGCCGTGCTACTGTGGACGGAATTAAAATGATATACCAGTCATTTCATATGGATGGAATAACTGTAATATAATTATTAAATGTTACATAGAAAATTCAGATTCAATTCAAAGGATACCATCGTTTCCCATCCACGTTGAGTTTTCTATCCTTCACTGTGTTGTGCAACTGGCGAACAATCGCTCCTTTCTGTGCCGGAGAAAGACGGCTGTCCTCAAAGGCCATTATCTCTTCGACGGGAACAAATTCCCCAATAGCCTCATGGAAATTTTTGCATAGCCTATAGGTGACGAAATGAAAATTCGGAAAGAAAAGAAAAAAGAACTACAAGTAAAAGAAAAAAATTCAGTGTACACTTCACTACACTACACTACCGCGTCACGGTCCTATATAATTCTAGCGATACAAGTGCGACAATGTACGTTCCCTTTGTCATAGATACAGAAGACATGCATGAAATACAAAAAGAACGAGGCACCTTGACGAACTGGGTACTGTCACAAGGGGTCTGCATTCAGATTAGCATTTAACCACAGTCCCTATCCTGTCTTTGGATACGAACATTCCATCGTTCGATTTGAAGTATGCTTATTAAACCGACAAACAAAGTTTTAGGCTATCCGTGCGCCGCTTATTTCGGGAAGCACATGTACGCTACACTATGTAGGCCTAAGGCGTGATTGAAAATCGATGAATTCCTTAGACGAGTGGCGACACAACTCTCTTTTATTAGGTGGAAAAAGTAACCGGCGAGATTAACTTATTGACGCTGTACAGTCATAGTCATGAGCTTGGTTTCTACCGTATGTCAGAAAACAACCGACTTTTGCGTCAAAGGCCTGTTGCTGGTACGTACTTTGAAAAAGAAAATAGCGATATGTTACCGCAAGACATATAGTGCTGCAGAGAAATGACGGTGCCTGGTTTAAAAAATTCACAGTGGGCGGCAAAAATTCTCCAGCTCGTGCTTGTGCTAATTAATGTTTCACGACGCATTGTAAATTTTACTTGGCTTATACACTCTCCGAAAACGATGACGTGAAGCATACATCTAACTTAACTTACCACGTAATAAAACGGCCACTCCGGCGATCTTTTTCTGCTTGGTCGGTCGATACTCTCTTGGTGACATTTGTTACATCGAGCAGGGCCATGTCTGCTTAGTTGTGTTTGAATTTCGCGCTTGGCAACGACACTTCCGCGTTCCTTCGATCCAACTTCCCGTTTATTTTTGAATAATGAGCAGTGTTTGTTTGCGCATATCATGAATATATAAGCGTCCACTAGGTTTACGGACGTCCTCGAGACACATTTCCCAAGATCTTCATACCTTCCCCTTTTTCATTAACATCACTATCTTTCCGATGTTGACTAACCTCTGATAAGTCCACGGATTAGCATAATTAGTTGTGTTGACTAATTAATCACAACATGTGTGTATGAGAGATATACGTCCTTGTAATGGAGTGTAAAATAAATAAAGAGTCACAGAGGCTAGGTTAGGTTATATAACCATTTATTTTATTTACTGTGATCATTGAGAGCATGAAGAAAGAAGAGAAAATGATAGAGAAAACTGTGAAAAACTCAGTAATACTTAATGGGTCGCCTGTGATAAAAAGTAGAAAAAGGGAGAAAACTTGCGCATATGAACGGGGCATACACAAAGAATGCTGGGATTGAATTTTAGAAAAGCGCCCCCTGTGTCAATAGTTAGTTAGTTAGTTTATTATAGTAACATGAGGTCAAAATTACATATTCTTTACAACAAACGTAACAATGTGAACAAGAAAACCTCCCAGCCTAATGGACTTATATGTCACTTTAAAACAAAAACAAAGGATAAAAGGGTGTACATTACACAACAGCAAAGGTATAAATTACCCTAAGTGAGCCATACAAACTTTCTTTTCTTCGAAGAAATGCTTTTTCAATATATTTTGCTGTGTTTCTAACATAATATTGTTGAAATATTAGCTTTAACTTTTCTGTTTCTGAAATATAACTAACGTGAACTTCTGTAAGACATTTCATATAAATTGACCTTAGATCATCATAATGAACAATACAATAGAAAGTGAGTCTCGTTTTCAATAGGCACGGTTTTGGACTACATCACATTTATCATGCTTTCCAAAGCCCCACACTGAAGAACAGCAGTCAAGAACAGGGGTAACGCATGCATGATATCATTTTGTGTAAAAAGCAAACCCAAAGTTTTTCAAAACTTTCACTTTTGAATTCAAAGCACCCGGTGCTCTATTGGCAGCTTGAGACAAAGTCGCAGGTTTCAGAAAAATCTAAGAATTCATTTAATACAACCCCAAGATATTTATACTTCTGAACATACTCAATTGAATTAACACCGAGATGAAAATCAAATACACTTCTTATCATTGTTTCTTTCCTGAAATGGATAACTTTTGATTTACTACAATTAATCAGAAGACGCCACTTGGAGCACCACTTACTGACATGGTCAAGCATTGTTTGCATATCAACTTCATTATCAGAAATTAAAACTATGTCATCTGCATATAACAATATACAGACATTATACTCATCAATAGAAATACCTTTGTTCAGTGATTTAAGCTCAACTACCAAGTCATTTATGAAGGATGAAAATAAGAGAGGGTGACAAATTGTCTCCCTGTCTTACACCCATTTTTGAAGCAAACCAGTCTGTGTACATTTCATTTACCTTAACACATGATGATGTGTCGGAGTACATTGCCTTAATACTATTATAAATTTTACCATCAACACCATGGATTAATAATTTATACAGAATGCAGATCTATCAACATAATCAAAGGCTTTCTTTAAATCTATAAAAGTAGCAAAAGTAGAAAGACCATTTGATAATCTATTTCTGATAATGGAAGTAAGGGAAAAAATGTGATCCTCACACGATCTGTCACTTCGAAATCCGTTTTATTCATCTACCAAAATATTCTCCTCATCAAAATACTTTACAATTCTATTATTTAATATTGAGCTATATAATTTCGCTATAACTGATTGCAAGCTTATACCCCTATAGTTTAGAGGAAGCCGTGGATCGTCAGTTGTATTTTTTGGAATAGGAATTTTAATGGCATTTCTCCAGTCAGAGGGGATTTTGCCGGAATGAAAACAAATTTGCAAGAGCTTATATAACACGTTTAGGGATTCTTCATTCTGTAATACTCCATAACGTATATTGTCAATAACAAAAGTTGTACCCCTCTTCGTTTTCATTACAACTTATCGTACTTCTTCCAAGTTAAAATTACTATTTAAATCGGCATTACAAATATATAAAGGGTCATCGAAATGTTGTTTAAGGACTTCCTTATGATGTAGCATTCTTACATAGAACTCGTCATCAAAATTTTCATTTTCTAACTTACGATACATAGAAGAAATATCTCTATACCAAACATTTAAAATATCTTTACTGTTATTACTTACAGAACCTGAATTAACATAAACCTCGTGAGGGATATTTGACATACGAGCTGGACAAAGTTTACCCACATATTTCCAGAAATCATTAGGATTACTAAAACAACACGAGTCAATCTCAGAAATAACATCCATCCTAAATTTACGTTCGTAATACCTCAACTTTTTGTCAAATGCAAGTCTTGCACTTTTGTAGTTCATCCGCAACCTGCGCATTTCAGCTTTACGCCCATGAAACCGAGTGAAATGTTTTTCTTTTTCCTTCATTGTATTCCATAAAACAGTTAACTCCTCATTCCAAAACGGTTTACGGGGACGCATCGGTTTCTTAACTTTACTGTTACTTATAACAAAGAAGGAAGTGTATTCTTCATTTCATTAACTATACAATCGCATAAATTTCTATAAATACAATCGATTTCTCGTTGAGACTCTCTACAATATTGAATCTTGTCTATTATTTCCAGAATGGCATGCCTAGCAATATCAGACGACAGAAAATTAGCAGGGACATTTGCATTTGAAGCTGTGGAATGTTGACTCTGATTTCAGGAAACATTACAAAAATGGGACGATCGCAAAAATCGAAATACAAAAGCGAATGGTCAGGAACTTTACATCTGTCATTCAGCATTCCTTGCAAATTATTTTCATTGATCAATGACAGCATATCAACGACACAGAAGTTTTCACAAAATTGAAAGCGTTCATGAGGAACACATATGTAGTCCACTACTGCTTTACCCCTTCCCGATACAGAGGTAAAATTGTCTCCCTGAATATTACATCTACCATTCAATGTACATAATTTTGCGTCTTGTAAAAAATCGCAAAAGCTACGACCATGCTGGTTCAAAACTTTATCAATGACCTTCCTCATTGGAATGTCATCAATATGCTCAATATTGTCATTCAAATTACCAAGACGCGAATTTAAATCGCCACAGATGAAAATAGAATCGACATCATTATCATATAAATACAATTGACTCAACATGTGTCCGAAAAATTCATCTGCATCTCTTCCCCAAGGGGAATTTTCAGGGGTTAGATAACAAGAAAATAAAATATAGCTGCAAGCAGCAATGCCGGGGCCAAAGCAATCTTAAGTGGGAAAAAGAAGGCAAATGTAATCAGAGAGGGCAAAGGTCATTACCGTTACACGTCTCTTTTTGCAACAAACTTTCTTTCCTTGTGTTACATCTGTCAACAAAAAATCTGAACACTAGGTTTATTGCTAGCTCAAAATTAGAAATGTGCACAATTATGAGGTACTGCATGTGGCATCATAAGGTCTAAGATCATACCAAATATGAAGGGTATAGGACTCTTGGTTACTGAGTTATGGACAAATATGTATATTTATGGAAAAAAGGTCATCGAAATTAGATATGTGCATATTTAATGAGGTACAGCATATCTTACCATAAGGTATCCCATCTTACCAAATATGAAGGATGTAGTCCTTGTGGTTACTGATTTATGGACAGGTACGTATATTTGAGGTCAAAGGTCATCGAGGTCATGTGATATTTTGTCAAAAAAATTGTATCCCATAGTTATCCCTATATACCAAAAATCAGACCTCTAGCTCTGTTGGCTTGCCCAAAATTAGATATGTGCATATTTAATGAGGCATGACCTATGGTACCATAAGGTCTCCCATCATACCAAATATGAAGGGTGTAGTCCTTGTGGTTACTGAGTTATGGACAGATATGTATATTTGAGGTCAAAGGTCATCGAAGTCATGTGACATTTTGTCAAAAAAAATGTATCCCATAGTTATCCCTATAAACCAAAAATCAGACCTCTAGCTCTGTTGGCTTGCCCAAAATTAGATATGTGCATATTTAATGAGGCATGACCTATGGTACCATAAGGTCTCCCATCATACCAAATATGAAGGGTGTAGTCCTTGTGGTTACTGAGTTATGGACAGATATGTATATTTGAGGTCAAAGGTCATCGAGGTCATGTGACATTTTGTCAAAAAAATTGTATCCCATAGTCATCCCTATAAACCAAAAATCAGACCTCTAGCTCTGTTGGCTTGCCCAAAATTAGATATGTGCATATTAAATGAGGCATGACCTATGGTACCATAAGGTCTCCCATCATACCAAATATGAATGGTGTAGCCCACTTGGTCACTGAATTATGGATAGATATGTATATTTGAGGTCAAAGGTCATCGAGGTCATGTGACATTTTGTCAAAAAATTGTATCCCATAGTTATCCCATTTACCAAAAATCAGACCTCTAGCTCTGTTGGCTTGCCCAAAATTAGATATGTGCATATTAATTGGGCATGACCTATGGTACCATAAGGTCTCCCATCATACCAAATATGAATGGTGTAGCCCTTGTGGTTACTGAGTTATGGACAGATATGTATATTTGAAGTCAAAGGTCATCGAGGTCACGTGACATTTTGTCAAAAATTGTATCCTTTAGTTATTCCTATTTACCAAAATCAGACCTTTAGCTCTATTGGCTTACCTAAAATTAGATATGTGCATATTTAATGAGGTACAGCATATGTCGCAACTTCGTGACAGGATTGGTTTACAACCGCACAGCTGTGAGATTAATGATGTAATGCCGACCCATACTTTAGCTGAATTTGACCAGGTGTCACCTGGGGATATAATTGCGTTAGTGAAACAGTCATACCGAAATCTTGTGAACTCGACATTCTACCACATGGAGTGTTGAAGAAATGTGTACACATCTTGGCACCTTTCCTTGCGGATCTATTCAACAATTCGTTCACAACTGGCATCGTTCCGAGTCATTTTACGTCAGCGATCATTCGTCCATTAATAAAGAAAGTAGATCTTGATCAGAACATTCTGAAGAACTACAGGCCGGTTTCAAACCTCCCTTTCTTATCGAAAGTCCTCGAGCGGGCTGTTGTTCAGCAATTGAACCAGTACCTCACTAGATTTAGTCTTTTCACAAAGTTTCAAAGCGCTTACCGGGCTAACCATAGCACAGAAACTGCTCTCCTCCGTGTTCACAATGACATAATGCTTGCCTTGAATAACAAACATGATGTGATTCTCATCATGTTAGATCTATCAGCGGCATTCGACACAATTGATCATGAAATTATGCTTCAGAGACTACAATTTCGTTTCGGTATAACGGGCAAATGTCTATCTTGGTTTCGTTCGTACCTCGTTGATCGCCAGCAATGCGTCAAGGTTGGATCTGCATCATCCCCATTTTCTCGCATGAAATACGGTGTTCCGCAAGGATCTGTTCTCAGCCCTCTCTTGTTTACACTCTACACTGCACCTCTTGAAGACATCTTCGTACTCCATGGGATTGATTGCATGATATACGCGGACGATACGCAAATTTATGTCATCTGCAATAGACCTGACGATATTCGTAATAACATTGAACTCTGTGTCGACGACGTCCGCAGCTGGATGAAATCTAATATGCTTGTACTGAACGACAACAAAACTGAAGTTATTCACTTCTCATCACGTTTAAAATCTGATATGACAAAGCTAGACAGTCTGAGAATTGGTCAATGCGACATAATCCCTTCAATTTCAGTCAGAAATCTTGGCATTACTTTAAGTCAGGACGGTAGCATGTCTGATAATATCAATATGTTGTGCAGAAATGGTTTCTTCTCTTTGCATAGAATAAGTAAGATTCGTAAACTTCTTGACAGATCTACAACTGAAAAACTAGTCCATGCATTTGTGACTTCCCACTTAGACTATTGTAACAGTCTTTTGTTGGGTATCCATAGAGGACAACTTGCTCGACTACAGTCTTTACAGAATGCTGCGGCGAGGTTAGTTTCTCGTACGCGCAAATTTGATCATGTCACACCCGTTCTCAAAGATTTACATTGGTTACCTGTAGAGGCCCGCATCAGATTTAAAATTCTGTTGCTTACATTCAAAATTATCCATGGAAATGCACCTATTTATCTGAGAGATTTATTAGATTTATATATACCTGCCAGAGACCTGCGATCGAGTGACAAATTATGTTTAACCCAGCCCCGTGGCAACCTTAACAAGACATATGGACAGAGAGCATTTCAGTATGTTCACCCTTACTATGGAATGATTTGCCATTTGAAATTAAGACCGCCAGAAGTGTAGATAGTTTTAAGCGCAGTTTGAAAACGTACCGTTTTACTCAGTTATATTTGTTATTTTCTGTTTTAAGTTTTTAGTGTGGTTGTATTTTCAAATTATTTTATACAGCTATGTACAATGTGCTGAGACGTATGTGTAGTGCATTTTAAACAATTTTTAATAATAATAATAATAATAATAATAAACTTACCATAAGGTATCCAATCTTACCAAATATGAAGGGTGTAGTCCTTGTGGTTACTGAGTTATGGACAGATATGTATATTTGTGGTCAAAGGTCATCGAGGTCATGTGATCTTTTGTCAAAAAATTGTATCCCGTAGTTATCCCTATATACAAAAAATCATACCTCTAGCTCTGTTGGCTTGCGCAAAATTAGATATGTGCATATTTAATGAGGCATCACCTATGGTACCATAAGGTCTCCAATCAAACCAAATATGAAGGATGTATCCCTTGTGGTTACTGAGTTATGGACAGATATGTATATTTGTGGTCAAAGGTCATCCAGGTCATGTGACATTTTGTCAAAAAAATTGTATCCCATAAATATCCCTATATACCAAAAATCAGACCTCTAGCTCTGTTGGCTTGCCCAAAATTAGATATGTGCATATTTAATGAGGCATGACATATGGTACCATAAGGTCTCCGATCATACCAAATATGAAGGGTGTAGCCCTTGTGGTTACTGAGTTATGGACAGATATGTATATTTGAGGTCAAAGGTCATCGAGGTCACGTGACATTTTGTCAAAAAATTGTATCCCATAGTTATCCCTATATACCAAAAATCAGACCTCTAGCTCTGTTGGCTTGCCCAAAATTAGATATGTGCATATTTAATGAGGCATAACCTTTGTTACCATAAGGTCTCCCATCTTACCAATATGAAGGGTGTAGTTCTTGTGGTTACTGAGTTATGGACAGATATGTATATTTGAGGTCAAAGGTCATCGAGGTCATGTGACATTTTGTCAAAAAAATTGTATCTCATAGTTATCCCTATATACCAAAAATCAGACCTCTAGCTCTGTTGGCTTGCCCAAAATTAGATATGTGCATATTTAATGAGGCATGACCTACGGTACCATAAGGTCTCCCATCATACCAAATATGAATGGTGTAGCCCTTGTGGTTACTGAGTTATGGACAGATATGTATATTTGAGGTCAAAGGTCATCGAGGTCACGTGACATTTTGTCAAAAAAATTGTATCCTTTAGTTATTCGTATATACCAAAAATCAGGCCTTTAGCTCTATTGGCTTACCAAAATTAGATATGTGCATATTAATGAGGTACAGCATATCTTACCATAAGGTATCCCATCAAACCAAATATGAAGGGTGTAGTCCTTGTGGTTACTGAGTTATGGACAGATATGTATATTTGAGGTCAAAGGTCATCGAGGTCACGTGCATTTTGTCAAAAAATTGTATCATATAGTTATCTTTATATACCGAAAATCAGACCTCAAGCTCTGTTGGCTTGCCCAAAATTAGATATGTGCATATTTAATGAGGCATGACCTATGGTACAATAAGGTCTCCCATCATACCAAATATGAAGGGTGTAGCCCTTGTGGTTACTGAGTTATGGACAGATATGTATATTTGGGGTCAAGGGTCATCAAGGTCATGTGACATTTTGTGAAAAAAATTGTTTTCAATGGTTATCACTATATACCGAAAATCAGACCTCAAGCTCTGTTGGCTTGCCCAGAATTAGATATGTGCATAATCAATGAGGTATAGGATGAGCTGGTCATGTGACATTTTGTTAAAAAACCGTAACACTGATACATGTCCTTGTGTACCAAAAATCAGAACTCTAGCACTAGTTTGAAGGCTGGAATTACATATGTGCATAATCAATGTGGTAGAGAAACATGCCAGGGTCATAGGTCAAGTTCATCCTCAAAATATTGATTTGCAGTTTGATCCCCTGTAGGTCATTGTTCAGTAGTCACTAGCCCCGGCCCCCCACGACTCTCACATAGGCCAGAATAAGCCATTGGTATAGCTTAGCTGCAGAGGCATAGGGGAGGTCAAAGGTTATTGAAAAATCAGAAAAATAATACTTTAAAAATCTTCTTCTCATAAACGGCAAGGTGAAAATTCCTGAAATTTGGTATGTAGCATCTAGGTGGTATGGTCTAAAAAGTTTCTTAACAGATTTTCGATTTTTCGATTTTTATGCAAATAAGTTGAAATTAAAATTTAATAATTAATAACAGCCAGGTCATGTATCCAATCAAAATATGAAGGGTCAGGTGCACCAGTACTCAGTATGCTTAATATGGTACAATAAGGTCTCCCATCATACCAAATATGAAGGGTGTAGTCCTTGTGGTTACTGAGTTATGGACAGATATGTATATTTGAGGTCAAAAATCATCGAGGTCATGTGACATTTATCAAAAAAATTGTATCCAATAGTTATCCCTATATACCAAAAATCAGACCTCTACCTCTGTTGGCTTGCGCAAAATTAGATATGTGCATATTTAATGAGGCATGACCTATGGTACCATAAGGTCTCCCATCTTACCAAATATGAAGGGTGTAGTCCTTGTGGTTACTGAGTTATGGACAGATATGTATATTTGAGGTCAAAGGTCATCGAGGTCATGTGACATTTTGTCAAAAAAATTGTATCCCATAGTTATCCCTATATACCTAAAATCAGACCTCTAGCTCTGTTGGCTTGCCCAAAATTAGATATATGCATATTTAATGAGGTACAGCATATCTTACCATAAGGTCTCCCATCTTACCAAATATGAAGGATGTAGTCCTTGTGGTTACTGAGTTATGGACAGTATGTATATTGAGGTCAAAGGTCATCCAGGTCATGTGACATTTTATCAAAAAATTGTATCTCATAGCTATCCCTATATACCAAAAATCAGACCTCAAGCTCTGTTGGCTTGCCCAAAATTAGATATGTACATATTTAATGAGGCATGACCTATGGTACAATAAGGTCTCCCATCATACCAAATATGAAGGGTGTAGCCCTTGTGGTTACTGAGTTATGGACAGATATGTATATTTGGGGTCAAGGGTCATCAAGGTCATGTGACATTTTGTGAAAAAAATTGTTTTCAATGGTTATCACCATATACCGAAAATCAGACCTCAAGCTCTGTTGGCTTGCCCAGAATTAGACATGTGCATAATCAATGAGGTATAGGATGAGCTGGTCATGTGACATTTTGTTAAAAAACCGTAACACTGACACATGTCCTTGTGTACCAAAATCAGAACTCTAGCACTAGTTTGAAGGCTGGAATTACATATGTGCATAATCAATGTGGTAGAGAAACATGCCAGTGTCATAGGTCAAGTTCATCCTCAAAATATTGATTTGCAGTTTGATCCCCTGTAGGTCATTGTTCAGTAGTCACTAGCCCCCGGCCCCCACACGACTCTCACATCGGCCAGAATAAGCCATTGGTATAGCTTAGCTGCAGAGGCATAGGGGAGGTCAAAGGTTATTGAAAAATCAGAAAAATAATACTTTAAAAATCTTCTTCTCATAAACGGCAAGGTGAAAATTCCTGAAATTTGGTATGTAGCATCTAGGTGGTATGGTCTAAAAAGTTTCTTAACAGATTTTCGATTTTTCGATTTTTATGCAAATAAGTTGAAATTAAAATTTTAATAATTAATAACAGCCAGGTCATGTATCCAATCAAAATATGAAGGGTCAGGTGCACCAGTAATCAGTATGCTTAATATGGTACAATAAGGTCTCCCATCATACCAAATATGAAGGGTGTAGTCCTTGTGGTTACTGAGTTATGGACAGATATGTATATTTGAGGTCAAAAATCATCGAGGTCATGTGACAAGAGATGATGTGACATTTTGTCAAAAAATTGTATCCAATAGTTATCCCTATATACCAAAAATCAGACCTCTAGCTCTGTTGGCTTGCCCAAATTAGATATGTGCATATTTAATGAGGCATGACCTATGGTACCATAAGGTCTCCCATCTTACCAAATGAAGGGTGTAGTCCTTGTGGTTACTGAGTTATGTACAGATATGTATATTTGAGGTCAAAGGTCATCGAGGTCATATGACATTTTGTCAAAAAAATTGTATCCCATAGTTATCCCTATATACCAAAAATCAGACCTCTAGCTCTGTTGGCTTGCCCAAAATTAGATATATGCATATTTATGAGGTACAGCATCTCTTACCATAAGGTCTCCCATCTTACCAAATATGAAGGATGTAGTCCTTGTGGTTACTGAGTTTTTGACATTTATGTATATTTGAGGTCAAAGGTCATCCAGGTCATGTGACATTTTATCAAAAAAATTGTATCTCATAGTTATCCCTATATACCAAAAATCAGACCTCTAGCTCTGTTGGCTTGCCCAAAATTAGAAATGTGCATATTTAATGAGGCATGACCTATGGTACCATAAGGTCTCCCATCATACCAAATATGAATGGTGTAGCCCTTGTGGTTACTGAGTTATGGACAGATATGTATATTTGAGGTCAAGGGTCATCGAGGTCACGTGACATTTTGTCAAAAAAATTGTATCCCTAAGTTATTCCTATATACCAAAAATCAGACCTTTAGCTCTATTGGCTTACCTAAAATTAGATATGTGCATATTTAATAAGGCATGACCTATGGTGCCATAAGGTATCCAATCTTACCAAATATGAAGGGTGTAGCCCTTGTGGTTACTGAGTTATGGACAGATATGTATATTTGAGATCAAAGGTCATCGAGGTCATGTGACATTTTGTCAAAAAAATTGTATCCCATAGTTATCCCTATATACCAAAAATCAGACCTCTAGCTCTGTTGGCTTGCCCAAAATTAGATAAGTGCATATTTAATGAGGCATGACCTATGGTATCATAAGGTCTCCAGTCAAACCAAATATGAATGGTGTAGCCCTCTGGTTACTGAGTTATGGACAGGTATGTATATTTGAGGTCAAAGGTCATCGAGGTCACGTGACATTTTGTCAAAAAATTGTATCCCATAGTTATCCCTATATACCAAAAATCAGACCTCTAGCTCTGTTGGCTTGCCCAAAATTAGATATGTGCATATTAAATGAGGCATGACATATGGTACCACAAGGTCTCCCATCATACCAAATATGAAGGGTGTAGCCTTGTGGTTACTGAGTTATGGACAGAACTGTGTAATTGAGGTCAAAGGTCATCGAGGTCACGTGATATTTTGTCAAAAAAAATTGTATCCCATAGTTATCCTTATATACCGAAAATCAGACCTGAAGCTCTGTTGGCTTGCCCCAAATTAGCTATGTGCATATTTAATGAGGCATGACCTATGGTACCATAAGGTCTCCGATCATACCAAATATGAAGGGTGTAGCCCTTGTGGTTACTGAGTTATGGACAGATATGTATATTTGAGGTCAAAGGTCATCAAGGTCATGTGACATTTTGTCAAAAAAATTGTATCCCATAGTTATCCCTATATACCAAAAATCAGACCTCTAGCTCTGTTGGCTTGCCCAAAATTAGATATGTGCATATTTAATGAGGCATGACCTTTGTTACCATAAGGTCTCCCATCTTACCAAATATGAAGGGTGTAGTGCTTGTGGTTACTGAGTTATGGACAGATATGTATATTTGAGGTCAAAGGTCATCGATGTCATGTGACATTTTGTCAAAAAAATTGTATACCCTAGTTATCCGTATATACCAAAAATCAAACCTCTAGCTCTGTTGGCTTGCCCAAAATTAGATATGTGCATATTTAATGAGGCGTGACTTTGTTACCATAAGGTCTCCAATCTTACCAAATATGAAGGGTGTAGTTCTTGTGGTTACTGAGTTATGGACAGATATGTATATTTGAGGTCAAAGGTCATCGATGTCATGTGACATTTTGTCAAAAAAATTGTATACCCTAGTTATCCGTATATACCAAAAATCAGACCTCTAGCTCTGTTGGCTTGCCCAAAATTAGATATGTGCATATTTAATGAGGCATGACCTATGGTACCATAAGGTCTCCCATCATACCAAATATGAATGGTGTAGCCCTCTTGGTTACTGAGTTATGGACAGATATGTATATTTGGGGTCAAGGGTCATCAAGGTCATGTGACATTTTGTGAAAAAAATTGTTTTCAATGGTTATCACTATATACCAAAAATCAGACCTCAAGCTCTGTTGGCTTGCCCAGAATTAGATATGTGCATAATCAATGAGGTATAGGATGAGCTGGTCATGTGACATTTTGTTAAAAAATCGTAACACTGATACATGTCCTTGTGTACCAAAAATCAGAACTCTAGCACTAGTTTGAAGGCTGGAATTACATATGTGCATAATCAATGTGGTAGAGAAACATGCCAGGGTCATAGGTCAAGTTCATCCTCAAAATATTGATTTGCAGTTTGATCCCCTGTAGGTCATTGTTCAGTAGTCACTAGCCCCTGGCCCCCCACGACTCTCACATAGGCCAGAATAAGCCATTTGTAAGCTTAGCTGCAGAGGTATAGGGGAGGTCAAAGGTTATTGAAAAATCAGAAAAATAATACTTTAAAAACGGCAAGGTGAAAATTCCTGAAATTTGGTATGTAGCATCTAGGTGGTATGGTCTAAAAGTTTCTTAACAGATTTTCG
Source organism: Ptychodera flava (assembly GCF_041260155.1). Classification (NCBI taxonomy): domain Eukaryota; kingdom Metazoa; phylum Hemichordata; class Enteropneusta; family Ptychoderidae; genus Ptychodera; species Ptychodera flava. Next base: position 32,806,752 of record NC_091938.1, read on the forward strand.
ATTTTTCAATTTTTATGCAAATAAATTGAAATTAAAATTTTTAATAATAAATAACAGCCAGGTCATGTATCCAATCAAAATATGAAGGGTCAGGTGCACCAGTACTCAGTATGCTTAATATGCCCTGCAAATTTGAAAAGGCTGCGCGCAACGGTTTTGGAGATCTAGCTTTGCAAAGAATTGTCGGAAGAAGAGGAAAAAGAAGAAGTGATCCAGAGTAAATACAATAGGGGACAAGCCCCATAGGGCTTTGTCCCCTAAATATAGCTGCAAGCAGCAATGCCGGGGCCAAAGCAATCTTAAGTGGGAAAAAGAAGGCAAATGTAATCAGAGAGGGCAAAGGTCATTACCGTTACATGTCTTTTTTCCAACTAAACTTTCTTTCCTTATGTTACATCTGTCAACAAAAAATCTGAACACTAGGTTTATTACTTGCTCAAAATTAGAAATGTGCACAATTATGAGGTACTGCATGTGGCATCATAAGGTCTAAGATCGTACCAAATATGAAGGGTATAGGACTCTTGGTTACTGAGTTATGGACAAATATGTATATTTATGGAAAAAAGGTCATCGAAATTAGATATGTGCAAATTTAATGAGATACAGCATATCTTACAATAAGGTATCCCATCTCACCAAATATGAAGGATGTAGTCCTTGTGGTAACTGAGTTATGGACAGGTATGTATATTTGAGGTCAAAGGTCATCGAGGTCATGTGACATTTTGTCAAAACAATTGTATCCCGTAGTTATCCCTATATACCAAAAATCATACCTCTAGCTCTGTTGGCTTGCTCAAATTAGATATGTGCATATTTAATAAGGCATGACCTATGGTTTCATAAGGATCTCCATCATACCAAATATGAAGGGTGTAGTCCTTGTGGTTACTGAGTTATGGACAGATATGTATATTTGAGGTCAAAAATCATCGAGTTCATGTGACATTTTGTCAAAAAAATTGTATCCCATAGTTATCCCTATATACCAAAAATCAGACCTCTACCTCTGTTGGCTTGCCCAAAATTAGATATGTGCATATTTAATGAGGCATGACCTATGGTACCATAAGGTCTCCCATCATACCAAATATGAAGGGTGTAGTCCTTGTGGTTACTGAGTTATGGACAGATATGTATATTTGAGGTCAAAGGTCATCGAGGTCATGTGACATTTTGTCAAAAAAATTGTATCCCATAGTTATCCCTATATACCAAAAATCAGACCTCTAGCTCTGTTGACTTGCCCAAAATTAGATATGTGCATATTTAATGAGGTACAGCATATCTTACCATAAGGTCTCCCATCTTACCAAATATGAAGGATGTAGTCCTTGTGGTTACTGAGTTATGGACAGGTATGTATATTTGAGGTCAAAGGTCATCGAGGTCATGTGACATTTTGTCAAAAATATTGTATCTCATAGTTATCCCTATATACCAAAAATCAGACCTCTAGCTCTGTTGGCTTGCCCAAAATTAGATATGTGCATATTTAATGAGGCATGACCTATGGTACCATAAGGTCTCCCATCATACCAAATATTAATGGTGTAGCCCTTGTGGTTACTGAGTTATGGACAGATATGTATATTTGAGGTCAAGGGTCATCGAGGTCACGTGACATTTTGTCAAAAAATTGTATCCCTTAGTTATTCCTATATACCAAAAATCAGACCTTTAGCTCTATTGGCTTACCTAAAATTAGATATGTGCATATTTAATGAGGCATGACCTATGGTACCATAAGGTATCCCATCTTACCAAATATGAAGGGTGTAGTCCTTGTGGTTACTGAGTTATGGACAGATATGTATATTTGAGGTCAAAGGTCATCGAGGTCATGTGACATTTTCTCAAAAAAATTGTATCCCATAGTTATCCCTATATACCAAAAATCAGACCTCTAGCTCTGTTGGCTTGCCCAAAATTAGATAAGTGCATATTTAATGAGGCATGACCTATGGTACCATAAGGTCTCCCATCATACCAAATATGAAGGGTGTAGCCCTTTTGGTTACCGAGTTATGGACAGATATGTATATTTGAGGTCAAAGGTCATCGAGGTCACGTGACATTTTGTCAAAAAATTGTATCCCATAGTTATCCCTATATACCAAAAATCAGACCTCTTGCTCTGTTGGCTTGCCCAAAATTAAATATATGCATATGTAATGAGGCATGACCTATGGTACCATAAGGTGTCCCATCATACCAAATATGAAGGGTGTAGGCCTTGTGGTTACTGAGTTATGGACAGATATGTATATTTGAGGTCAAAGGTCATCGAGGTCACGTGACATTTTGTCAAAAAAATTGTATCCCATAGTTATCCTATATACCAAAAATCAGACCTCTAGCTCTGTTGGCTTGCCCAAAATTAGATATGTGCATATTTAATGAGGCATGACCTATGGTACCATAAGGTGTCCCATCATACCAAATATGAAGGGTGTAGCCCTTGTGGTTACTGAGTTATGGACAGAAATGTGTAATTGAGGTCAAAGGTCATCGAGGTCACGTGACATTTTGTCAAAAAAATTGTATCCCATAGTTATCCTTATATACCGAAAATCAGACCTCAAGCTCTGTTGGCTTGCCCAAAATTAGATATGTGCATATTTAATAAGGCATGACCTATGGTACCATAAGGTCTCCCATCATACCAAATATGAAGGGTGTAGCCCTTGTGGTTACTGAATTAAGGACAGATATGTATATTTGGGGTCAAGGGTCATCAAGGTCATGTGACATTTTGTGAATGGTTATCACTATATACCAAAAATCAGACCTCAAGCTCTATTGGCTTGCCCAGAATTAGATATGTGCATAATCAATGAGGTATAGGATGAGCTGGTCATGTGACATTTTGTTAAAAAACCGTAACACTGACACATGTCCTTGTGTACCAAAAATCAGAACTCTAGCACTAGTTTGAAGGCTGGAATTACATATGTGCATAATCAATGTGGTAGAGAAACATGCCAGGGTCATAGGTCAAGTTCATCCTCAAAATATTGATTTGCAGTTTGATCCCCTGTAGGTCATTGTTCAGTAGTCACTAGCCCCCGGCCCCCCACGACTCTCACATAGGCCAGAATAAGCCATTGGTATAGCTTAGCTGCAGAGGTATAGGGGAGGTCAAAGGTTATTGAACAATCAGAAAAATAATACTTTAAAAATCTTCTTCTCATAAACGGCAAGGTGAAAATTCCTGAAATTTGGTATGTAGCATCTAGGTGGTATGGTCTAAAAAGTTTATAACAGATTTTCGATTTTTCAATTTTTATGCAATAAGTTGAAATTAAAATTTTTAATAATTAATAACAGCCAGGTCATGTATCCAATCAAAATATGAAGGGTCAGGTGCACCAGTACTCAGTATGCTTAATATGCCCTGCAAATTTGAAAAGGCTCCGCGCAACTGTTTTGGAGATCTAGCTTTGCAAAGAATTGTCGGAAGAAGAGGAAAAAGAAGAAGTGATCCAGAGTAAATACAATAGGGGACAAGCCCCATAGGGCTTTGTCCCTAATAAAGGAGTAACCGGACACTTTGTTCGTAAAACGAACACCAAGAATAACATCAAAGGATTTATCATAACTGAAACAGTGTAATCACTATACACAGAACATTTCACAAAGCATCCAACTCTACCAAAACTTCTCCGTGCATTATGATGCACAAGTGATCCTATCCAGCGATGACCATTTAACACTGAGGCGACGGGTTCCCACAAGGCCGATCTCATGTTTCCATGTTTGTCGGTCGGCAGCTGTCAGTTTGAGCAGTTATGGTCTGAACTACCCTGAGCTGACATGTGATCTTTACTGTGTTGATGTATTCGAGGTTCGTACAGCCTAGGGAGCCGTATGTAAATGTCGAATACTATTTGCATAATAAAAATATTTTTATTACGCATTTGAGAGATTACAGACCGGGGAAATCGACTGTTAGCTACTCAGATGCATTTTTCATCGCACACCGACTCGCTCTCTGCCAAAACAGGAACTGCTCTGGCTGAGACCTTGTCTTGCGATCGTCCGATGCAATCATCGTTGTAACTCGATCTTTACCCAAAATGCAAACGTGTTAGACTCAATCATTCACTTCACAACCACACACAAAAGTACATCGTACTCACCGATAGCTTGCGAGTGAATGTTTTTTTATTTCCATGTCAACTGTGTAATAAAGGGTTGTAATACCGACAAATGTTCAGTCCGTGCATAGTCAAGTTCTGCGGTCCTCTGCAAACGGCATTCACACATTGTGCTCTCGCCAGCACGCTTGCTTGTACCGTGGGTGACACAGTGGTAACTGGCAGGTGAGGCAACAGTTGATTGTCTCATGAACACGATTGGGACGAGTTCCATGGCCTACTATCCGTCCTGCACGTCGACACATCACGCAACTACGTCTTCCGTCCGGATTGCGACCCATTCGATGACCAACTCTTTCAACATTGGTAGGAATGAGACGTGGAGCCGTCAGACTAGTTCCTCTTGGGGGACGTTGCCGAGATGAGAAATTACCGATCAGCTGTTTTGCTACTTGGGCGCGAAACATGAGCTGACGTCTGTATCTCGATCCACTTTGACCGTATCCATGAACTGATGCCATGTTGTGGAAAGCGTTCATGAGTGCCTTGTTCAGCTCGTGGTAAACACAGCTCTGTGCCACCGTGGCGATGATCGACCTGGCGTGTAGTAAGCCAGCTGTTGATCGGTCAAGTCAACACCTCTGAAGTACTGATTGTACATTACAGCAACGATCGGGCATAGTACTTCAAGTCGTTCAAAAGCACCGGTTCTTTTATCTTTACATCGGCGCCTCACTAGCGCTCGATTCGGTCTCCGTGCAGAGACTGCCGTACTCATAAAGTTCACCATTTTTGTGTCTTTCCAGGCACATACTGTCATTGCGCCGTCTTGAAATACCGAGAAACTACCACTTGGCCATCGCTCTTCGTCGTCAGCATCAGGCGGTACGACTTGTGGATCATAGTTTTCGGCATTCTTTACTTCATCGGGTAAGCCTAAGGTGTACATACTGCAGGTTCCCGTGGCAGCAATATTATGCACGTAGAGATGGTCAAACAACGGGGCAGAAGTGTAATATGAGTCCATAATGACATGATGTCCTAACTCATAGTAAGGTCGAATCAGCCGGGAAACAATTTTCCCAGGTCTATTTCCTCTGAAAACTCGGGGGTGGTCTGCAGCATCGGGATCAAGCGGGTGATGACAGTTATCAGCGACAGGTTGATGGACTTCGTCGTTGAAAACGTAACCCGTGGCGGACTCACTGAGAGTGTAAACTCTCATTCCATATTTGTGCGGTTTTGCTGGATTGTAGAGAACATTCTTTGTGTGGCCCCGGTAGGGGATGACTCCTTCGTCGATTGCCAGTTCGCACATCGGGCTCCGGTGCATTCTGCTGTTTGCATTCACTCGATCAATGACATTTCGTACTTTCAACATTCTATCCCGTTTCTCACTTATTTTTTGGGCTGTATACATGGCTGTGTTACGAGCACAGTAGGGCTGTGTGCTTTAGTATAAATATCGCATCAGTAGCTTGAAGCGATCACGGGAAAAAGTTCTCTTGACGAAATTATGACCGAAGCAAACATGGTCCGACCAATACAGCTGGATTTCAGGCTGCCAGCAAATTCCGAACAGCACCATCACTCCAATGAATGCTCTCATTTTGACAACTGTCGTCGGTGTCCAGGCCGATCTTTGCCGTTCCCTGGCATTTGCCCTTCTCCTCTGTCTAGCGTAACGATTAGTGCATCGGGTAATGAATCTTATCAGATCCTCGTCGAATATTTGCAAAAACCATTCGACTTCTGAAGCATCGTCTGGCAGCGGGTTGATAAGCCCCGGCTCTGGACCAATGAACTCCGGTAAAAGATCGAAATTACCAGTTTGTAGGTCTGTGTATGGTCTGTTCACGGTACCACCGGCAATACTCGTTTCGTAGTATTCCTGTCTACGCTCTATTTCTTGTTGCATCGTGGTTTCTCACTGCCTGTAATATACAAGCGAGAGAAAGAGATGAGCTTTACGAACCAATGTTTGACGTCAGCGGCAACAGATGTGCCGTCTAAAATTTCTAATGTTTGCGTACAGTATAAACACTTTGAGGTCACACGAACGGACGCATGTTTCCCAGGCAGAGAAACAGTAAACACCGCCGATGACAAATAACATTCACTCGCACTTCATTTTTCATATGTATTTCATGATTCTATTCAGATAATAAATTCATGAAATGCATTTTTCTTTGATATGTAAATAACGAACACCCCAGGTTGCTACACATTGAGGTATTTTCTCACTTTGCCCAATATTCATGGATCGTTCTTGAGAGAACCGATCGTCTGGTTATTGATAAAAACCAGATGTTCGCGCAATCGGACGGCTGAGCGAGGTCGTGCAAACCTTAGTAGAAAGGAAGCAGTCGCCGCAGTGTTAACTGTATGCAATTATCTCCAGACAAATGTATCTCATTTATTGAGATAATGTCCGCGTTTATACTAAATAAAATTTCACTTCTGAAGTCACTGTTCCTCTCTGTCCACCTGCCGACGTTTGATGAGCGATTCTAGTCCATTGAGTGATGTGTCCTATTCCGATCTATCTTCTTGATGTGTTACCTATCTGACACTCCTTCCGCTAGCCGTAATTCTATACTCTTTCCCATTTGGCAGCTCACTTAGTATTTTTTTTCGTGTTTAACTCGACCAACCGTTCAATATGGGTCTTGCTAGAACGAAGATAGACTTTTTATACAGCGCATTATCTTTAAGGCGTTGTTTCGCCTGAAGTACGAGTTTCTTTTGGTCAACATTTTCCAGTGCAAATTTGACAAGACCTGGCGATCCTATCCGACGACTTCGTAGTCGAACGGATTCTACAACCTTTACTTTTGTACAGATATCTTCATCCAGTGCATTTAACAGCGCTTTGACTTTATCATTTACGTTCTCTCCTCTTTCTTCCTTCAAGCCTGCAGCGATAACACTGACTTCAGCCACGTCGACAGAGTTGACAACTCGGTCATTACCCTGGGCCGGTAGAGTGTTCAATTTTTGCTCAAGCTCAATGAGTTTAGCATCAATTCTTCCAATATCAAGCAAAAAGTCATCTCTCAGGCTTTTTATCTTCAAATCAATCATGCTACACAGATCATTTTCAATTTCTCAATCTTGCTATCGATCGAGCAACGAATACCTTGTTGGCCAACCTTCAACTGACGCAACAAAACCATTACGTCAGAGTCAGCTCCAGTCGCCATGTTCAGCTCACTGTCTGTCTCAGACCCTGTCGAGCCTGGTCGTGGTCTTTTCTCTTTGTTCGACGACATTCTGACCAAATGCCAACCTGAGAAGTTAGTAGATATCTTCACAAACACTTCAGGCAGCAAACTGCTCACCGACTACTGTTCTATGTACAAAGTAGAACCGATATGCTCACTACTCCGTCCTTTGTGTTAGCACGCCCTCTAAGGTGGCGATGGTGGCGTCGGATAATATGGATAGTGTATAATACTGGCATACATGATGACATCAGTCTATATTGAGCTGCCTGCAGAGGTGTTCGTTCGGTTGATGCTGTCCGAGCCTCACTACAAGGAGAAAAAAATTCTCCTTGTCTGTGACTTGAGAAGCTACCACCTCATTGACCAAGGAAGTTTGTGTAGATGCAGAGGCAGGAAACGTGATACCTTGCCCTTCAGCTTTTTCTGTGCAGGATTTACAGAAGTTTTGGTTATATTCTCGAACTCATCGTTGGCAACTTTTGTTACAAAAAAGGATACAAATTGAATCCTTGTTTTAATTTTGTAGAATTGATTAAAACCAGTCGCGTAGCGTGTTCATGTAAAACATTTGCTCATTTTGAGCATGATGTACGAACTTTGACATTATATAACATCAAGCCCTTCATGGTGTGACTCAATCAATTATTCCGCTGATACCGACTGCGAATTAGCAAGTTGGCAATGTTTTCGGAGCAATTACAGTGGTATATACACAAGTTTGAGAGGAGATAAGGACTTGTCAGTAATACATAAAGCAGTGAGACGGTGTGTAGTCGAAATCTTTATTTGAAATACCACAGTCAAATTTAATAAAATCAAATAAAGTAAACCGTTTCACAAAATACCCATCCCTCCCCACCATTCCACACCCCAGGGGACTGATTTCTGTGCCCTGTGACAACATCGGAAGCCATGGTCCATAGGCCACAAGCACACTGTATGAAAGAGACGACACTCAGGAGAAATTGAGCCACTTGCGCAGATAAAGACCTCTTTATTGCTTGGGTCATAGACCCTCGAGGGTCTATGCTTGGGTTTAACTCAAAATTTCGTTGTTTGTCTGGAAAGATATCGCTGAATGTAAAGAAGACAGGTTTAACGTCATTAAAACCTGCACGTTCTACCATATATGCTTCAAACGCTGACTTCGAAAAATGAACAATTATATGCGTTTCGAAGATTAGCAAGTAATTACTATATATTCGTTACATAAGAGAATTCCTTTGAATGACGCTTGTGTCACCAGCTGTTGAATGCGTATATATTGGTGTAAAGGTCTTTTGTCTTCAGCCTCGGTCGAAACTTCAAGATGTCAACTCAAGTATTTTTATGTGCATATTCTCTAAATCTTGTAATGTAGTTTTATAGGTCTTGTAAGTTCGCTGCCTTTTGACAGTACGTTGTAAGGGGGAATTATGTAATAAACGTGGTGAGTTTTCAGCGTACACAGTATGCTCGTGGGGTGTGTGACGACCACCGCATACTAGTATTATCTCTGTTGTGTATCGTTTAGTTATCATTTCTCGAATTTCAGTATGGAAGAAAGATTTCGAAATGAGAAAGAATAGAATCGTATAATTTTGAGTTCAACTCTAAGGTATTTATCATATACCTCAGACTGATTTTAGACGGAAAAGTGAGCGAGCCCGAAGTACAGCAAATAACTTAGTACACATGAGCATTGCATTCGATTGAACAGCTTGATCGAGCCTGACACTGGTCTCTGGTTTCAGATAATCATTCGCGTAATTCCTTTGGAATATACGGGTGTTACGCTCTTGTGTTTTCGTTATTTTGATTATTATGTCGCAATCATTGAAAAAATGTTGATTCCATGACATTTAGTCTGCTTAGCGAGCAGTCTGCTTGAAGCACTTGACCCCCGTTTTGCAGTAAGGCATGAAAGTACTCTTGTGCTCTAGAAAGTTCAAGCGGTCGGATCTGGATATTGAATACGGACCTCCATGTTGGTGACTGAATTGAAACGCAAGAAGTCAAAGTTTTCGTCAATCGGATGTACTCTCATAATTTTCCTGATTTTCTGACAAAATTTTTCACGTCAGACACAAATTTCGATCGCGAGAGGAATATCGGCTGCGCAATCGAAGAAAACAAAATATAGTTTAAAAGCACCACACTCAAAATTGACGACTGGACCGCCGGTTAATGTGACGTTGAAAAAACAAGAGAATCCGTCCTATATTTGTGTCAAAACTTGGCTTGAACATGTGAGAATTGTTAGTATTCTCCTTTATCCAGATTTTTCCTGTATTATGGAAAACGTTTTAACTTCAAAAATAGTTAAATGTTGACCTCACTGTCAAAAAAGTTCATTGTAATTCTTTTGATTTACTGCACAGGTTGCAACACACATTTAGGTGTAGAAGCGGCCGGAACGTTAACCCCTATCATTGTATCTGCAAACACAAACAGAATGTTGCGATGAATGCAAGAGCACATCACAGTGTCTATACTGGATATACAGTGAAACTATTTGTGTGATGTACCCGTCCACATTATTGATGAAAAAAGAATCAACATATATTGGTTACAATGAAGGTAAGTATTGATTACTGTCTGATGTGCTGTTTCCATTCTTTGATTGAAATAAAATGTATGTATGTATGTATGTATGTATGTATGTATGTATGTATGTATGTATGTATGTATGTATGTATGTATGTATGTTTGCATGTCTCAGTCTATCTATCTATCTATATATCTATCTATCTATAGTATCTACCTACCTACCTACCTATCTATCTACTATACTTTGTCTTCCTTTTTCCATTTCATGGGAGCAATGTTTTTCTACAAGATGCTCAAGGAATCGGCGATCGACTTGAAACAATGTGGATTTGTAGTTTTGTAGCATCTATGGCCTTCGATCTTACAACCCTTCAACATTGGAATACCAACTTTTTACCAACTCCGACACGCTGCGAAGTAATCGGACACACCATTATAAACTTCGTCATACGTCTGCTCTGTTAGAAAACGTGCACTGAAAGTAACTGACTTAAAGAAAGTCTTGCAAATCTTGTAGATCACGTATTTTTTTAAGTTCTCACATACTTTCGATTCGTTTCTTGTGCATAGGATGACAGTATCTACTGTAATCTTAGGATATTACTATTGTTAATCTAATCTGAAATTCAAGGCTTTCACAATTGTGCGGAATCGTTGATCCGTAACAAATCGGCATTTATACTATTCTTTCAGACTCATGTTCGGACTTTCGGTAGAGTCCAATAAAGCCAACCAATGCTCGATAAAAATACATTCGCGAAGATTTATAACGCTTACAGGCAAGCCTTGCCACTTCGATGCCTGGTATGCATGTTTTTTTTACACAAACAAAACGTTTTCATATCATTAACAGGAAGGAACCTAATGACTGGATTGTTTGTACAGGATAAACAACAGAAAACCGAAACCGAAATATATCTGACATGTAAGCCTTGAGACAGATTACTATCAACAGTCTGGGGTGCAAATTAATGTATTTACGATCAGATGGCTATTGGCTCACACACATCCAAATTAAAGTCAGGCACACTATTACGTAACAGAAACATTATATTTATTATTCCCTTGTAATTGGACAAGAATGTATGTGTAGAAAGACATGCATACCAGGCATCGAAGTGGCAAGGCTTGCCTGTAAGCGTTGTAGTTAGGGAAGCAAGGAGTGTACATGATAACACCAAAGCAGATCGGGAAAAGCACAAACAGGAATTTAATGGAGATGGGTGAATCAAGAAAAAAAAGATACTGACATAGAGGATAAGGAACACATTGCCAGTAATTCTAAGATGGTTTTCGAGAAAGATTTAAAGGAAATATTCACTTCCTCAATATAATCAAGGTGCCACTAAATTATAAATAGATTAATTTTGAACTGAATTCCATAGCTGATATTCGGAAGAAAATATTTTGACAATTGAGATGGTGTCAAATTATTCTTGCAAGCCAATGATATCAATTACTTTGAAAATATCTACAACAACGTGAAGGAAAATACACGAACGACAGTATGAGTCACCGTTGAGTTATACTTAGGTAACTTGATAAGCTTCTAAATAATCGAGTGCGTGCATACAAAAATCAAAAAATTGTTTTTAAAAAGAAGGATGCGGACAACACGAAAATATTTATTAAAATTGATGAAACCTTTGCGTCTACTTATTTGAGCATTATCCGAGATCAGACGGACCAAAAGTAAGTTTTCGACTGTGTACTATTTGCAACTTGACCAAGCATAATTGTTCCTCAGACTTGCGCACACCAACACGAAACATTCACTCTAACGTAATAAGAAATACTCAAAAGTGATTGCATCAATTGACACAAGTCGTTTGCCATCATAATGATAAACGGGTTGTTCGATTCATTATCCAATCCTAGATCTGATGACATGAAACTTATATCGTGACCAAAAACTGGTGATACCATTATTAGGGAAGTTAAATGCCATTTGGGGAAGTGGTGTTAGGTGTTTTCCTCTCTTTTGTTACACACCAAAGCATAGGGGATCGTACAAATGTCCACCTCCAGGGGTTGGGGCGGGGAGTAGAGGTGCCTTGGTCACGTATTTGTCCTTTGACAATCTTACGCGAATTTTTGTCGCTATGATGGGTCTATTATTTGATGCGTTTGATTGCCTAATGCGCAAAAGCAAGCAAGGGTAAATTACTAATCTGTGGACGCTGTCACCAGATTATCACCGGATTAACTTTGACAAAGTCAACAACGAACGCGCCAGCAAGATATAACAAAAGGAAGGGGCGAAACTCTGAAAAGCTGTGTCCAGATGTGGTCCGTAAAACTTGACACTTTATATTCATGTATTCAGAAACAACCAGGAGGCAAAACAAACTTGAATATTCATTTATAAACGAAGGAAGACCTCCACTAATGAATGCATACTATGTGTCTACGCACCATGGCAATGTATATTGGGGGAATTTTCTATATACTTCAGAGTGTCCTGACGAAAATTGCGTTGGTGGACGTGTCGAACTTAATCGGTAAGACTGGTCCTCAAGTCAACCTTTCAGTGTAATTTTTATTATGGTAAGTGAACATTTACAGTTTTACTAGATTGATCGCCAAACAAACCGTGCTTTTTGCACAACTGTGGTTATTCTGTCCACAGTCGCTTTCGGTTTAATACATGGCGATGGCTGCTGTAAACGTTAACTTTGCAACCATGTAATTGCCGGCAATGCATCGACGGTCCGTTCATGAGCCTGTGTGCCACCACCATGGTGCTACCATTGAGGTAGAAAGTCTTTCTTTCTACCTCCATGGTGCTACTCCATGGTGCTATCGATATGAACGAAATGTATCCCCGATTTCAGCTATCTGATGTCGCAACGTCAAAGTTACATTTCGACAGGTTGTGCAAACCATTTCCTGGAGTCTCCAGGAAAACAGGGAAAAACAGGGAACTTAGACGTTATCGATGATATAGTATCTGCAACCAGCAAGCGCATTGGCGCAGCTCAGAAAGGTGCTATCGTTCGGCAATTATTCCCGTCAGTCCGACGTAGCAGAATGAACATAAACGGAGAGCGTTGGTATCTTTACGCTCAGTTTTTGTCTTCTGAATTCATAATTTAATTTATCTTACACTTAATATACGGACGATACGGCAATAACTTATAAATGCAAATGTACGTCCATCGTCTCGTAAGCTACGGCGTGAGTGTTGATATCGTGTCCCTTACCAAACCTTCAGATCTGTATTCAGCTGCCCCAGCTCTGATTTCAGTCTGCCACAGCTCTGTGCAGCTCAACTGCAGATCTGTTTTGGTTGTCTTGAGCTGTAGTTTGTTGGCAGCAGACTGATAATTTGAGCTGTCTACTAAGTCAATGCAGACAACTGTCAGCTCTGTGCAGACCAAATTCAGCTCTCCCTAATGTACTTCGTTTACATTTGTATAAATGGATCATTCTGAAGACTGCTTGCAGCTCAAAGAAGGATGCCATGTCAAATTGTAATGTATATCACTGTTGGCCAACAAACATTGTTGATGACCACAGTTAAATCAAAACTTACAATATAAGCATTATCTTTGTGACGAATTTGATAAACACTCTACTTGATCATTTTAATCTGCACCAAGTTTGTTCTAGTTTGGTAAACACTAATGGGATTAACACAATGATAATGGTGAAATTTGCACCCGAACATGTAGATATATGTGAAATATATATCTTGTTTGGTACTAACAAGATTTTTTACTGTCCTAAGTGTATAATGTACAGTATATTACAATGAAAGAAAGCTTAGAAATCCCAGTATGTTCGTACAAAATGATACATGATTTTTTTTAGTTTTAAATTTTTATTTTGGTTAAATTGTAATATTGCAAAATTCTCTTCAAGTCAAGTCATAAAGAATATTTTCAGGCAGAATTTAACACAGTCGTCCAATGATGAAAACAAAAGGATACCAAATATCATAATCACTCAATACATAAACTTAATCTACATAGTAAGTTATATGTGGTATGTATGTACTGTAAATACCACATAATCCTTCAGAAAAAGAAAAGTCAAAGGATTAATGATTTGAGAAATACTATTTTTTGAAAACAAAAAATTAGATAGGTCGAATGGTGTGTGGAATGCGCAAATTTATCAAACAATGCAACATTACCTTGGAATATGAAATAAATGTACTGAAAAACATCAATGCATGAAGGTTATTTCTCTGGATAAGTTTCAAAAAAGCCATGACGAATTTCTGGAAAAGAAACTACAATTTTTTGTTTGGTTTACAAGTCATACCACCGAATAGCTGCAATGTAGCCCATGGGCCCTGTTCAAGGTTTTTCTGTGTTGCCGTGTAGCACTGTGCACTAAAGGCCATTGCCCTCAGTCATGTGGCGATCAGAAAGTGAGTCCTACGTTGAATCTACATGCAAACACATTTAGAAGGGTAATTGGCTTAAAATCTGACTACTCACGATCGTTACTTGCATAATCATACATGTCGGAAGGCCATAGAGGTACACTGACTGATTTATAGTGTATAAAAGTTGGCGTAAAAGTAATATACTTCCCATTCTCGCAAAACTAATGTTTGAAAGGCTATGGCAGCAGCCAGGAGGTCACAGGTCAAACAGATCATCATGTATTCGAACTTTGACCTTACAACATCACATGTTGTAAAACAAGACTTTTGATTGGCCAATTTTGTCAAGGCTGCCATTTTGAACTCCAGTGTTGAACAGTTGAATGTGTGAGTCTGCAGGTATCATTCACTCCATTAAGCCACGGTTTTTGGGAGAAATCGTCGATTACCTCTCTCAGTGGACGATGAAGGGAACACAGAAGAGGTTTAGGAGAACAACTGTAATGTTTGAAGGGCGTTGCCTGCGTTAGACACTTAGAGTTTATGTAAGTTAAACTTCGATCAGTGGATGTCCGTTATTTACAGTGTAATTGGCCGTGGACATTTGAATTTTCCAGCCTTTTACAACTGAGAGTTTGCTACTTCGACACTTTCCACATCGTAGGGGACTATTTCAAACCAACCACTGTTCTTTGAGAAGTTGAGAACATATGGCCACAAGAAGTGATCTATGTTCATTTTGATCGTTATGGATTAGTACTTATGATAGCAACTCTACTGCATGCAGTGCATAGGAATAACATAGTATAAATCGGACATGATACAGTTTTATTCTCGTCTCAGTTGCCGACCATTCGATGTCTTAATGATGGAAGAAATGTTTTCGGACTTGATACAACTACTCTCTCCAAGTAGTGCCGGTGGTGGCTTGGTTTGTACTGTGATTCATTTCTTTTGCATGTTTTATTGTTCATTATCGCTCTTATCATGAAGGACACATACCACAGACTCAGCCTTAATCCTGATTTTTACATGTAGCAATTGAACATTGTTTACCATGATGTTTATTTTGGCTGAAACTCAACATCTAATGATAAAACATAAATCAAAGTTCTCATGTTTTCCATGTACACTTCACTTTAAGGAAAGGCATTTTGAAATATATAAAGTGAATTTTATTTGTCAACAAAGTACATGTAACAAAAGTTTCAAAGTTTTTGAATAAGTTTTTCATGGTTAAATTTCTTTTATATATGTGAATTTAACATAAATATTTTTTAACTGATCAGTTTCTATTTGATACACATTTTAAAAATTGTGATCTGTTGATCTTACCGTGGGTCTTTCAAAGGACAGATTTTACAATTTACAAAACAATCATATTCCATTATCAGATTGTTCAGAAACCAAGTCATTCAAAACAAAGCTTCAGAACAATAATTGCTATGGCCAATTTCATATCATTCAGCAATTCAAAAAAAAAAGAAATCTTT
This sequence comes from Ptychodera flava, assembly GCF_041260155.1. Taxonomy (NCBI): domain Eukaryota; kingdom Metazoa; phylum Hemichordata; class Enteropneusta; family Ptychoderidae; genus Ptychodera; species Ptychodera flava. The sequence goes on from NC_091938.1 coordinate 32,822,440, forward strand.
TTGTATGTACATCTGCATGAATATTGAGATAGATGCTTCCTTACTTCACTATAATAATTTTTGTCCAAAATTTTCCTGCAGTATAGCACCTCATGTAATTTTTCAATAGAAATTTTAATTCAGAGACGATGAGTAAGTATACTGATAATTGTTAACTAAACTTTAGATTTTTGCTCAGAACTATTGCAGTAGACTTTATTGTCCTTTAGGGAAACATGTTTTGATGTTTTGATATTAATATAGTTTATGTTCAAATGTGTTTAATCCCATTGTAGCTTGTTGCTGAAAATATGCTAATTTTCTATAGATGAAATTTATACTGAATTTTCTACTTTTCAGTGATTTTCATACATGATAGGATTCATTTAGTGAAAGGCAAACCGGTAGAAATTCAGTTCTCACCTTTGTGAGATTTATAGTTATGATGCAATATTTTTCATAAGTCAACTCGGCTCAGTTATTTCAGAAAGATACATTTTATGTAAACACTTTTTTTAAAAATATATGTTATTTTATTAATACAAATTTTGTTTAAAATTTATATAGCTCTCAACTTGTTTTATTTGTGTATGAAGGTGTTGTCTGCTGATTTTACCACACTTGTATTGCTTCTTTCTCCTCTGTAGAGGTCCAACTGTACCAAAGAGAATATGGACTTTGATCAAATCACTGGATAAAAAAGTTAAGGTACATTTTATCAAAGGCTGAATGCACTGGATTATTTTTTGTATGCTGAATCTTAAAAGTACAAATATGAAATCCATTGCATCAGCTTCTTTATCAGTAAAGAAAATGGCCCAATAAAATTGCATTTCCCCATGCACCATTTTTGGAGCCTCTTTGTAGGGCATTATACATATGCCACCACAAAAAGCCAACAAATTGTTGTTGGCTGCAGTGGGTGTACACTGATTTGCCGTAGAGCCATGTTTAATCCCATCTAGCTAACTACTTGTGACCTCATTGTCATGAGCTCGGCCTGTTAGCTTCCTTGACCTTTGATGTCTACCCCCTTCCCCAAAGCTGCAGGTTGTCTGTGAGAGGTCTGTCTCAGAGCTGCAAGATGTCTGCAAGAGGTCTGTCCCAGAGCTGTGGGTTGTCTGCAAGAGGTTTGTCCCAGAGCTGTGGGTGTCTGCAAGTGGTCTGTCTCAGAGCTGCAATAACTAATTATATATTCACAAAATCAGCTTAGTGCAGCTCTGTCCAGAAAGCTGCAGTGAGTCTGTTTGTGCAGATCTGCCTCAGCTATTCATCAGCTCTTTGCAGATCTGCAGGTTTCGTAAGGGGTTGCCTGCTGGCTTTGTCAACTTTTACAGAGGTGTTGGTCAATTATATCGATATTCTCTGTATGTGATCGTTAAATAACATGATTTAGCGGGTGACCTGGCGCCGTCAAACACTGGATTGTCCGTGTTTATAAACATCGCTGTGCCTGACCCATAAACTACGAATCACAAAGCATCTTGGGTAATTGTTTACCTCTATCCACACGTGACCTATATCGATCATTTCTATGGTCAAAGGTTTATTGTTCCGGCTTCCGGTCTGACGGACCACATCGGAACACTGACTCCATGGCTTTCATATTAGCGTTCACCAGCTCAAAGAAATAAACGACGAAGTCATAGGTTGGCCTGTCCGCATTTCATCATGTCAGAAAACTGTTAGCGTTCGTAAAATTGGGAAATGTTTATTATAAAGAAGGTTTCTGTGGACACGGCTTTTGAGAGTTTTGCCCCTTCCTTTTGTTATACCTTGCTGGTGCGTTCGTTGTTGACTTTGTCAAAGTTAAACTGGTGATAATCTGGTGACAGCGTCCACAGATTAGTAATTTACCCTTGCTTGCTTTTGCGCATTAGGCAATTCAACGCACCAGATAAACAGATAAATCGCCTAAGACTGTCAAAGTACAAATATGTGACACAGCGAAGCGGACCATAGACAGTATTGGCTATGAGCAGACGGAGGAAAAAGAAATCGTTATAAAACCAGTGCTAACATAAGACCAAGAGAGCAAAGGTTAGCAGTATAAATCTTTATTGGCAATACATATCATATTCAAACGTATAAAAATAAAATAAACCATAGCAAGAAGAAACATGTACAGAGACCAAGACACCCATCCCCGCCCGGACATTTCTACGACCCCTATGCCTAATTCGCCAAGAAAGCAAGGGTATATTTCTAATTTGTTGACGTTGTCACCATTTTTTCACCGGATTAACTTTGACAAAGTCAACAGCGAACGCACCAGCATATGCCTTGCTATTATACCTTATTGGTAATATACCCTTGCTTGGTGTGGCGCATTAGGCAATCAAACGCATCAGATAATAGACCCAGCAAAAGTGACAAAAATACGCGTAAGATTGTCAAAGGACAAATACGTGACACAGCGATGGAGAAAATTTAATCGTTTCAAAACCAGTGTTAACATAAGCCATAGATCCTGGAGCGGGACAAAGACACCAAAGGCAGGCAGTATATATCTTTCCTGGCAATACATATCATAGTTAAACTTGTTAAAACAAAGTAAAGCACAGCAAGACGAAACCTATGCTAAGCCCAGGACACCCCTACCCCCACTATCCCTGGGGAGGGACATTTGTACCTTGACGACCCCTGTGACAACTGATAATTTTGGACCACTTGCTATCAAAGGAACGTATAATGTTTCACAGAAAAAAGGCAGGAAAACTTACAACATGAATGTAAGATGGCAGGAAAAATTACGACATGAATGCAAGATGGTTAAGTACGTTGTACTTATTACAGATTAACATCACAGACTCTTATTTTTCCAAATGAATTGCAAAATCATTCAGTAAGCAAATATTTATCCTAGCCAACATTCCTATAAACAATAAAATAAATCACTTGTGAACAACACAAATCATTGCTGATTCATCTCATCGGAATCATATTCTGGAAGATATACTGTGTGAAAAAATAAATTATGATCGATTTTCTACGAGAAAGTAAATTCTCGTCGATTGAAGGCGAGAACCAAATCATTTTCTTGTATTCATTGCAATAATTTTATTTATCGCAGAAATAGGGCGAGGAAATTGAAATATCGTCAAATGATTGCGAGAAAACCTTATTATTGCTTATTCAGTTATGTCGGATATTTCTCCACAAGGCTTACCAAACATCGGCAGCTTATTCTAGAGGAGGCTTTAACCCTTCCGCCACCGTGATTTGAAGCAGTCCACTGTTTTGTATAGTAGAGTTGGAACTCTACAGAGGGAAACGGGGGAGAAATAGTCTATGTAAAAAATGTAGGAGTTCTACTGATGAAAATCGACTTGTGTTCTTCAACAAATTCAAAACAAAGCATTACTATAAATTCCCTCGAGAGAGAGCGAAACGGGCTGAAAGAGATAAGCTTTCAACACTTTAAATCTATGTTGTAAGTGGAGAAGTTTTATCACTGAGTACACTGATCACAATCGACTGTTGTTCTTTAATAAATTCAAAACAAAGAATAATAGGTTGTTTCTCTATAATCTAACACTTCAGACGTATACACTTAAAAAACTAAAAGATCTGTGATAAAGATAATATAATTGCTGATGCTCTATCAAGAGTGTCAAAAGTTATAGTTGAAGTCAGAGTTGTCGAATAACAGTTGGTGATGTTTCCTGTAATTCTTCGAAACGTCACTGTCAAATTTTTCTCTTCTGTGGGGAAGATGCTTTGATACCATCTCTATTGTTAATGACAGTTTCCACGTACCATTTATTTTGCGTGACCAGGTAAACATGGTTTTGCACGTTATTACGTGACCAGGTGTGTTTATGAGTTATTTATTTTTGTTATATAAATTGCACACGTGCTGCCATGTTGTTTGTCGTCTGTGAGCAGTCTGATCTGTAGAAGTCCACGGCTACACTTGCCTCTGATTATTTAATGCTGAAAGTATTATGTTGAATTATCTAGGGTCCAGACTATTCTTCTTAGAATCGCTCAAGTGCCCTTTAACGTCACATGGTGTCCAATAGCACCCTAAAGTTACCGTACTTCGTATGAATGTTATTGTAGTCTGCGTCCTCTACAACGTAACTTGCAGCATAATGAAACTCCATTGGTTACAGACGAACGTCTTCAAACACTTTATAGTTATTATATGGTCCTACCAGATGTTTCAAACAGTGATTGGACTAGTGGTTTGAACATTAAATGTCGGTGCTGATTTTTAAAAATAAATCTTTACCCACATGTAATTCTTATCACGAATGTCGGCGTTGTATCCCTCACATGGTAATATTTTTTTTTTGGAATTGTTATTTTGTTAATGTGTACGTGTGTTCGAATTACGGTTCTAGATGGCATCTATATTATCATTCTAGTAATTTATATTTTGACTTACATGGGAATCTTTTGATCTAAAGATTATTTTATTACACTCATGATACGATAAGTTGCAGAGTAAAGGGACATCATCATGACACTCTACATGATCTTCACGCAGACAAACCGTCACTGATGACGTATAATGCAACCGTACGTGCAGGAAATTCAGCGAACTTTGGTGTGAACCCGGCATGTGGAAACAAAGTATCATCAGAGGATATATCAAAAAACGAACTCGTATTTCCTTGTAACCCAACGTTTGCCCGTTACATCAGCATTGAGCAGGAACAAGAATTATATCCACTGAGAGTTTGTGAAGTTGAAATTTATGCAGGTATGTGGATTAATAGTTCTACATATTGCTAAATACCTAAACGTCGCATTCCGTACTTGCCTTTCTTGTGCTCGTTACAAGTATACAATAGATAATATAACACGCAATTCTCGAAATTTCTTTGTAAGGGCGTCTCAAATCAGAAAAGTGATGCTGCCTATTAAAACCATGTTTCACAAACAATCAAGCACAGTCAACCAGCCAGTCAGCTCTAGAAAAGTAGACAGACTGACAGACAGACAGACATACGGATAGTGAAAAGTGTGTAATGCAATCCTTGACTACATACTCAGGCCAAATTACTCGGTGTACATTCAGTATATTGAAATATACGTGGACGTCAGATTATGGCATGCGTTAAGTTGGCGATAGTCTACACCGCTGTATATTGAAGTGTGCGCTTACACTTTTACGGCCATGATACAAATTGTGGACTGTAGTAATATTAGAAAGGCTAAGGCATGCGAGGGCATGATTGCAATATGACAGAAGTCTCCAAAACCCGTATAAGCGCTGTAAACGTTTTATCGTTTTCCTTATGGAACAATAATTAATGAATTTATTGTACAAAGATTTAGATATAAAAAGGTGCTAACGACATCAAACTTATTGCAAATAGAGTTACACCCGTGGTCATTTTATATTAGTGTTGATGAAGCCCTCTAGATAGAGACAATAATTCTGCTTGTATAAAGACAAAACAGACCCTGCTAAGGGTTGTAAATGAGAGCTAACGATTGGCACTCTTTGTTAAAAATTGAGATATAAGGTACCACTTCTATTTATTAAAGACTCTACGCGATAATTAATTCATTGAGGCAACATACTTTTATAAGCTCACTGCTATATCATCAAATAAAATTGCATGTCCCATGTAGACAGTGTGTCTAGGGAAATTGAAATAAACAAGACTTGTACATGGACCAGTGCATGGTAATGTTACATTGTATCTCAATCTTGAACACAGGGTGCCAATCGTAAACTCTCATTTACAACCCCAGACAGAGCTAGTTTTGCCTTTGTACAAGCAGAATTTCTGTCTGTATCAGAGTAGCCTTCGTCAACACTAAAGTGGCCAAGATTGTAATTGTTCGAAAGAGCGTTGGCCGCACCTCATTGCTGATGGATAGACATAATTATGCCATTTATATACCTGTTATTAGTGAGTCGAGATGCCAAGCCGACCAGACCGTTTCCGGAAATCGTCCTTTGCAAAGTGTCGATTGAAGCATCGATTTTATCAAGCTTGAACTGGATAAGCCTGTTTTATGAAGGTTTTCTGTTTTCAGCTAGATTTAAATAGCAAGCAAATTTGTAGAAATATCATAATATTGTTAGAATCTACCGGGTCGCGACTTCAATTATTTAGAACGGACTTTTCTTAGCGATGGACCGGGGTGATCGAGAAACACAGGATGCGAATATATACTTTTGAGTTCTCTTCTCTTGTCTACAAAAATCCATCGACAGTTATGACAGTTACTGCATTTATATTCAGGGTCTTTGTTGAAAAAAATAGTAATCTGCTGCCAGAGCCTTAATTGGTCCCCAGAAACATTACTGCTGAAAGTTTTAGGAGTGATGTGCACAACAGAGTTGTATTGAATGAAGAATGGTGCAGACTACGTAACACTAAAACTGGATCGCACAGTAACGACTGGCGGAAACCTATCAAGTCAGTCTCGACTGATAGGAGACTGACTGAAGGCTATTTATCCTAGAATACATGTATTTCTCGATATTTCGTGATACAAATAAATTTCAATGCATTCTGATGTATTTTATCAAAACGGAAGTTGATCAACTTGTACTGGCAATGAGGCCGAGAATCGAGATTGTATATTTAATTGGGAACAAAACTATTCGATTTATTCACCAACACAACCTGAATGAGTATTTTCTTCAACATGAGAAATTAAGTCGTCGCCTTTCCTTGACATTTCGATTTCGTTTGAAAATACTCTGTCCCCAGTAGGTAAGAATGCCCGGGTTTTGCATCGGCTGTACTGGCCGACAGATCGATATTTCTTCAGCTATTTTTTCAGCATTTCTACAAGATATCGGCAACTAATCTTTTTAGTGAGCGGGGCACATCTCTCTACGTGTGCAAGGAACAAGTAACACGTGGTTTAGAACATAATATCTGACAAATTAGGAAGAATATTGATGATGAAAATACTGTGGTGGATTCACACGCAGAAAGACTGAGTAAATTCAATCAACAGCGGATGGAAAGAATTCGGAAAAGACGATTATGAGAGAGAGAGTAGGTAATCTCTTTAGATTTTTTTCGGTATTAAGATCCAAAATAAGTTCAAACGACCAGAGACTAAAGATAGAGACTAAAGAGTTTGTACTCCACACACGCCGATTAAAACTTCACGCATATTTCTGATATCAAGCTTACCAAAATCAGTAAGGTTTCCCATTCGGCGAAAAATGATCGTGTCCCAGTGGAAACCGGAGTGAAAACCAATCTGAAAGCCATTTACAAAGCCCTTGACGGTTCAACATTTATGCCTTTTTGTCTGCACTGACCGTGATTAGAGGCATTCATAAAGCTCTCTTGTTTTCGATGTTCTGAAATATCGTTCATTTACCAACTAAAGAAATTTTTAGAAGGCTAAATCATCGGATCGAATTAATAGAGATTGAGAATTTCCAAGTTTCCGTCGGTGGGTCGCAGTGATAAGGGTAAAATAAAATTATTTTTTGAGAAAAACATGTTGTTGAATAAAAACAGTGGTCGAATTGATCGGGTAAACAGCATCACAAAAACTGACACTTTATTTAACTGATTCCATTGTTTATGCAAGGATACTCAGTATGAACAATACTTAATGCAAATACGCACAGCCTGGTGTGAACGTGCGTAGTGGACAATGCCATACCCATCGAAAGATAGTCCCTTCCATATCACGTGATGCAAGGGCCGAGCTTGGTAATGATTACCCATGATTCAAATTACATGGAGTTCATGAAGCCCTGAAAATGCAACTTCCGGTGCTATTTTTATCCGTTTTTTGAAAAAATCGCGCGATTTATAAATGACGAAAAAGACCTTTCCAGAATAAGCGACCATAAAGCTAGCACATACGTAAAAATAATCCTTGGTGAACTTTCCCCTTAACGCAACGCACGTGCATAAGCAAAGAATAACACGCCAATCAAGGTGTTAGAAGATGTAAATTATTGTAAATTACATTGAAGAGGTAGCAAGAAAATCGCTTAAACAATGTTTTATGCATAATAGATAAAATAAGATAGATAACATAACCACGTACTTTGACGTGGGCGATGGGCGACCGACGGCTTGGCTCATGTAGTTCATTTTCCCGTCTTTAAAAATGGAGAGACCGTCGGTAGGGCGTTCAGATTACACTTGATTTAATAGTCGCGCCAGCGGCTTACTGACTACGCATGCGCTTATTCATAATATACTATGCGAGTAACCGGAAGGTACCCTTCTTTCTCATGATGGGCGCCGCCATGTTTTTTTTTTTGAGTACTCGTAAATAAACAAATACGAAACAAATTACTATGATATAACATGCCTTTTCTAAAATATACCTCTTTTATTAGCCAGTAAATGTTATTATACACCTTGTCGCTGATACAAAGTATCGTTGATATAGATAAACGGAGAAAACTGTCGTGCATATGAACGGGGGCATACGCAAAGAATGCTGGGATTGAATATAGAAGAGCGCCCCCTGTGTCAATAATTAGATTCAAAAATTGCAAGTTTTTAGACGGAACGCTATAGTTTTCAGCTTGCAAGTGGAAGGTGGGCAGTGCGGTACCATTGCAATGATAATTATTGCATAATACGTCCCTTGTTTAACGCCATAGGCTGTTATCATTGTAAAAATTGCCAATTTTTGTCCAAAATTTTACACGCTACAGAAAATCTATACCTGCCCTGCTGCAGGGTTGACGTCATGTAAGTACGTGAACTGCTTTCATCAGAGGGAAACTGGGCATAGTTTTCATATAAACGTTTATGAAGTAACAATTACAGTTTATCATGAATCAATACAAATAACATTGCCAATCTTAACCCCTGGCGCGACACCAAGGGCTGAGCCCTATATAATATAAGAAATATAGAAATATGTCAGAGGACACACTCGCCACTAAAGACACGTTGTTCTATTCTCGCGCTGGTTTTGTTGACGAATATTAAAATGATGTTTGCGTACGGCAACACGGTCGCGTATTACAGCGAAAACGGATTCGGCGTGGACTCTGTCGTGCCGCGCGACAAAATTAACGCAGCCACTGACGTTTTTTACAGAGAAAACACACAGACAATGTAGCAAATGTCATGATTTTTTTTTCTATCGAAAAGGCGAGCTGGTGTTACCAGGATGTACTTTTGAACGTGTTGAACAAAAACCGATGATTTTATCCAACTCACAAACTGAAGCAAGGACTTTCCGTCTTTAGCTTACGCTAAAATCGATACTGGCATTTCGATGGCAGCAATCTATATTGAGCTGCTTGATACGGTATTTGTTCGATTGATGCTGTGCCAGTTTCGCTGAAGCTACCACCTCGATTGACCAGGAAGTTTGGGTAGATGCAGTCGCAGAAAACGTGATACCGCGCCGTTCAAGCTCTTTCTGTATTTTTGGTTTTATTCTCAACTCGTCATGAGGAACTTTTTGTAACAATAACAATACGAATTGAATCGTCTGTTTGATTTGTGGGGTTGATTAAATAGGCGGTGTGCCTTTGATGATGTTTAGTTTGGGTGTTCTGTCTAAAACAAAAAAAAAAAAAAAAAAAACACGTCTGTGGCTGCGTTTATTTTGTTGCACCGCACAACAGAGAGTCCAAGCGTTTTCGCTTCAACAAGAGTGAAGGTACTACAGAAATGCTTGTTATTGCGCGTATTTACACAAAGTATTCCTTTACGCGATACGGTAAATTATTGAACATATGTGATAAGGCAGTTTACCAATAAAACAACTCAGATGCGTAGCTCGAGGTAAATGATGAGAATACGTCACGTATATTTTCGTATATGGAACATACCTTTATGCAAGTACAGTAAAACGTCGATTATCCGAACGTCAATTATCCGAATTGTTCGGTTATCCGAACCGCCACCGTGTCCCCCTGAAATAAGTCATTGTGTCCTGTCACTACAAACAGACTGCCGCCGCCCAAAGTTGCAGCAGTTCATACAGTTCTTTGTACTTTATCAATAAAGTTATTTCTTTAAACAACCTTACCGCCCATTCGCCTTTTGTTATAAGTTTTAATGTGTGAATGTTATGAACCAGTTGAGTGCGATCGCATGACGTGTGAAAATAACACCTGGACAGAGTTGTCAACGATGTGGCCACATTCATGCTTTGTCGGCCTCATTGAAAGGTCACCGCCGAAGTCGCCCAACTTGGTCGGTTTCTACGCCAAACGTTCGCGGCATTTACATCAGACCTTAGAAGTGTTAACTAGCTTGCTGGAAGGGTATAAAGTCTGGAGTTTTGAGCGATGTTGGCATTCGTAATTCCAAGAGTGATCTGGTAACATCGAATCGATAATCTCTCCGTGCTTCCGCTATAAACTTTCTGCAGCTTCTGTCAACGTCATAATGGCTACGTCATCAGTGAAACGTAAGCGTCACGTGCTTGACCTCGACACCAAGTTATCCATCATCGATCGTCTTGAAAGCGGTGAAAGTGCAACCAAACTTTCGCGTGAGTTTGGTGTTGGTAAATCGACCATTACCGACATCAAGAAAAGTAAAGCAAAGTTACGTGACTTTGCCAGCAAGATGGACACCGACGTCGGCCTCAAACGGAAGATCATGAAGACCGCGAACGACGAAACCCTCGAGAAGTCCGTCTTCACGTGGTTCACCCAGGAGCGAAGTAGAGGCACCCCGATAGCTGGGCAAATCATCACAGAAAAGGCAAAGTGGTTTGACGAACAGTTACATGGTGAGCAGTCACAGTTCAAGGCTAGCATAGCATGGTTGAAAAATTTCAAGCAGAGGCAAGATATCTGTCCAGAACGAAAGTGAAGTCAAACAATTCATCCGAAAACTCCATGAATCATCAACAAAGAAAACTACACATTTAAGCAACTATACAACGCCGACGAATCAGGGCTTTACTGGAAACTTTTACCAAGAAAGACTTTAGCTGCTTCCAGTGAAAAATCCGCGCCTGGTTTTAAAGTTAGCAAAGATAGAGTTACCGTTATGGGTTGTGCTAACGCGTCTGGTACACACAAACTTCCGCCGGTCATCATCGGAAAATCTCGCAACCCTCGATGCTTCAAACATGTCAATATGGACAATCTGTCTGTTCGCTACTATCACGAAGCCAATGCCTGGATAAGCGCTGAGTTATTCTCAACGTGGTTTCGCGATGATTTTGTACCATCCGTCCGCCATCATCTACGCCAGAAACAGCTGCCTGAGAAAGCGCTTCTCCTCATCGATAACGCGCCATCACATCCCAGCACCGATGTTCTTCAGAGTAACGACGGTTTGATCACGTGCATGTTTCTCCCACCGAACACGACACCATTGCTTCAACCCATGGATCAAGGCGTGCTGAATGCCTTGAAACGTCGCTACAAGGGGAAAATGCTGCGGAAAATCGTGAAAGAAAACTCCAACAACATATCGCTGACTGAGTGTGTGAAAACTGTCACACTCAAAGACACTTGCTACATGATCGCCGAATCGTGGCGCGAACTCACCGTTGACACTCTCGCTAATGCGTGGCACAAACTCCGAATAAATATCGCCGATACGCCAGAAACTGCTAGCACCCCCGAAGTCACCAACCCAGCTTCAGACGAAACCATCGAAGAAGTTATCAACGCACTTCCAGCAGACGATCGCGTTCAAGCGTCCGAGTGGTTCGATGTCGACGAGAGTGACCCCGGCTGTCAAACACTCGCCGATGAAGAAATCATTCAGGCTGCCCAGAAATCAACAACGGACATCGATGCATCGGAAGACGAGGACGATGACAAGGAAAACACCGAACCCAGCGTACCCATACCTACCAACGCCGAAGCAGCTGACATGTTCTCCCGATGTTTGTTATGGCTAGAGGCACAACCGAACTGTGAACCGACGCAACTTTTGCTGCTCCGTAGCATGCACCAGACAGCCGTCCGAAAGCGCCAAGAGACTGCCAAGCAGAAGTCCATCACATCATTTTTCAAGAAAATGTAAGCAGGACACTTTATTAAGTCTATGAACTCATAGAATCACAAGCTTTGTCTGTTTGAATACATGTATTTTATTGAAACGTAAATCAAGGTGCATTTGTACGTGTAATATGTTGTGAAAATTTAGGTTATTGTTTGTGTTTATATTGAGCTGCTGTTCACATTGCAAGTTTTTTTTTATTTTCTGTGATTTACTACATGTAGTTTCTTCATAGCTGTAAATTTTATTTGCTGTCTTCAAGTCTACTATTAAAGAGAAATAAAAATAAAATGAATGTAATGAATACGATGTTTTTTTGTCTTTTGATTTGGTGTGTATGATTGTATACATGTACTGTATGGCCTGAAGTGACCCAGACTCCCTAAGATTGCATATCCGAACTGTTTGCATAACCGAACAAAAATCATGTCCCCCTAGGCGTTCGGATAATCGACGTTCTACTGTATGCATTTGTGCTCATCTGAGTAGAATACAGGAATACACTTATGCAAACCTTTGAAGACTAAATGCAGAACTAATATACATATACACATTCACACCATGGAATTTGTACGTGGTTCAGAGCATTTTTTGGTTTTGATGGATATTTTTTATCTCATTTAACAAGTGCACAAACAAGAAATGTTGCAAAGACCTATTTTAGATGAGAGTGGTTTTCAAAAAATACGTTGATCACATGATTGAATTTGACCGATACAGATTACGAAAATAAAGCTTCGGCACAGTGCCTGAAGTTAAAGCCAGGTCTTTTATGCGCTATGTTAAATTGCGTAGGCTTGGTGCTATGTGATGATATTTAGAAGATGAATATGCTTATGAATTTCCGGCAGTTTAGTAAAAATGTGACGTACCTACAACAAACACTTTTTGAAAACTATGGCCTGATCGATCCCATTCCAGTACAACAGAAACATCAAGCCACCCTCATGAGACCTAATTAACAAGTGCAATATCACTCAGACAAATAATGCCGGAAATCATAATTATCTTTCCAAGAGCAACGAAATGTCAAAAACTAAAGGTACAAAACAGTACAATAAAGTGAAGAGCAAGAAAACAATGATATCAATTGCGATACAATTAAAGAAATTTCTCTCTCTTGGTCGAAATAAGAAATGATGGTGCACTACGTAGATTTGTGTAAAATTATTATAACGTAATCTAAAAATACATTTTAAGAGATAACAAATAATTGACTCTTTTAGCCGTGTTCTGACTGGGTGCAACAACATCGTCGAAATCTTAACGTTTTTGATCGGTAAACACCAACGGATTAACTCTTAACCCGTACTTGCGTCCATACGCCGTCATTTCAGTCTTTCATTTTATGTGTTTTTAAAATATAAATTTATGCCAACAAAGTGGAAAATACAAATCTACATCATGTGAATGTGTCAAGTGATGGAAAAATATTACAAAGCAACTTGTCCGGAAAAAAATCAGTCATTAAACTAAAATGAAGAGAAAGAGCAGTATACGTTTTGGGCGATACGCCGGCGTAATGCGACCAGTACAATTCAATATATGTATGCGTAACAAGGCACCGTAGGTCAAAACTGTATGGCACGAAAGTATTTCCATCTTTGATATTCCTTCCTAATTTGACTGATGAAATGTCCTAACTTATAGGCACTATTGTATTTGTTCTCGGCCAACGTTCATAGACTTGGACCGTTCGCCAAAGGGCATAGTCGACGAGATGTTTGCGAAAGAGTCAATAAATATTGGAAGCGCGACCAAAATCTATGCATTTGGGAGACACAGTGGAATGTTTAGGCGGTAACAGAGGCGATGAAACGTTTCGGACATCATATTTTTATATTTAGGCAAACACTTGTCGGTTCGATGTGCAATGGTATGTAGATGACCAGTTATTCTATAGGTCTCCAAAACTAGTCAAAACAATATTTCTACAACTCACTGATGGTGTCTCCCCCTGTCCTTGAACCCGTGGTCACGACTATTGTTTTGATGTATTCTTTTGGTTGATGAGTGCTAGATTACTGTATCAAATTTGTAGTCACAAGTGACTGAATCCTGTGATTGTTAGGTAATTGATGACGGTCACGTTGTAGGGGCGAGACGACAACAGTCTACGCCGGGGCCAAGGGAGCATCATCAGTAGGCAGTACATCGCATGCTTTCTGAGGATAGACCGCTGGTTTCCTTAGCCACCATGCAAAATCCGACTTTCAGCAATGTTCCTGTCCTGTTTCGGAGGATAACTTTCGAGCTGCGGTACCAGTACCAATGTTGAGGTGTAGATATCTGAATCTTGTGTGTTCGAAAGGCTTCGAGATTTACATAGAATACCACAGACAAATAGAAAGACAGACTAGCAACGGGTATTTTTTCAAGGTGTGAAGCGGTTACGTAACCCCTTCACGTGCGCCTCGCCTCAGGTAGCTCTCGACTCTCTTTTCCGAAGAGTGCCGACCATGCACCCTTCGGTAGTTTCGCCAAATTTTTATGCGAAATTATGCTCGGCAAAGTTCGTGTTGTTGCTGTCATTTGGTGCTGAGCGGAATTGAAGTGCTGGCGAATATGTAAAGTTTTGAGCTTCGGGGACATGACTTTTACCATTTTTAAAAGTCCTCTCACATTTTTATGAATATATTATGAGTGTGTTTGAACCCAATTCGAAGTCTTTTATCGATACTGTAAATTTTTACTCAATGGTTCACGGTCAGTCATATCCGATTTATCTTTTATAAGTTCGTCATGGTAGGACGTGTTATGAAACTGCTGGAAAATTCAAAGCTAGGTAGTCATATTTCTGCGAGTCGCTTTCACAAGTAGTCGCAATAAAAAAAATACGCAGAGTATCTGAAGTCGGTATCATTGCATCGTCATGTTTAGTATTGTTTGTACGACCAGTTTGAAAGTCATACATTTTCTAAACGGTGAAATTCATATTGTCATTCAATATTGAGTTTCGGATATGGGGTACGTGTTACAAGCTTAAATACGGATTGAGTAGACAAGTTTAGATAAATGAGTAGGTAATTTTTTTGTTATAGTTAAGTAGTAAGTCACCCGGCTTTTGATGGCATAGCTTGTTGAATGTGACCTCAACTGAGCTTTATGTAGTTATAAGAGATGGTAGAGGGTACTATCCGCAAAAGAGGGAGTAGGTCATCTGGTCATGCTCTTGGGTTGTTGTTTGCCATGCAATGTTATATACTAGATGTCCTTTCGATGACGTGTGGGTTTGATTAACGTCTGAACTCTTGTTGAAGATCAGATAGGTATGAGACCTCTTACCCCACCATGGAAGTATGTTGTGAAATATTTGACGTTCATTTCTGGGTAAAATATATATTATATATAAGTTAAAACCGTGTAAACGTTCAGTGCTTTGGGTTCGATGTATATATGTTGTCTAAGATCAACTGATTTTGTTTTGTTTCCGGTACGGTAACCCTTGACAGGGGGCCTAAATAGGCTCTTTGCATTTTCAACCTGCCATTTCCAGGTCCTGTCTCGGGGCGCTCTATGGCCTATTGCTGGAAAGTATTGATAATTGATAAAAAAGACTCTGATAAATTTATCTCAGTATCGAAGTCTTGCCCTTGGAAAATAGATGCTCCGGGTATTTTTGAATCATTCCAGGCGTTTGGATTACAGTTGGACTACGTTAAGGGCGCTCCTAGACAGTTTGGCATGTTGGTACTGCTTTAAGTAGTCTTGATATCGGTTTGGTGCCACATGGGAGAAGTTTGCCAAACCGGGTAACCTACACAAGCATGCTGGTCACTGCGACGATTAACAGAACATAAAGTGAATAAGTCTGAAATTGTTCATTTGATGAAAAACGTGAAATTGTCTGAAGTATCAGATATCGGACCCTGAAACTAGCTTTAAGTCGTGTTCAAGTTCAAAAATATGCATAATGCCAGAAACACGATTGGAACTAATTTGGGATAATTGGATATTCATATTTTTCAAATTTCTGAAA
This sequence comes from Ptychodera flava, assembly GCF_041260155.1. NCBI lineage: Eukaryota > Metazoa > Hemichordata > Enteropneusta > Ptychoderidae > Ptychodera > Ptychodera flava. The sequence continues at coordinate 32,838,289 of NC_091938.1, forward strand.
AATGTAAGGTGCCCTATAGTTGAATGTTACAACATTACAAATTACTTATAAAAATAAGTGTGTAACGTAAAAAAAGCAGATGAGGTTACATTTGTAGATAAAATCGACATTAATTTACCATCCAATTATCCCAAAATAGTTCCAATCGTGTTCAGAGTGAATGAAAGTTTAGATTATTTCACGGAATTTACTATCACCTTTCAATGATATCTCTTTACATGATCAATACTGCATGTGGATGATATCAAAAGTCTCTAAAAGTGAGGGAAAATTCTGTCTTATTTTGTGACGAGTACGTATGGGGTTTATGGATAATTTCTGAAGTCTCATAAAAAACATAGTTGACCATTTTGAACTGCCCGCTCACCCTCCCACCCTTCTAAAGAATATTGGATCATTCCGCCCAAGTTATCAACATTCACATCCCGATCAAAATACTTAGAGAGCGTTCAGTTATTATGGCCGGGGTTGGGCCCAGAAATTCTTCCTGCGCATCAGTTAAAATAAGTGAAACTCCTCTACCCATTGCAACAAAATCATTGATTACCCCCCCCCCCTTTAAGATGACAATAATTTCATGACTCCCCCATTGCTTGAGTAAAGGGGGGAACTATAGAATTAAAAAAAATGCTCAGATTTTTTCAAATTACCCTCCTTACAAACTCACAAGGTGTTAATGTTCAAATTTCCCATTCTTAGTTGCCATATTTTCTATATTTTTGAAATTACCTCTCAAAGGGATTGAACAGAAATTAGAGGTGGATTGCAATATTTTCGTGCAACCATGTGTATACAAAATTTTGATATTTGGATTTAATTGATAATTAGCTGTTGATAATGTTGATTCACTATACATGGTAGTCTATGAGAAAACTATTATGTCATACTTTTCAATACAAAACTGTATCTATGCATTTATAGATATTTGATAAATAAAATAAATGTATTTAATTGGAATAGGGTTGTTACAACTGGTATGTAGACAAAAAAATTGACTTTAGAATTTCCCCCAAAATGTTCACCCACTATACATGGGAGTCTATGGTAAAATTGTGAATAACCACTACACATGGGAGTCTATGATCAAATTGTGAATAATTTTTCCATAAAGAACGTGCTATACTTCTGCATATACAGACGTCGAATAACACAATTGTACTTCATTAGAATATGATGGTTAAAGGTGCATATATGCGTACGGTCAAAGGTCAGGTAATCAAGCAACAGGTGTGACTGAAGGTGAGCTAAAATACTCCCGAAATAACCGAGATAAATGACACAACTTTCTTACTACGTATTGCATAGGAGCTAAATAAGTATCTTATCTGTTACCGAGGCCAATATGGGCATATTTCTTGATCAATACAGACTAAAAATCGGACTTTTCTGTGTTGGTGGCCTGACACGAGGGGACAAAGACAAAATACCGGTATGCATGCAAGCCCCTTTGTTATGTAACCCAGGAAAGCTGAGCCTTGCCATTCGGATATGCTTCTTTGCATTATTGATAATCGGTAACGTGGAAGCTAACCCAGGACCTAAAACGACCCGGTCAAACACGCAAGAGTGTGCAGTCACCAGAGAAGACGTGGAAAATATATTGGAGAAATTCAACGACACTTTGAACGACGCAAAAGAAATAAAGGAGAAATTTGCAACTTTTGAGACTAGGATGAACAACAGAGAAGACACACTGCACAGTCTGGAAGGAGGAGGTAATGAAAACTCTAAAAGAATTTATGATATAGAAAAATATTGATGAACAGGGTTTAAAAGAACTAAAAGAAGAGCTGATACGTACAAGAAATGAGTTACATCAACGCAAAGAAAATGAGGACCAAAGAATATGGAGTACCACAAGACAGAGAAAATGAAGACTGGGAGACTTCAGAGACAAAAATAAAGGACATTGTTAAATATAAGCTTGATATCAATGATAGCATCTCCTTTGAACGTGTTCACCGCATTGCCAACGCACCATTGGTTCGTGGCTTCCGTCCTATAGTTGACATGTTTACATTCTTTAAAGACAAGCAACATATTCTAAGTGGGGCATCGAAACTGAAAGGGAGTAATATTTCAATAGATGAAGACTTTGCTCCTCGAACGAGAGCCACAAGAAGAAAATTATTCGCCTGTCGTCGTGAAATCCTGGAACAGGATAAGTCTGCCAGAGCATGGGTAAAATACGACAAACTGGTCGTGAATTCGGAATCTAAAGGCCGCCAAGTGTTTGCCTACGATGATCTCACTGGTCATCCAGACAGCACTATCAGAGACAGAATCCCATTCATCTCGCCCATAGGAGACTGGCCAAGCCCCTTTACAGAACGAACATAGAGAACATCAACCTGGTTACACGTCATCGATTTTACAGCCTGTTGGTAACACGAACTTAATATCCCATATTGCTTGGAACGTCAGAGGACTCAAATACAAATGGCGGGATGACAATTTCATTTCATTCATTAGAAGGTATGATATTATTAGTCTAGTTGAAACTTGGGCAACCGAAAAGGGTGCTTTTTTCTTGGAGGGTTATGTTTGATTTGAAATAATCCGTTCAAGTCTTTCCGGCAGAGGTAGGCCAAGTGGGGGTATTGTATGTTTCGTAAAACAAGCTGAGTAAACATGTCAAACAACTCAATCGAGATTTAGATTTAACTGAAGTTTTATTGCTAAAATTGGACCTTTTATAATAAAGCAATTATATTGGGTACGATTTATGTCACGCCCCAGGACTCGTCAAGATATTCCAACGATGATATATTTATTCATATTGAAAATGATATGTCCTTTTTTCGAAACCAATATGATGATTGTCAATTTATGTTATTAGGTGATTTTAATGCACGGACAGGTGGACTTGACGACATAATTTTACTTGATACAACCGACCATCTGCCATTGGATGGAAATACTTATGTAAATGATGATGTTGAAATCGACAGAAATTCTTGTGACACTGAAGCAAATGTATATGGTAAACATTTGATTGATTTATGCAAAACAGCTTCTTTGTATATTGTAAATGGCAGAGTACCTGGCGACCAAGCTGGAGATTTCACACATATGTCAGAGAGAGGTCAAAGTGTAGTGGATTACGTCGTAGTCTCATCCTCTTTTTTTTCAAGTATTGTAGAGCTTATAGTTGGCAGATGATTAGATTCTGACCACTTTCCATTAATGTTAAATATAATGTAGATTTAAGGTGTGTGGTGTAGTAGCCCAAGATTTTCAAACTCAACCCATTTCGAGCAAGACCTTCACCAAATATTCTTTTCTATTTGAAAAATCTGTGAGTGAGTGCAGCCAACCAGAACTGCAAGCCATTGTGATGACATTCCTCGAATCAGTGAACAAAGATGATGACGACGTTTAGACCACTGTTTGCATATTCAATGAGTTATTTTACAAAGTTTCAAAACCCTTGCAATATGGCAGAAAATACCATTCACCAAATTACGGCTGGTTCGAGAAGGAATGTTGTCGCACGAGAAGCAAGGTTTACGCTAAACTGAATAACTACAGGTCAACTCATAGTCACCAGGACTTGATAAATTACAAGACCATGAAAAGAGAATACAAACAGTTGATTAAAACGAAAAAGGACACTCATAATATCAACAGAATTGCCGAGTTGACATCATTACTCAAGGCAACTGATTCGTCCAAGTTTTGGTCCTTCTTTAGAAAGTCTCGTTGAGCAACGCCCAAGTCTTTTTCAAATAGTGAATGGTTCAACATTTTAATTCTCTTTTCAACCCAGAGAAGGATAAAGAGAACAAAAATTTCAGTGAGCTATGGGAAGAAATGGAAAGATTTGTCCAAGACACCATGAAGGGGGAGTTGAATAGCGCTCAAAATAGCAATCAAGATGACATTGCAAGTGAAATTATTGATCAACAAATATCAGAAGAAGAGGTTAGACAAAGTATTAATTTTCTTAAAAATACAAGTCCCCAGGAATCGATGGTATCGCAGCTGAATTCTTCAAGCAATGTAGTGATCAAATCAGTCCTCTTTGTGCAAGTTATTCAACAAAATTTTCGATAGTGGTACATTTCCAGATTCATGGTGCGAGGGGATAATATTTCCGATCTTTAAAAAAGGTGATAAGTCAAAAGCAAAAAACTACAGAGGCATCACATCACTACCCATCATTAGTAAAATCTACACACGTATTCTCTATAACAGACTTTGGTTTGGGAAGAAAACGTTGCTCCTTTGAGAGAAGAACAAGCTGGCTTTAGAAAAGGTTACAGTACAATTGACAATATTTTCATTTTACATACTCTTATTCAAAAGTATATAAATGTTAGAAAAGGGAGATTTTATTGTGCCTTCATCGATTTGAAAAGGCCTTTGATAGAGTGAATAGAACTGCAATGTTTTATAAATTGGGGAAAGCAGGACTTCGGGGTAAAGTGTTTAAGACACTTGTGTCAATATATGATACAGTGAAATCATGTGTATTGAGCCATGATGGATTGACAGAGTTCTTTGACTGTCCGAATGGAGTAAGACAAGGCTGTATTCTCTCACCTTTTCTGTTTTCGTTTTTCATTAATGACATATACGACGAGTTCAAGCAAGATTCATGGATAGATGGATGCTCTCTTTGTATGGTTGAGCTTTTCTACATTTTATTTGCAGATGACTTAGTACTCATTGCAGAGAGTGCTATTAAATTACAAAGACTTCTCAACCAACTCCAGTTATATTGTACACAATTCAAAACTAGGGTAACCTTGACAAAACAAATATTGTTGTATTTAGAAAGGGTGGACCACTACGCAAGTATGAACGATGGTTTTATAAAGGGAAACAAATTTCAGTCGTTCTTATTTCAAATATTTGGGTGTTGTATTTCATCAAGTCGTCTCTGGAGTAGAGCGCAGGAGGTCTGGGCTGACCAAGCTACAAAAGCACTATTTATGTTAAATTCAAAAATACATTTTTAAAGGTTGACGCTATTCAGGTATGTTTTAAAATCTTTGATTTAAAAATCCTCCCTATTTTACACTATGGAAGCGAGATTTGGGGGCATATAGAAGGTTACAATATTGAAAAAGTACATGTTAAATTTTGTAAACAGCTAATTAGACAAAAGAAATGTGTGATAAATGCTGCAGTGAGAGGGGAAGACCTACGCTGAGATCAATGAGATTATTCTAGATGGTTAAGTACTGGTTTCGTATATTAAAAATGAATCGTAATAGATATGTATTTCAGGCTTACCAAGAGCAGTTTAAAATGGCAGAACAAAATAAAAGATGCTGGGCAACAAGTTTAAAAGTATTCTTTTTTCATATGGGTTTGCAGAAAGTTGGCTCAGCCAGGGAGTAGGAAATGAAGTTGTATTTTTATCTCAGTTTAGACAACGTTGCAGAGATATTGATGTCCAGAATTGGCATGATCAGATAAATAGTTACAACAGATTAGCTACTTGTACTTATTTAAGAATTCGCTTTCTTTAGAAAATTATTTTCACATTTCCATGAAACCAGTCTTTTAAAATGTATTTACATCCTTCCGTATATCGTCACATTCATTGAATATTGAAAGAGGGCGACATGAGGGTCTTACCAAAGAACATAGAGTTTGTATTTGTGATAAAGTGTCAATTGAAAACGAATTTCATTTCTTGCTAGTTTGTCCTATGTACACAGAACTCAGGATAAAATACATACCTGATTGCTATTACATTTTACCAAATATCAATAAATTAATACAATGATTACAAAGTAAAAATTCTGATATTATCAGAAATTTATGCAGATTTTTGTTTTATGTGTTTAAGAGACGGAGTGAAAACTCCAAAGATACTGTAACAATTTTTGCTTGTCGGAATTGTTTCTTTTTCTAAGTGTTGACCTTTGACTGTATTATTTGTGTGGTATTTTGTATGGCATAAAGGGCCGGTGGGCTTTAGCGCAAATAAAGATAACAATTCAATTCATATTATGCGTACAAGAAATCTGATTTTGGAATTTCATTGAAAATGTTCATCCACTATACATCGGAGTCTATGAGGAAACTATGAATAATTTTTTTCAAAGACAAAAATAGGTAAACCTGTGTATTTATGTACTCTCGATTATTAATATTAATGTACTTGATTAGACAAGGGTGGTAACAAATGGATGTGTTCGCCAGAAATTTGATTTTGGAATTTCACCGAAATGTAGATTCACTGTTCATGATAGTCTTTGAGGAAACTATGAATATTTTTTTCCAATACAAAAATAGGTAAATCTGTGTATTTATGTACTCTCAATTACTCATTCACATTAATGTACTTGATTGGACTAGGATGGTTACAAATTTATATTGTGTGGAAAAAATGGGATTTTAGAATGTCACCGAAATATTTTGACATTTAATTTTTTAAATCTATTAGGAGACTGTAAATAATTTTTTTCCAAATACAAAATTGTCTAAATCTGTGTATTAACATATTTTCATTTTCATTTTTAAGTACTTAGTTAGACTAGGATGGTTTAAGGTTGATATGTGTGCAAGAAATTGGATTTTTGGAATTTCACCGAAATGTTGATTCACTATACATTGGATTCTATGAGAAAACTATGAATATTTTTTTTACAATGCTAAACTAAATTAATTTGTGCTTTTATAGGTGTTTGATAATTGATACGTACTTGATTCAAATAGAGTATTTGAATGTTCAGATGTTGACAACAATTATGATATTGGAATTTCACCTAAAGTATTTCTCTTTTCATGGTAATAGTAGTCTACAGGTAACTGTTAAATAATTTCCCTGACAAAACTTGCTATATCTCTAATATGTACGTAATAGGAATTGTTCATTGCCCTCAGTGAGCTTGATTTACAAAAGACATGCCTCAGAGTTGCCAAGTCAAGATGTTCATGTGACAGATAATTATACTTTTGTTCAGATTTACAGTTAAATGACTTCAGAGAATGAAATCATGCAGCAAATCATTTTTATCTCCCAGAATATTTCTGAACACTGAAACTGCTTTTTGACGGGATGGATACTTATGAAAATTAAGTGACCCCCCTCTGAGCTGTTTGAAAAATACATGACCCCCCTTTGCAGTTTTCAAATTTAAGGTGACCCCTGGATTTTGCCGGCCCATCCCCGGCCGTAATGACTGAACGCTCCCTTAATACAATGGTAATATTATTGAGCGGAGTGATAAGGTTTTAAATATTACATCATTGAGTCCTGACAGTTCAGTGTTAGCATAATGTATGCAGTATGTAGTGCGCCCTTTCTTGTTGACCGTTTGACAAGCTGTACAATATTAATAAACGTTAAACGTTAAACGTTAAGTATTCTCCCTAGGAATAACTAAAACTGTTGCAGCTAATTTACATAACAATTAGTTTAATTGTTGCTGTGATACGGGTTTGCGGACCGAGGTCGTACGGCGGAAGGGCCATAGCATGCAAGGGCACATACGGTCGAGGTTTTGAAATCCCGTATCAGGGCCGTAAAAGTTTTATCATATGCCTTACTGAATTATTTTGTAGCTCAAATAGTATTTAGAATAGTTTTGGACACAAAAATGCGTGCGATATCAAAGCTCCATCGCCATTTGTGTCTATGTTTCAGAAAGGTTCATAAACCGCATGACAGTAATTTAAATGTATGAATGTACCATTCGATTATGAAAATAGTTCTTCCCAGGAGATTTTCGTCTAACATGGAAATAAAGCATATATTATTATTGTCATTTGTATGTAATGAAAACTACTCAAGAGAGGCATGTAATAACAACATTATAGCCCAAAAAGAGACTATGTCATTCCAAATTTTCTCCACACAGGAACTGGTCTGATTGGGATTATAACATGTCTACGAATACTACTGGTCTTGATGTTTTTCACAAATTTTAGATCAGCCCAATGTTTTTGACACCTCTCACGAAGCACGTTCGTGATTATACATAAAATTGCGGTTCTCACCTATATCCTATTCTAAACTACAAAAAGCAGCTACACTGCTACCACTACACCGTTTCGGTCGCCCAGAAAAGTGTCTTGGATATCCAAATGAAGCAAATGTTTTCGAGCATGATCGATAATTGTTCTCAATCATGCATTACTACCAGACATGAACACTAGTCTGGATGATCACTGATGGCATCGGTGACATGGGGCCTTAGTTAGTGACCACTACCTATCTGACTTACAGATTGATATATGGCGGGTGCCACATGTGGGGCAGGATGCGCTTACTATTTTCGAAACACCTGACATCACTTCTTGGTCTTTTGGCCAGAGGTCCATATATCTTTCTTTCATGAATTTGACTTTGTTTGTGTACTGTCTATTTACTGTCTGTTCTGTGCTGTTTTGTGTCTATGTTTACAACTATTGTCTTACAAATTCTGACCTGGTGTTATTGGATTATGGATTGGTATAATTGCGATTAATTTACCATTTTACAGACACGTGTTTTCCAGCATAGAGACGGTCGGTTACGAAAATTCAATATTGCGACGGCGCAAACCGCGCGAGTATGATCACTGACGCAAAACCGTGCAGTGTAGTTCACGTCGGTGATCATGTGAAATAAATCATTTCAGCATTTGACGCATTGATGATACTTTTTGTTTGAAACTTTTTTGAGTGAATTTGATTGCCGTAAAATCAGAACTACGCTCTCTTTACATCTGAACTAGCGTTGCATTAGCGCATGCATGGAGGCGATCGGCAGTGAGTTTCTTCTGGAATCACCGGCACCTAATAAAGCGATAACTCAACTAAGTCCTGGTCAGAAAAAAAAACTCACGATTTCTCTCATATATTGCATTCACAAAATTACTTTTTATTTACAGACTTTGAACAAGTCTGAGGGCAGTGGTACATCTGACAATTGCTAACCGCAAGAAATCCGAGTGCATGCTGTTTCTTGTGTATTTTTTTATTCGCATCGCAGGGTGGAAAATATTACAATGCTTGTGAAAGGGTGAATAAAACAGCGAAGTTAGGAATTTTTTCTGCATTCGCTTTCATTAGCGCTCAATTAAAACATGAGGAAGGCTATAATTATTGAAGTAAATTTGGTATCCTCTCCAGATTTTACATAGATTACTTTTTAAGCTGCAGTACTTGTCACTAAATTGTATCATTAGACGAAGGTTAGATTAACAAAATGTAACAATAAGATCTAATTCAGATACATGTTTTAAGATATATTATTGGAAGTGTCCATATCATCGGTTTCAAAAATATTAAAATTATAATTAGGTACATAAAACAAGCTCATTAATAGGATCGAACCGCATGTCCCTGTCAATACCAAGTGCAACATTATGTAAAATTAAAGTGGTAGCCCTTTTGTGACTAGAAATTGGCTATTTCATTGCTTAAATTGATTGATTTTAATAGATTGTAAGTACATACATTAACAGGTTGCGTTTGCGAACCAAATAATCCTTTTTGCACCATACATGTAGTTAAACCCGCTTGCTGACTTAATCTTAAATTCTAGCAAGATGTTTATATAATGATTGCAATTTAAAAGAAGACAAAAGACAGAAACGTCTCATAATTTTCTAAACACCTCAGTTAATCATGATACCAGGCCTTTTCGACCCTTGCTTTAAAGGTCAAGGGAATGTTACTGATCGTATGGCCACTGCTTGCTCTAGCCACGGGCCCGTGCAGTGATGCAGTATTCCAATTAGTTGAAAAGTGAATTGCAAACTATAAGGCAATGTTCATACTAGTACAAGTAAACTTTCAATTGATACGATGAACTTGAAAGTTGTGTATGCTTTCAAAAACGCATTGCATTCAGATAATTGGATTACGACAAATCACGAATCTATTGATTGTTTAAATGAGCTAGTTGACGCCAAAGTAGGTTATCAATCAGTGTAACTAGCTGACTTCGAAGGTACTAACATGGACGATTGCTCATAGAAATAGGATTGCATTATGCCATTAAAATGAAAAAAATGTAATAGTTCTTGCATTTGTATTGAAGATTATTTCCTTTATTTTAAAAAGTGATTTTACTTCGGCTCTCTTCAAAAGGGCAGCTCGAGTTAGAAATACGTTTATTATTATTTGTAACAATGACGGTTTTCGTATTGCAGCTACAACGCTACATTAACGTCACAATACACTTGACCTTCGTTTGGTGAAGAACCGCGCGAGGATTAACTGCAGATAAAAATATGTTTTCAAAATTTTAATATCACTAGATTTGGAACCGCCAACTGCAACATGTGATGACGTCACAAGAATAACGCTGCCTGGTATCAACTACACATACATAGATTCATTTCCGATCGTCGTCACAGATAATGTGGATGAAGAAAATCTCATCAGTCGTGAGTGTACACCGACATTAAATGGTACTTTCTACGCGGGTGAGACAGATGTTAGATGTATATTCGAAGACATTGCTGGCAACAAAGCCACCTGCGAGTTCGTCGCTACTGTTGCCGGTACGACTATTTTTTAACAATGAAATTTTCCATCAAATCAACAATTCCCAATCGCACTCATTGATATCATGACGCACGATAGTGTGACGACGCGTGGAGTTGTTGCGTGCTAATTTTCTTGCAGTCTCTTTTGGTTTTTAGATCTGTGGTCTTTGCAATTCATTTCAAAAGTCAAAGTTCAAAAAAGGATCCCTTTGCTCTTTATTGAAAAGTAAATGCAGTCGATTTTAAAGTCTCGATTGATGAAACTCTTTCCGACTTATTCGTAGTTTTACTGTGATTTGCTTTATTGAAACGTCATTATGTCAAAAGTAAGAAAGGCGTCAATACAATTTCCTTTAGCCATTATATTCATTTTCAAACTACTAAACCCTGTGAAAAGTATCTTGATCCTCTAAAAGATGTTGTAAAATACTTAATTAGAAAATTATCCATTGCTATTATCCAACTACAATATATGATCCACTCAATTGCCATTGCATCATTCAGCTAGCCGAAGGCTTAAACAAGATTTATTCTATTTTCGAAACGCAAAAGATCTATACCATTCTTTAGCTCCCGAAGATATTAATTTTGGCACCAAATAAAGAACCTTAAACAAACGCGCACTTTAATAATCCAGTACGTAAAAAGAGGGCCACCTATGTGTGATAAAATACAATCAGTCATTCACCCTGCTAGTAAATAAATTCGACAAAATACATTTTCAAGGTCCTCGGCATGTGAGTTCACCCAGGACAAAGCCACTATTATCTTGGACACAATTACGATATTTAACAAAATTTTATAGTTACAAAATCACAAAATAAGAGTGAATAAAATTTAGATGTTTATTTAATTTACATGAAAAGATTACCCATCTACAGACACAAAAAAGTGCGAACAACCGAAATAAGGTTTTCACCTACCATTTAGTTCTCCGCAAGTCAAAAACACAAAGAGCTAATAAACATTATCTAAACTATAAAATACAAAGCAATAATCAAAACATACCAAAAATTATAAGTAATAAAAATGTAAAATCTGTCCAAATGATGACTGATAAAAGCGTAAAGAGTAAAAAATTTAGGTATTGCTCCGTCTAACACTTAGTTATGTAATTTTAAGCTCCTATCTTAACTGCACATATAGAAAACTTCCCTCAACATATTTCGATGCGAAATTTAGATGGTTGTAAATTATTTGTATGATAGACATTATTAATTCAAACAACAGGGATTTCAAGACAGATCATTTTGGAAGTACTATCGCAAGATTTGTAGATCTGACTGTTTACAAATATGATGTAAAACTGGTACAACAGTCATTTTCCTTCAAGGTAATACATTAAAAGGTCCATGTGACATTTGTGATTTACAAAGTAAAGGTAGTGACATACCTTATAGACACTTTATGATTTGTGTTTCTTGTTGTCAATTAAAAATGTTCCAACGCTTATAAAGTATATATTTCTGAAAGCCATTATATTGGGGAATACAACCGTATACAGTACACAGTCATTATTTTCTTAATAGTCACGTGACAAGTGTTTTGCTGAACCTTCCAAAAATCGGCATTTCTTCCCTTTAGCGAAGATGATGAAAGATTTCCAGTTTTCAAGTGTCAACACTTGGCATGTGAAATGCTTGTAACACATATGAGCAGACCAACATTTCCACAACTGTATGTACTGACTTCCTGTCATGATAGAGAAGTTATAACATTGTTGTCTCAAAATTGTAAATTGTGATGCAAGTGATTTCGGTTATTGCTGCTGAAAGGATGCTTCAACCTCACATGTCTACTGTAGGCATCACAATGAAACGAAAATATGTGGTGTTCGAACACGATGATGTGTAGAGATGGAAGAGAAATGTTTTTTTACTTCTTTTCGCAGCCCCTAAATATTGGCCAAATCTTTTAGAGCCCTTTTGTTCGAAAAGCAATTCGAAGGCTTCCCCGCCTTAATTTAAATAGAACTTTCTCGCGCATTGCGTTTGAAAGTGGCGTAGTAACGGCGAGCCTTCGCATTTTCGTAGTTATTTCACATAATCGTTTGAAATTCTGTTGAGGAGTTATTCCCTTCTCCATTCCTAATATGCACTTTGGTGGAAAATTAATCGTAGCAAACAGCTGAACCAGTCTACTGATAAATCAATCACCACAGATAAAAACATATACACAAGAAGAGTAAACGAAAGAGCGTAACAAATGTAACTCCCAATGGTTATTCTCTGATTAAAGAGGAAAACCATAACCACGAGCCAAACATAAATCCTACGTTGACTCTCTTGAACGCAGGAAATTTTGTACATAATAAATGACATTATATACATTTAGAGCTGAAATGTTTGGAGAAATCGAATTATATCCATATATATCTTGGTATATAAGAAAATGTTATAAATGGTAATCGAGAAAGCTGTCAATTGGGATCATAATATTTTCACTGTACGGGTAAACGGGCGACTTGCTATTTTATGTCCCATATAAACACCAGATATGAACTATGTTCCCGTCTTAGTATGTTTCAATAGGTTGTGACTGCATAAAATTGTCAGCAATATCACGAGCAATTCTCATGATGAATGATATCATTGATTCGTTTTAATGTCAAATAGATAATGAAATAAAAATGCAAAATTTCTTTTCCTGCTTTAAATAACATTGTATCATCACTCTTCGAAGCAGATGTGAATGCCTTTGGTAGACTTTGGTTGGACTTCTTCAAGTCTTACATGCAAAATCTTGAATTATATGCAAATTAGTAATTCTCTAATGGCTTTTCATCTATTGCAATAATGGCCCTGTCACACCTTCAAGATATAGCCAGTTTATGTCAACGTTTATGGCAAATGCGCTGGGCGTACGTCTAATACGTTATGAGAGAGTTTTGTATAACTAATTAACTAATTATAATTTTGTATAACTATAAGGCATGATAGTATATGCCGTAGCACGGCGACTTTTGTGCATGCAGGAAACTTTCGACGCATGCCAGCCTATGGCTTATATGTCCCCACACACAGACCATAAGATGTAGGTGATATCTCTTTTGCTCTGATTGGTCCTCAGGTGACTACATAGTGTATCCTGATTGGTCCATTTAAATCTACCGTGATTGGTCCGCTCCAGGATCCGCATTTTACATCAAGCTCGACCTGTATTTCCAATGTATTATTTGCATATAGAATATAAAGAGTCAACTTAGTCACGAAAACATCGTTAGTTCAGCAGTAAGCGTTTTAGAGGAATTTTGATACGTCAGCATACGTTCGTAAAATTGTCAAGGTGTGACAGGGCCCCAACATTTGTCGTCGGTACACATATTAAGTTTCATCGGCTTTTTTCAAAGTCCTTCAGTGTTACTTCAGTTATTGGAAAGTAACGAAATACGGGTTGAAATAAGTAAATCTATTGACTTTTTTAAATAGTGTCACAGTATTGTAGTGTTTTTAATATATAGTCTGTTTCATCAACTTTGGTCAGGTCAATCACGATACAAATTCCTAATTCAGAAGGTTCGTTCAACATAAAAATAAATAGGTAATTGACATGAAATATACGGACCAACGTAACTTTGTGATATGGATATGTTTCATAGACTTGAGTGTGGTGATTTTGTGCCAATACTGTCACAATACTCTCCATGAAGAACAACTTGTAGACAAATATTCTATATTCTATATGACTTTATAGTATCATTATGTAAGCCTCATCCACAAAACTATAAGTACTGAATAAAATTTGACAACATCTTTGAATTAACTACACTGAAATCGGTTCAACCGTTCGTGAGATATCTTGTTCACAGACAGACGCACTGGCATTTATAGGTACAACGTTAGTGCAAGTGTGTGAAAATGTAAGGTAATAAAACAACACAATTACCGAAAAAGGAATAACTCGTGTGAAAATTACAATTAACATAGCGTCATAGAACAAGGGAATTTATATGTCAAATTTTCTCCTTTCCTCTCTTACTGATCTAGCCGTACACTGTCAAGTTAAGCCAGCAAAAGGTATGTTATTTCAATTGTGCAGTTATTATTATTTACCTTCTTTTTGAAAAGAGTACAAATTTGTGAACCTTCCCTATTTCTTCTAATTAGTAATTTCACACTACTACTTCCAAAGTTACCTACGCAATTGATGCTTTACAAATATAATGTTGTCGGATATCTATGTTATCTTTGTCATTTGTAATTTACCACCAATTGTAGTATAATGGCAATCATTTTCAACTTCAGGTACATCACTGTTTGACATGTACAAGGTGGATTGCTACCATGTGGAACTATTGGTAGAAAGGTCATTTTGTGAGAACAATGACTCAGCTCAACTAGTTTACGCGTTGAGAACGAGCACAGGCAGTTTCTCAGACGTAGGTGACTTGATATATACATCTGCGGAGAGTTCATTTCCAAAGATGTGGTTTCCAAGTGGGAAAACAAGAAAACGATTACATCGTAGACCTCGTAGTAATTATCAGTGATGTGTGTGGAGAAATGGGAGACTTCCTTTAAATGCAACAGTGAGTTGGTATTTTATTACAATACTTCCTGATTTGTTCTTGTTTGAAACCATCCAATATGAGAAAAGGTCCGTTTGTAGTTGAACTATTCTTGGTGTAGGGGTACTTTGGCTCTCTTAGCTCAAAATGGAAGCCGGGAACCCTTTTTCCTAAGCTATGATTTTGTTCACAAAACTGACCAGGGCAACACATCTGCAAAATTAGCAATATGGCAATCGCTGAAATCATCGAAATTGCCTGGTTGTAGTTTAAACACCATCGGGTAGGTCACTTTGGAACCGTAATTCAAAACGTTTGACGCAGACCCCTTTTTCTTTAGAAATTTTGTTTAATTGATTGATTAGAAAAATAATAAATACACTTTTAACGTTGACAAGACCCAACCTTAAAGCGCCAATTTAATTGTTTCAGTATATCTGTCTCTATACAATGAAATATTGTGTTTGTGGCAGCATCATGTCCTGTACTTGCCACGCCTGTCCTGTAATTTGATGGAAGGGGCAAAAATCGGTGATATTTAGAATCTTTCTCCTTTGATTCGTATATTTTGTACGGCAAAACTAAAAGGTACACCTTGGCGGGTTAGTACGTCAGTGAAATTCAAATTGGACCAATCAGATAGCTTGTTAGACTCACAACACTATGCCAGTTCTCAAGCGACAATACCACAGCAAGATGCAGTCGTGCCTGTGACTAATACGTGTTCACAGATATCGAGACTGCAACAAAAAGAATCGTCGAGTCACTGTTCATGACAACGGATCATACTTTAAAATAATAAAGACACCATTAAAAGATGTCAAAACAATGGGAAACTCGAGTTACTTTGACAGCAACGTAAGGAAAATGACACGTTATTCCAGTACTTTCTTGATTTTTGACCCTGCTCACCCCCATCGCCTAAATAGAATAGTCTCACCATGTCAGCAATGGTTTATTTTCAATGACGACCACGGTCGATGTTTTCATTCTCTGAACATGCAGTTGCTTTTGTTTGAAGCAATTATCCTTTCATTTGTGAAGCCTTTTTCCTGGTGACTATTACAATCACTGCTATGTTGTTGTTTTCACAAGATGTATACAGTTTGATACTGGAATATTGAGTTGCCTTTCCGTGTAGGCAATATGCATGCCATTCCAGTTCACATTTACTCAGATCAGCAGCATACATGTACATGACGTCTTTGTTTCAAGTTTTTTTTTCGACGCTGAAATTTCACCAAAATGTCACTTCTGTATTCAGAGATTGTGTAATCAATTTCTTTGGATAAAGTCGATTTGGAAAGCGATAGAAACATCCAGAGGTGTTGAAAAAAATCGTGCATAAAATTAGCATAAATTAAGCGTCAGTGGCAGAAAAAAATTGGTTGCTCGAGCCCCTCCCCTAGTTTTACCGCCGTTCAGTGTTGCCGAACCGGGGGCTTATAGTAAACTCGGACGAGTACGGTTTTGTTCGTAGTTGGACGGTTACTGTCCGTTGTTTACTTTCTATAGCTAGAAAACTATCAGAATTGAACCAAAACCAATAACAACTTTTCCAGCCGCGGAAATTCAACCATGGCGACAGTCTCTCTGTATTTGTTTACTTCCGGGTTCCCATGTGTCTGCATTTACCAACATAGGCTCGTAAATCTCACGAACTGATTGGAAATAAGTGCTTCCGCACAGATGTGTAGTTGAAGTACTCTAGTGGAACCTTCTTCTCATAAGACAAAAGTGAATGTTGCGGCAGACAAAGTTGTCGTGAACTGATTCGTAAAGGCAAAAAAGAACATGGCAAAATACGCCAAAGTAAATTTATCCAGGTTCGAGCCCCACAACGGTAACATCCTCAGTTCGGGCCAAGGCAGGGCTAACAAGCTATCTGATTGGTCCAATTTGAATTTCACTGACGTACTAACCCACCAAAGTGTGACCTTTTAGTTTTGCCGTACAAACTGCGCCAATCAAAGCAGAAAGATGCCAAATATCGCCGATTATTGTCCTTGTCATCGAATTACAGGATAGGTCTAGTAAGTACAGGACATGATGCTGCCACAAACCCAATATTTCAATTGTCTTGCATTTATTTGGTGTGTTTTTCTTGTCTTGAAAATACAGATGTTGAACTCCCGGTTTCTCCCCTTGTCTGAATATATAGAGGGAGTGAATAAGTCTAACCCTAACCCTACCCCTAACCCTAACTTAAGCCTAACCCTAGCCCTAACCCTAACTTAAGCCTAACCCTAACCCTAACCATCGGAAATACATATCAACAAACAAACAAACAAACAAACAAATAAATAAATAAATAAATAAATAAACTGCTCTCTATTGACAAATATTAACAAAATAGCTTTTCGCTGTTATTTTATTAAAAATAACAAATAAACAAACACAAACACATACACACAAACAAACACAGACACAAATAAACAAGAAGCACGAGTTTCCTGTGGAGCTATTTTGATAAATGTGATGGGGTCACTCAGACTCAGCGACTTGATCAAGAACATGTTTAGTGTATTTGATCAATCTACGTTTTGACGCCCTATGTTCATTAGCTGCTGTCTACATGTACGTCGTATTCATTTCAAACATTTTAAGCTACGGTGAAAGTTTATGAGTCAAGCGGAAAGTTTTCTTCCTAAAATCAGCATTTTCTCTACAGCAACTGTAGAAATCAATACTTAAAAACAATGTTAAGAATCACTTAGCTAACTGAGGGTCAGGTATCACAGCACAAAGGAGGATCATGGCGACATTAATAAATACAGATAATTTTTTAAGATTCTCTCAGCTACAGGAGGGTCAGATACCACATCACAGAGTAGGATCATACGCACGAGCAATCCCTTTGCGCGATTTCATGTTGAATTTCCTTGACTGAAGAGAGCAAATCGTTGAAAGAACTGGATCGAGATGTTAAGCTTCCATTGGCCCTGGCATGGAAATCATATTAATAAGCAAAACTGGTTCGGACACAGACATCATCATCCTATCAGTGTTTCAATATTTCTAGGCAGTTGATTTCCTCATGTTGCTAGTCAATGTAGAAGCAATACAATTATATACGTGTCATGTTATTGCATTTAATCCTAATATGAATAATCACATTTTGGAATTACGGGAGCTACACTAGAATCAGAATCGATATGAAATATGCAAGATTTTTTTGTACGGTCAGTAGCAACTATTTCAAAATTTTATACTAAGCCACAAGTCTATTAATAGTAGATATCACCTGCCTACATGAACAAATTCGCATTCAATCAGTTCAAACTCCAACTCGTTTACCCTTCATGCCACAAAGTACGAGTTTGCCCTTTCAGGACATATAATAACTGTTCTATAATTCTATAATCTATTCTATAATCTATAATCTATAATTCTATAATACGGTAATAATCTTTACGGCCCTGATACGGCTTTTCCGAGGTCGTACGGCGGAAGGTTCCGAACGTGCAAGGGCCCGTACGCCGTACGACAAAGGGCCGCAAAAGCCGTCTCAGGGCCGTCAAGGTTTTATCATATACCTTTATGGAATGATAAATGTGTAGTTTAAATAACATTCAACATAGTTTAGGCAATAAAAATGAGTGCGGTATCAAAAAATCTTCGCCATTTGTGTCATTATTTCATAAATGTGATGGCCGCTTCCTGTCGCATATTGCCAATATAATGACGTCATTTATTCACTTGCAGAAGTCTAAAACGCGAAAAGCAACGTACATACTATAGTACGTTACCAACAGAGGCTGAAATCGTGGTGTAAGAAGGCCAAAGCGTGATGTCAACTTATTATAATGTATACTGAACAGGCACGCACTTAGTATACACAGGATTTCATTAGAATTAGAAATATCAGCCAATGTCACCGTCGCGGCTCCACTGTCGCCACGCGCAACTACGATCTGAGCGAGCAGATGTTTTCCTAATCTCGCGCTGGCTTTGTCTACGAATGGAACGTTTGCGGATATAGTACCGCGCGTAGCAACCAGAATCGAGTTAGTTCAGAAATGCACGCGTAGCAATCAGAATCGAGTTAGTTCAGAAATGCACGCGATTGCCCATATTTGGGCACGGGTCGGGGCGTGATACATAAAAAACATGCAAGGAAGTATGGGCGCTTTCCCTAGAGCTTTACACAGGCACGTGTATGTAGGTATATGATAACACATTTAAAGGCATCTAATAGTGGGTTAGATGTTTCCCTCACTTAACCAATGGTCATCTAACATCCCAGCATGAAAATTTAGCTTTGGATAGTATTCAATTTTAAAAGTGACCTAACCCAACTTTTTAGAGTAAACGTTCAATGCACATAGTTGCAATGGGGGTGTGTAGACTTCTTCCTGTAAACTGTGATCATATATAGACTGTAATAGATATTTCTAGTCGCTTGGTATTCATGCTTAAATAACACTGCCTTTCTCTCCTTCTTTCACGCTTTTCAGTTAGTGTAACGCATTCAAAGCCTGGCAAAGTCTACATAGCAAAATCATACACAGAAATGTCCAAATACAGTACAAGTATCGCATAACCTGTCGCATTTTTTCGCATCCGCATCGCATCGCATTCGCATACGCATCGCATCAGTATCACATCGTCACTTTCCTACATCGCATACGTATTGGATCAACAGGGAAAAACGTAGATCGCATTATTGTCGCAGCCCGAGGATGCGTCGCATCGTATTGCATCATTATTTTCTTGCATCGTATACGCATCACATCATTCATTGTCACAGGCCAAGAATGCGTCGCATCTCTTCGCATCGATCGACTATTTCAGGTCACTTTGCATGCCCTAGATCGCAGCGTGACAAAAGTACATACATCTCATTGAAAGCACAATGTATCCAATTGTCACGTTAAGCCGATTCGAAAGTCATAGGTGTATTTTTTTAATGTGGTAAATAAGTAGTAACGCTTACTGCTCAAGAATTATGCCGGGTAAAGTATTTGTGACATAGTGCCATGTCATTATTATTCATTAGCTATCATTGCTATTTATGAGGGCATGTATATCTGGCTTTGCCAACGTGTATGCTCGGAAGAGTCTCCAGCACGCCTCTAGATATTGTACCGTAGCCCAGTGTATAGTGGCATAAAGTAGCATTTTTAGATTACGCTCTGTCCCAATTTTCCTTACATCCCTTCAATATTGGAATACCAGCCTTGCCAGCCCGACACGCTACACAGTGACCGACAATACCATCATAACCCTTGTCATATCACAGTCTTATATTTCTGTTATGACAGTAAGTATGACATTTACTATCCCTGTACGTACATGTCTCATAATATCGTCCCTTCTTCGTGATTTTCTTTTTTTTGGGAATGAGCTTCTCAACCTTGATTATCCTAATGTTTTATCGTAATAAAGGTATCCATTTCCGTATTTCTGCAAACAAAGTTTATGGACGATGTCCGAAAAATTTGCCAATCTTTTGATGTAAGTATGCTTCCATCCAAAATGAACACATTGGTTATTCATATTCTATGTTGTGAACAAATTGCCGAAGTCGCAGTTTATATATTTGAAAAGATATAGCTTGACCAGTGTATAAGAATATTTTCGCAATAAAACCATCACGTTTTCGTCGATGTACGATGTTCGAGTACATTTACCCAAGTTACCTACACTTGTACATTTGTGAGGAAAGTATACCCTTCAACTTGGTTCACATGAGATATTATTATTCAGAACACATCTATCAGTTTTATGTGTGATGTTAGGACGGATTTGCAAATATCGCGTCATTTTTGTTTTCTTTGTTATTACCGTTCGATTTATGCTTTAAGGAACAAGATTTCCTCTTTTGCCGATATAATGTTGTCTAATGAATGAAAATAATATTTACGACCAGCTTCTTACTACCCATTCTTTGTAACTGAATTTTCCATTTTGTTATAGTATTATATGGTTTTTTTCAGTTTTATAATAGATCTGCTGATCAGGTCGACAGAAATATAATTTTGATACAGTAGCACAGTTATGCCTTTTGTGTAGAAATCAAGATAAGTTTATAGATATCGCATTATTTTCACTTTCGTCATGGTAACAAAACGCAATCTTCCTATCAGGTAGACGTACAATTATCAGTATAACACAGCTATCCTATAATGTCAGGAAAAAATAACCGACAGATATGTTATTAATCCCCTCTTTGTTCGACGTCAGTGACACCTTGTCGATATCACGTCCTTTTTTTCATTTTTGTAGTGAGAAGATACATTGCGATCAACTTTCTAATGTATTTGTTTTGTAAAACTTTTTCTCTTTATGTTTGAGAGGAAATTGGTCCCCAATGTGATGCTCTCTTGTCATTTTGTGTTGCATAAAGATGACTCCTCTTCGGTTCACAGGATACAACATGTCATTTGTTATACTCTCATGTACAAACATGGATGGACAGATTTGCAAGTGTGTCGGCCTTTTTATTTGCTAGCCCACTCAATAAATTTTCAAACATATTTACTGGGAAACGACAACAATACTTGTTAAGAATTGGGCGAAAGCCAAGCAGTATTCCGACAACAACCGTAAATCTGACTCCACTTTATTGTAAATTTCCTTACAAAGTATATATGAACAATTTGCCCTTAAACATTTTAGAATGTCTGTTGAGGTACAATTCTGTTATTTCTCTACTTTTGAATGTGTTTCTGGGAGAATTCAATCTAGTACATATGACTCGGCGTGCAAACTCTGACATGCTTTCATTTGATCAAGGTACAGGTACAACCTCGTTCTTTCCCTATAAAATGCCACTTGACATCATTGATGTGATTTTTACAAGCACGATTGATGAGTATACAATTGACGCGTACATGACAGCTTTTTCCCATACAAATTTCTGCGAGAGCTTTTGCCAGCTTAATGAGTTGGTGGGTGTGTGTGTCAATATGTACGCACTGATAACAATGAATTTTAAATTTGACGCCTGAATCAAGCATGGCCAGTGATTGGACAGAAACGCTGTTCAATTTATCAGAACACCCCCACTGTAAGTAAAACGTTTGTTTATCGGGTCCTAGACGCCACTTTTTGTACAACTTCAGACTTGAGTTGAGCACCTAAGATTTCTTACCTAAGCAGATAGTTTAATCAATTGCGATTGAAATGGATGCCATCGACATTGGAGTGAACAGCAGAGTTGAAGCACTTGACGAAGTGAAGTGGTGGCGAAAAGCAATGGACTGACTCTATAGCTTCGATACTAGACGATACTAGATTCTGTCAAATCGCAAGAATATAGATCCGATATATCGGAGATTTCACCGCCTCACAGTTCTGGCCAAACCCGATTTCCAAGGACTGACTCTAGCTTCGATACTAATCGAGACTAGATTTTGTCAAATCGCAAGTAAATAGGGGCCTATCCGATATATATCGGAGATTTCACCGCCTCACAGTTCTGGCCAATCCCGATTTCCAAGGACTGACTCTAGCTTCGATACTAGACGATATTTTCTGTCAAATCTCAAGTAAATATCCGATATAGGCTATATCGGAGATTTCACCGCCTCACAGTTCTGGCCAAACCCGACTTCCAAGGACTGACTCTAGCTTCGATACTACACGATACTAGATTCTTTTAAATCGCAAGTAAATATCCGATATATATCAGAGATTTCAGCCCTTTTTAGATCTAGCTAAGCCAATCTAACTTCAATCATTAGTGGCCGTAGCCTAAATATCGGATATCGTATAAAATTAAAGTGCAATGTCGTGGTGTCCTCTCAAGCACGGTACCTCTATACGTACGTGTGTGGAAGGACTGCAGCACAGTCAGTGACAAAATACTCAGAGAAAAAAAAAAAACAATGTTTCATCATGGATGTACTACCTCCATGGGTTAATGGGCGCTGAATGGTATGATATTCGTAGCAGTATCCATCGGAAAATTTTCACTAGCGGTTTACACGTGTCGCATGACCATAAGTTTTCTTTCTCAAAGAAGCAGGTCTTTAGTCAAGATTTGAAAACTTCACTACTTGATACTGAACGAATATGTCTAGAAATCTATTCCACAAGGAAGCAGAGGCCTTCATACGTGCAGTCGTCGCTCTCGTTGTTTTTCCCCCAGGCGAATTGGGGTTGCAACTGAAAAACCCTGAGTCGTGCAACGACAAAAAGAGTCATTGTTTTTTCCTTCGCACGTACGAGAGAAATGGCTGCTGCTACAGCGACATACAAGAAAGAATGATCATTATAGACTTTGAGTCTTGTTCGTTTAGTTTACATGTACGGACAGATGAAATAAAAAAACATTAGCATATACGCTGACCCGCATATAAACAAGACTGGTTTATGATATTGTACAACTGTGACCGTCTTTGGTTTAGACCTATTGGAGGAAAATCTATTTGCATTTTTTGGCGTTCTCTTTTATCGATTAGACTTTTCTGTGCAAGCAGCAAAAATACCGTAACATCAAAAATAAGCCACAAACTAGGAGAGAATGTTTTTAGTTGGGTTGTGGATACTTTCCCCTCGCCTGAAGAGGCAGAATGAGCCTGATGGGCACTGCTAAAGCTGTACCACTGTCAATCGCGACGTACTTGAAGTTCGCCGGCAATGTTAGCCGTGAGTTGCGTACAGCCTCCGTGTGTTCCCGGCGTTACACGGGTTAGCCGGCATGTGAGGGGTATGTGAGCATTGTTTTGTGTGTCTGTTAACATAATAATGATAATTAATAAGTCAGCATATCAAAATTAGATTACAATATATCAAAATTGGACCACATCAATATCTTACATGGATACATTATACCTACATTAGATAAAAAAAGAAAAACCCGTTTATACCCGCATGCTTCGTACAGGGTTGGGAGAGAGTTGCCGCGGCCGGTATACGGGCGGAGCAAATCTTTATGTCCGGGAACGCTTGCGCTTACAAGCAGGCGAAGTACGTCAATTTTTGTTTGAGTGTTAATCCCATTGACCGGAATGTTCTGCCCCTGTGTATGCAGGACACTTGTCCATAATAACGGAGAAAACATCAGTGTTATAGTCATTCATGCAAGTAGCCTGATCATGAACAGGACCATTGATACATGTCGTACCGATCGACATGATCGCAACCATAATAGTCGTCGCTGACGAGTAATGCCACGGTGCTACTGTCAGCGTAGAGCGGATCATACGCGAGCGCGTTCACGTATAGCCGTGGTTTTATGGGACTTTAGAGGGGGTGTTAAATACTCAAAATTATCGTGTGTCTCAACGCATTTATTTTCATTTGCGACCATAAACATGGTGACTTACATATTTTACAACAACTTAACATGCACTTTTAATAGTTTGCTAGTATCCGTTCGACTCAAGGACACAATGGACCATCGTTAGGTGAAACTACCAAAAATCTAGTTGTGGACTTGTCAGGTGGGAGTGCAGAGAAATACTTAGAAGAGCCAAGTGTAGAAATTGGGACTTAGAGGAGATAATTTGTTTGCATTCCTGCCAGCCTGATCAGAAGCAGTCTTTGTAGTTTTATCGCCCTCGTTCACGCTGAATATTCATAGACGTGGGCACTATCCGGTTCTCGGGGCCTGAACCGGATAGTGCCCACGTCAAAATTTGTATGGCCAAAAGTTGGAATGTTTGCAACTGATGAAATCCATGATGATGCGATGCTCATGGGGTCCGATCCGCGATGCGATAGGTAGACGATGCGATGCAGATGCGATCGTTATGCGATGCGGATGCGAAATGATATGATTGGTATGCAATACGCATTCTGTACATTTACAATACGCATTCTGTACAGCGCTTGTCTTTGAGTTTGGAGTTTCATTGTTTGGCACACACGGATTTCTTGACTGTAACGGACACACAACATCAAAGGATGTGAAGATTGCCGCACGTTCTCTTATAGTACCGAATATTTCTAAATTAAAAACACTGTAGTAGAGCTTTACCTCTCGAAAAAGTGACGGTTACAGTATGATACTGATTCAAGAGTATGATTTGGCCAAAACTTCGCAGCCTCGTCAACCACAGAGGGAAGCTCACAGAGCATACTACCTCACAATGGTCAACCACTCCGCAAGCTTGGTTCGACCATTTTAACAACAACCGGCATTATTTGTCCGGATAAGTCATTTTTATTGGAAACATCGACATAATGCAAACTTGGAGTTAGTATTTATGGAATTTGGTGACGAAATTACATGTGTCTTGAATCCAGAAACGTAGCTCAAGGCATGCTTCTATTTCGTTATAAGTTCTGACCGACGACTCATCAGTTTTAAAAGCAGCACTAATTTGATTGTAGCCCACGGGCCGTGTTGCCATGGTCAGTGCTACACAGCCAACACGACAGAAAAAGAGGGCGCAAGACCCGTGGGTAGCCCTATAGGACGAGTATAGCGAGAGTGTTCAGTTTGGTTACGCCGGGAGGCGGTGTAGCCAAAACCGGACACTCGCCATATCAATAGGGTGCAATTATTGCACTTACAGTTTTGATTGCTTCCTAGGAATTCAACGTCGATCAATATCCAGTGATACTCATTGTCGACGACTGCAATGCAGTAAGTTGTAGTTTCTGCAAAAACATACCGAAATGTTCTTTACTCAGTTGTTTACTGTCGATGCTGCCAATCAAAATATATTTCTTTGCCTTTTGTAAGTATGGGCTACGAAGCCAATCGCTTTATCACCATCAATGTCTTTGTATTTCGTCAACTATCAATCCCTTGAGATTACTGCTCGTTGCCTTTCCACGGACGTACGTTCTTCCATTTGTATTGTACATTCTTTCGATGGATTACCAAGGCGATAAATATAAGTTGAGCTTTGTATGGCAGAGCTGTGTTACCGGTAATACACATGAATCTGTTGCCACGCAGAGCTACATATGCGAAGGTATGACGATAACCGTTAGTCAAGTGTCACACAGATATGTTTTTATTTTGTCTTAGACTTGCTCAGAGTCATATGCATGGCTGAAGGAGACTGCGCATTTTTGACAACTCATATAACCGAAAAAAAATCTTTTTCTAGAGGGAAAAGTTCTGTTAGAGTCTTGCTAAAAAGGACTTTGTACGTATTGGACTCTTCGGTCCGGGGTTTGTTTCAACATCTCCCGAGGCACTTATCCGAAAAAGTAGCATAAAGGGTATTGCAGCAGTGGCAAATAAACCATTGTTTTCAGATACGTTCTTCGTATTAAGTTTCTGGCATGATGCTCTACACTGAGTTAAACCAGCAAAATGTCCAATTTGCTCTGTATTTATTTATTTGAAAGCCCATTTTCGTATCAGTGTACCTTGGAGAATATCCAAACACTGTGCTGTGAAAATTTACCTTCTTTCGCCAGTTGTTGCCCATACAATATTACAGAAAGGACGGGTCGAACTTCCGAAGCGACCTGCTGCTCTCTCTCTTACGACACCTGTCGTGATTATTATTCGTAATATTTATATTATTTTTCTCAAAAGGTTTACGCTGGAAATGACTTGCGATCTAGTGATTTGCAACAGTTAGTAAAGCAGATACTTAATTCAAATGACACCCAGGATTCCATAGCCGCTTTGTATGTGGTAGCCAAAACTGTTGGAAACACATCGGAGGTAAGTTGCATTACCGCATTGACATCAGTTTGATCATTTTTGTGTCTCACAGCAGACATGTGGGTATCAGGACAAAATTATCTTCTTTTGGGTTATGTGACACCAACGTTCAAGACAAAATCATATTAGTGTATAAACATTTAGTGTACTTCGTACCATCACGGGAAAGCTCCATTAACTTAGGAATACCCCGCTTCTCTACTTAGTTATCAGAGGATTAATTTTACCGACTGGATGAGATAAAGGTAACAATGGAACATTAACACCTTGGGGATTAAAAGTCTTCTGTTTGTCATCCGAGTTGGTCAGGCAAGGACCCGGGTTTCAGGTACCATGCAAGTTAATGCAGTCTTTCCCTGATGCGAAACTCGCTCAATTACATGTATACGGTGGTTTTGGTCATCATTAACGATGCACAAAATTGGTTTGCTAAATCACATTGACCCTTCATTAAGAAAACCAATATACGACTATCATACACCTAATGTAGAACAATATAGCAGGTTCCTCTTACGTTTACACAACGCTGACTCATACTTATTTCTGTTATAGCTTTCCAATTCTTATCAAATATACTAATACCGTTAATTTATTTTGATATGACTTCATGTTAAGCGGATAATCTGCTCTGAGGATATCGAATAAGACAGTCAATAACATGCATGAAAATGCATGGAGGGAGAGCGATGTGTAATTGTATCCCGAAGACAAGTGGGATGTTGTCCATTCACCTATTCTAAGAGCTCAAACCAATCTACTAAAATCGTTCACTTGGTGATGATCGAAATACCTGCTACAAACCTTAACTTTTTGATCAGTTTTGTTCAATGCTGTAAAATATATGATGAAACACGTATCCGCACAAGGTCTTCAAGCAACCACATGTAGCGATCGAACAGTGTGCTATCATTACTTTATCTTTTCAGGCAAAGGAAGAGCTAATAAATGCTCTGGCTATCATTCTCTCAACTGCAGAAGATTTAAGTGTGGACACCCTAGAACCAGCATCACAAATATTAGAAGATATCACGTCAAAAGGAGATGGTGACGGAATGTCGCTGGATACAAAGGTAGTCTCTTAGATGAAATGATATGAGATATATGATAAACAGTTTTGTGTAATGGGCGTTGCATACCAATCATATGATTCCAACAAGTAAAGACGTGTCTACATTAAGCTTGAAATTAGTTCTGATCAAAGTCAAGATTCTCATACATGGTTCTAATTTCATTGTAATTTACAAAAACAAACAGGTAGCAGTATCCTTGGCATTAAAAAACGTTACAGAAGCGCTGTTATCAACAACTGTTGACGGGACCGATATTTATACACGACAAACTCAAAGAATCGTCTCAAGTAAGTCAATCTTCATGTACTAATACCTTTTTTTTTATGTTTATTGTCAATGAAGCATTTGCATGATACAAAAACTTCAAAATCACACAAATTGAAATTAATAGTAACGCTATAATCACCTATTCTGTTTTTCACACTAATTTCTGTCTGCAGACATCGTCGACACCTCTTCAAACCTTTTTGGATCAACGATCCTTATGAAATTGCAATATGAAGAGCAAGCAAAAGATAAAGTGAGTACTAAAAGCAAATTGCTATAATTATTCCTTGAAGTACATGTTCTTTGGAAAGTTTCAACGGCAATTTTCGGCCGAGTTGAGGACCATTCACATATTAAAGATACAATATTACGTACCAAGATATAGACGAAAATATCTTTCATAAACTATTAGTCTCAATTTTCGGAGAACACACCAGACTTTTTACTCTGGTTGACAAATAGGCTGTACAAAAAACTATTACCAAAATTTTTAAAGATATGTACTAAATGCATTGAAGGCCCAGTATGGCCAATTTAGGTACAATTTGCCATACTTTTGCTTGAAACGCTAATTTAAATTTATGTACCAGGTAATGATACTGAATCGCACAATATGCCTGCCCAAGCATCTCGGCTTACAGTCGTACATGATTTAAAGTAAAATTAGTGGAAAGTTATTTCTCCTCAGGTTTTTTAGTTTGTCAGTTTGTTAACAAACGAAACGATATGTAATCACACTGTCGCGCGTGCTCAATCACAGTTCAATCAATCAATCACCAAAGTATATATAGCGCCGACTCCAAAAAAGGTGTTATGCTTTGTGACACTCAATGGCTAAACCACCACAGTACGAAAGTTATGCCATGGCGTGCACAGAAAGCCATGCTACTTCAAGTGGTACTCATTACTTATTATGAAAACATACAGCAACGAACACAAAATATCTTGCAAGCAGTACCAAGAGTTTTTGTTTTTTTCATGACATTGTATACTAATTCCAAATGAAAGAAATGTATAACATCGAACTTCACGAGTATCTAATTATAAAGGGAACTATATAACGACGGTTCGACTGGCTAGCTGAGATCAAGTTCCGATTATGTAAAAGTTAAGATGCTGTGGCAGCGGCCATGGCATGTTCGCCTTTCAAGAGTTTTCAAGAGTTGAGGAGGAAGTTTACAGCTGTTTTCAAACTGCGTTTATGTGAAGTCTCAAAAACATGCGAAGAGCCTGGCGGTCTGCGGTATCCAGGTAGCTACAGTACCTTATTTATCGCTGATATATTAGCCGTGCCATGATTGCATCTGGTCGTTCAGTTTTGACTTACGCAGAAGTTTATACTGACTGGTCTAGACTATCAAACGGCGATATCCCAACGACATTCGTGACAGTCCGCCAAAGTACGTTTCTTCAATTTGGCAATCGCCTCATCACTGATTTTTACATCAGCACCTGGACCGGAATTTTAAAATAACCGCCCAACCTGATCCACCGACCACGGCCAACGACTGTTTGCTAGCTGTATATACCGCATATAATGCTACAGAATAGGAAGCTACCCTCCACTGCAAAAGATTTATACCCTCTGAAGCAAAGTAGTACGTGTGCGAACAGAGATGTAAAATCCTAAACGCACCCTAGGTCATTCAGCCAGTCATAGCAAGACGCATAGATGTGCTGTTTTGCTTGCGTTGGCGACGTTATTATGGTCCGAGACATCTTGCTTGCTGGATGACAATTCCAACTTTTCCCCACACAGAGACTGGGCAGTTTGGATTATTCATACCTATCTTAATCCTACTGTTCGTAATGTTTATGTAGTAAAACACATCTATCGCACACTTTAACCCCTTGACTACCAAGGCCAATGTATTCCTATATACCAGGCCCCTTATGTAAATATTGATAAAATCTTGGGTGTGGTCATTGCATGAACACTGCTTAGAGTAAAAATTAAGTAAGTACCAATAAACCATATATTTTCTGAATCAGCATGAAATTTCCAACTTTTTCATACATAAATTTTGTATTTCCAGGTCACGTGACCGATCACATGACACATCACGTGACCAGTTTGCAAAGAATATGAATATTTGAAACATCAGGACGTGTTTTGAACCCATAAAATGACGCAAATTTGAATACAGTTGCAATTTTCATGGAATTGTCTTTACACATATGTAATATTAACTACCCTTTACTCTATTTATAGATGTACACCCTGTACTCTATTTATAGATGTACCTATTTAAGAGTTTTCTCAAAAAAGGCAGAGTAAATTAACCACAAACATCAGCATCTGACATGATTCTGTATTTGAAGATCAACACATTTTATATTTGTAAACACCTGCCTTATGTCTTCCTTGCAAAACAATCATTTGAAATGGTTATAATTTATCGAAAATAATTCACAATATTTAAAAATACATTTTAGGGAACAACATCTCACATGACCTAACACATGACCAGTCATGTGACCAGTCATATTGATAATATGGCTGCTATAAAATTTCACTGGCTTATAGTAAAAAATTGTATTTCCTTTAGTTTCATTCACGAATATTGCTGTTAACAGAACATATTTACATATAAATAATTTGTTTTCCATAAATAAACATTTCATTTCATTAAAAAAAACTAACCATAAACATCTTCGCGATCGTCCGTACTTCTGAAAACTGTAAACAATTAGTGCGACGCTTCTGTGATCAGTCTGACCTTTCAGGGTCGAGGTCATGGGTCACGACATTTGCTTCCGGATTTTGGCCATACTCGGACGTACGGGGGCGCAATCACATTCAGGCCAGATCGGAATACATCAATCTTAGTTGCGCTGCGTGCCGACGCCGAAATTACGGGATTTTTAGCGACAAAAACAAAGCAAATACGCCTATTTAACTGTGCCGGATATTTCCGGCACTCAAGGTATATGGTAATTCAATATGGCGCCGGATATATCCGGCGCCATAGGTAGTCAAGGGGCACCTTTCCCGGGTTCTTGAACCCGGTTGGTCAAAATTTGCTGTTCTGGCCTTTTTGATCACCCCTCTTAAAATGCTTGGATAGTTGACTTGGAAAACAATTAACATTAAAAGTTTCATTAGCAATTAAGCCAAACACCGGAGACATCATGAGACACGAACAATCGCAACAACACCAGTTCAAAGAAAAGTCAAATTGGACTCCACGAACAGCAAAAACTACAAAAACCTGAAAGCTATCTGAAGCTGCTAAACTGGCACTTCTAGAGATACCCTTTCAAACAAGGAAACAAAACATGTCGCGTGCCCAAAGAATCGCGATAAACCACCTTGCAAACAGTAGACAAATTACCATAAAAACCCTTCGACAA
Organism: Ptychodera flava; assembly: GCF_041260155.1. Taxonomy (NCBI): domain Eukaryota; kingdom Metazoa; phylum Hemichordata; class Enteropneusta; family Ptychoderidae; genus Ptychodera; species Ptychodera flava. Next base: position 32,869,507 of record NC_091938.1, read on the forward strand.
GGGTCGGGTTTTGTTTTGTTTTGTCAACACAAAAGATTACGTACATGAATGCGAAAGGCAATTACGCAACACTAAGTATTATACACAACTAGCCAGTGACGACACAGAACAAACAGTAAACAAAGTACACGAACTATTAAACAAAATGTACGAGAACAAGCACATCGATCATGATACTTGTAAGTATCTTGATTCAGAAAACATAAAATCCGTACCCCGCAGTGGTACGTTTATTGCCTAAAAATTCACAAACCTCGGCAAAATTCTAAAAGACACACTATTCAAAACAAAATTTACTGAAGTAAAGAAACATAGAACAAACAAATTAAACCACCAAACGGACTCACAACGAGACCCAAACATTAATATACTTGCCTCGCTACTCGAAGAGCAAGACCACTAAAATGCATTAAAATAATTTTTCACAAACACAAACTAAGGAAAGAATCTACACTGCGACTGATGAGAAACCACACTCGGGTTTCGAAACGCAAGCGTCAAAGGGCCACTCTATCAACTCTGTAACACAATAGGTCCGGCTGAGTCTCGCCATAAGCTTTCCCCACACAAACAAAGCATTACCGTACACACTGATCCAAACTTCCCTACAAATATCCGAGGCGAAACAAACATTTTTGTTAACACAAACAATCGGATAAGAATGTAGGAACATATTTTTGAAACGAATCAAACACAAACTCGACACAAAAACATTTTGGATAGTTAGGTGGGAGCCTCTTTCACACTTTTTACATTCATTGCTCTTGTGTGGGGGGTTGTCAACCTGATGTAATCGCAAATCCTCAGATTTCCATCTGATATAAGTATGTACGTAAACAAGAAAAGTAAACTAATGAATTTTAATAGACGGGGTGGCTATGACCAATTTCAAGCCAGATTGGTCACAGCCACCCCGGCTAAGTCTGTGTTGGGAAAAGTTGTCATGCGTCATCAGTATTCATGTTCACAGTCACGCGCACAAAATTGTCAATAGCCCGATCAAGCAATATTTACTGGGGCTGTAAGATAATTCAATCACACAACAAAGCCCTTATCTTCAAATAATTTGCTCTTAATAAAATATTTAAGCCTTAATTCTTTGAACGCACGTTGAAAACTATGTGTACACATATGATTTTCTTATTTTGTCAATCTTACAGGCTACGACGATTCTTGCAAATTTAGCGGAAGCTCTTGACGTTGTGCTTGATGTTGCAATGCTCACACTGAATTCTGAAGAGGAGGATAATTTTACGTTGGTGACACAATTCATTGAAGCGAGCGTAGAGAAAAGTCGGCCATCTTCCCTCCGGAACAAACAACTTACATCAAAGTTTGGAGGCTTTACTCTGCCAGACAGTCAAGAAAGCGGGAATCAGACACGATCAGTAAAGGTGACAATACGTATTGCTTCCTGTCCATCTCCACTAATAAGAACACACTACACTCATGGTATTCCCCTAATGAAAATTCAATAATTTTTTTTCCTTTTTACGACACTCAAAGCAATCGAACGGTACATAATCTTAAAACCTCCCTGTAACCTTTGTCAATGCAAACGTAAGCGACAAAACTAACCTCCGTATCTGACATTTCGATATATATAAATTATGTATAACCTTAAAGAAGTGTAAGTCGTGTTTATTTGCTTCATTTTGTAAATTATTTTTGACATTTTTGTTTCAGTTTCTGTCAACGATTGTAAACACGCATCTGTTTGACTCACCGGATGTATTTAAACATTCACCAGTCGTCTCCATGGAGATAAATGACGAATACGGCGTGCCACGTCCATTTGATGGCATCTACACAATCAATATTACCAAAACCGACGTCATGGCAGCACACAGTAACACGACAACCACGGGAGCAAGACGGGGTATATCAAAAACCGAACCTGTTGGATTTTCGTTCAACCTCACACACCCTAGCAGTATGGTTTCCATGACACTTGAATCTCACGATCCATCAGCTGTGTATGGAGTATATATTCGAGAAGGTCTGATGGCTAATGAAACAATGCACGATGGAGGATGGAAAATACCTGGTAATCCTGCTAAAACTGTGGTACACAATGCAACGCATGCTGGGACGTACTTTGTTTTGCTGACACTAGGTTTGTAAAAGATATTGTGGATATAGGTCGTGCCTGTAAAATAAACCATAAGATTACTGCATATGAGTCATAAAAAAACCACACGATTACTGCGTATGAGTCACATAAAGATTTGGCTTTTCCTTCAATTTTGTTCGAACTTCAAAATATACCAGTAGTGTATCCTGATACAATGTGCATCGTAGAGTGGGTTTTACTACAACTATAATATATGTTGTTCCGGGCAATTGTCCCTTTTTGTCAATTGTGATGAACATCTGAGACACCTTGACCGAGGGTACTTAAGATAGCAAATTAATATCAACTTAACTTAAACAGGCTTTGTCAACTTTATATGATGCATCTGCATGCTTCCAAAGTGTTATGGGCTCTTTCCTGGGGGTAAAAGCTGGTTTTGAAATGTCAGGAACTGGCATTTTCAGCCCTACTAAAGGAGCTAAGCAAGATATACTACGTTCACTTAATCTTAAATTTGTTAATTGAGTTCCTTTGAACAAAAATATTGCCACTACAATATCCTAGCATATATCCGCACCTATTGACAAATCAGTACGTCTCACACAGCAATTCTCTCCTTCATTAGCCTTGAACGGCGACATCAGAATTAAAGCACCTTGATGGTGATCGGAGACGAGAAGTTTAAACAATTTGACATATGTTCTTAGTGAATTTGAAGTGCCAGTGCCTCGACATGCTTTGTGTATTTCGAAACAATGAGACAAATGTTAAAGATGTTTTCTAGTCAGCCCCTGAACCGAAATCTTACAGAAATGCATGTGAATTAGCACGGATAGAATTGTGTTCTGGAGTTATTTTTTGTACCATTTCCCTTTCTGATGCGGGAAGTGAAGAGTGAACGGAATATTCAAACTGTTTTCACGTGTTTCTTACTTTTAACAATCAGTATGGTTACATAATACAAGCATTAACTAATATGAAGGATTTAGAAAAGATATACTTTAATGGATTTAAAATCTCATATGAAATCACTGTTTAGATGGTTTAACACTTGTCAACAAATCTTTAGTGAAAGTTTGGAGCTTATAAAAAAAATGTTTTCTGTTTTTTCGACTTTATAGAGTATCCAAGAAGAGATCCAGATCTACATGACATATGGATTACTGTTTCTGTCAATATTTGCAGCTTTTGGAATGACATCACCGGCCAATGGAACAGTGAAGGATGTTGGGTAAGACTTGTGTGTCCCTTTATTCCCCTTATTCAGACACAGTACTTGGCTACACAGTGCAATGCAATGTTGTATGGCGTACCGCGTCATTAATAGAATCAAGATCAGTTTACCTTTTTTTCATATGAACTGGCTCACTTAAATGCTACGATATACTCATTAATTTGAATACAAGACTGTTAACACTTTATCTTTTGGTTTTGAATAATACTATAGAAAGTAGAAAGTTATGCAATAATTTTTGAAAATAAGAGCCATTTATAAATGTGCACAATTCCAAAGACACAAATACAAAAAAAATATAAGGTGCGTTTCTATTTGCAGCCTGAGAGTTCAGCAGATGTCAACGTACTGATCTGCAAATGCAATGGCTTGCCATCCTTCAAGATGCCTGATACAAATTGATGCGTTAACAGAGGAAAGGATGTACAAATATTTTCTTCTACTTCAATAAATATTTTGTATTTGTGTTCTTGTGCAACATTCGGGAAGAAAATGTCGGTCGGACGGAAGACGCGAATAGTTGTCCAAGTTGATGTACACTATGTCGTTGATGTATCGTTAACTTTCATATATAATGAATCAGCATTGTGTACATTCAGCTAGTTTTAAATATTCATGACATTAGCTTATACTTTATCGAAGGAAACTTTGCATTGATCAAGGCCAATGAGGCAGAGGCGCATTTGCATACATTATTTAAGATTATTCTTCACATATTAAAACAGAAATCAGACAGGAGAAATTAAGAAAAATAAGAAAGATGAAAAATAGAGATCTTGAATAGCAGTGTAAATTAATTTAAAAAAAAATTCAATTGTAGGATAAATGTTTAAAAATTAGTTTGTGATATTTTCATGTTATTGTATAGTTAGCCATCAATGATTCATATTTTTGTGTGCTTTTCATGTTATTATACAGTGATTTTACCAAGGTAGCATTAAATTATATCAACCATCCATTAACATGCTCTTGTATTTTATCAATGAAAAGTTTTAAATGTTATGCTCAGTGTACGTGTATTTGATCAGCTTTAAAGTGTCAAGGTCATCTTTGCGCATGTCCATATATTTCGAATAACTGGATGGTATTATGGAATACAAACGTCTTATATAGGCCTGTGTTTGTTGAAGAAAATCTGATCGTACAAAATATCTAAATATATGACATAATTAATTTTAAATCTAATGTTAACTTGAAACGGTGTTAAGAATATTTCAAATATACTTAATTTTAATATCATTTTTTCAAAAGACATTGTATGTTGAATATTGTCTATTACGTCTGCATAAACTGAATTCCATACATTGATTAAAAACTGAACTCGGTAAATCTTGAGATAAATCATGCATCAAAGGTAAATATGTGCATTAAAGTAATAATGAAACAATTTTGAAAATTGACCTTTACATATTAAACAGACATTTGAGATCTAATTGCATGCAAAAATAAGTTTAAGAAAAATAGAGATCTTGAATGTCAGTGTAAATCACATAAAACAAAGTTGTTTGAAGGATAAACATTATTTAAAAACTTATGTGTGACATTTTCACGTTATTGTATATAGTTAGACATCAAGGATAAATAATTTTGCATGACGTTTTTCATAATATTATTAGTGATTTTACAAAAATTGATATTCAACTCCGCTTATAATATGTTTATTTAATCAATGATAAGTGTTTTTATCACATGAACTGGCCCGTATCGCTACCTGTGACCTACACCGATACAGATAAAAAATCTATATTACCCCTGTTGTAAGTCATCAAACTGAACTTTTTTCCTGCAATTCATACATGCATGCCGCGACACAGACTGATTTGTCGTGATCGATTGCATTTCATGGCATTTTACAAACAGTTGACCTGATAATCCAGACATGGAAACATAGAAGATATATCCAACGAAATTTCCAGTCGCTCAAGCTTTACCCATTCCAAAGAATCGAATGAGGATACCGTCGATCGTTGTAATGGCTCAGTAACATCGCGGCTCCAGTCAAGTCGTAAGGCTCAATGGTCGTACCTGGCGATCGCCAACCGACGTCGTCCCTGGCGATCCTGGTTGGCGATAAACCCGAAAGATACACCTCAATGTAAGTTCAACTAAGTAAATGAGTACCGTTTACTCTTCGGGAAAGAGATATAGAAGGCGCAAGCATAAAGTCAGTCGACAATTTTTTTTCATCAAGCTAAAAAAGTTCCGTTACATTCTCTATCAGAATCAAATCTGCAGCATGGGCTGTAGAGAAGACATAAGCTGTCGAGCTGTAGCCCTGACTCTGCAGTGCAGCGCTGTGGAATCCGATGTATTTAGAAAGTTGACTAGGACAACACTCACAATAGAACAGAGTTTCCGTCAAATAACAAAATCAGGATGTATTTAAGGGCGATATATGTGTCATTGCAAACATCTGAGTCCGTAAGACGGAAACGTTGACGACCGAGATGGGAATATTGACAAGTTGACACCGGCGGAGACCGGTGCGTCAGCGTTGTGCCCATCACAAGCGTAGTACACTCTGTGTGTCATCGAACGGAATCTTTCTGGCTCGCGAAGGTCGTTAACTTGTGATATTTTAAAAGCTACGGCATCTCTAGGAATGAGAATTATTCTTTCGATCGTGTCGTTGCATTCACTTCATAAATATATTTCTAAATATTCTAAATAACTCAAAATACTATCATAATGGCTATCCATCGCTTGCGCGGTAAAAGCTATATTGGCCGATGGCCGACTTCCCTTGGCATCGGTCCAGCACGAGACAATGATTGACACGTTCATGTGACCGAATCTGATTGGTGGAGATACCATTCGATGTATCAAATTCTCAACTTGCTCGGATTTCTGAATGAAAGTGTACCTCTGAACATTTGCACATCTCCTTGGTGACGGGCCGCTTAAATTAATGAAATGAAAGTAACCCGCGTAAATAAAAAACTAATCGCGACAAAAATCATGCAGTTTGTGACAATAGTTTTGATCCATCCAAATCAAAAGAAAATTAAGAAGACTGTTCATGTGATAAACATATGATATAAATTATAAGTACATAATTCGGGGAGCCGCACAACTTCTCGCCTTTGGCTCGAAGTTGTACGGCTCCGCGAAAAAAACACTCGTATACGATGACGTCAAACAGAGAAAAATACCATGGGATTATATATAAATATATCATACTCTGTATACGTGTATATGATCATCTTCAAAGGGCCAAGGTCATCGGTGCGCATGTCCATCTATTCCAAGTCGTATATATGTGTTTGTTAAAGAAATCAAATCGTACAAAATATCCAAATATATGATATAATTAACATTAAATTTAATGTTATTTTGATAAGGTGTTAAGAATATTTCAAAAAGCTTAATTGGAAATCAAATCGCGATCTTTCGAAAGGTAGTGTAGATTTGAATATCGCCTATTTCGTCTGCATAAACTAAATTTTATACATTGATTAAAAACTGAACTCGGTAAATCTTGAGATAAATCATGCATCAAAGGTAAATATGTGCATGAAAGTAACAAATCAACAATTTTGAAGATTGTCTTATACATTTTAACATAGACATAGTATTACATTCAACCTGCATTGAAGACGGTTGGTGATATATCTGATCAAAGTAATTATGCACTATGGATAGTGCTCTTGCGCCATTTATCTATTCCCTTTATTTTCACAATTTGTATCGACAAAATACTAACTGAACAATACCATTATCTTGACTGGCCCACTGGGCTAAATGCTTGATAAAACATTATATATACACATATACTGATTCTGTACATATGTCAAATACGTTAAGTATACGCGTATGTCAGTGTATACTAATAAAATGCATGAAGTATAGTGTACACTTGGTGTGCAAAGATCTGAACTACGTATACTATTGATCTACATGGATGTACGCTACGCATATCAACGTATTGAAATATTCGATATATTATACAAAGATATATATTGCGTATTCAATTAATATTGTGTTCCATATACGTCAATATTTATATATAATCCCATGAAATTTTTGACGTCAAACAACGAAAAATTCAGGGATTATACATTTATCACATGAACACTCTCCGAACTCTACGTTAGATAAAATGTGACAAAATAATTTCGTAGGATAGCAGAGATATTCCATCGAGTAGAATTTTTGCTGGCCGGATTACTTGCTTTCCTCTTTGCGCATAGCTAAATGTGAACGGTCGGTTACTCCTGGTGATATGCAGATTACTTTTATTCATAAATGTGAGTCAGGTTTGAAGGCTACCATCTCCACTAATAAGAACACACTACACTCATGGTATTCCCCTAATGAAAATTCAATAATTTTTTTTTCTCTTTTACGACACTCAAAGCAATCGAACGGTACATAATCTTAAAACCTCCCTGTAACCTTTGTCAATGCAAACGTAAGCGACAAAACTAACCTCCGTATCTGACATTTCGATATATATAAATTATGTATAACCTTAAAGAAGTGTAAGTCGTGTTTATTTGCTTCATTTTGTAAATTATTTTTGACATTTTTGTTTCAGTTTCTGTCAACGATTGTAAACACGCATCTGTTTGACTCACCGGATGTATTTAAACATTCACCAGTCGTCTCCATGGAGATAAATGACGAATACGGCGTGCCACGTCCATTTGATGGCATCTACACAATCAATATTACCAAAACCGACGTCATGGCAGCACACAGTAACACGACAACCACGGGAGCAAGACGGGGTATATCAAAAACCGAACCTGTTGGATTTTCGTTCAACCTCACACACCCTAGCAGTATGGTTTCCATGACACTTGAATCTCACGATCCATCAGCTGTGTATGGAGTATATATTCGAGAAGGTCTGATGGCTAATGAAACAATGCACGATGGAGGATGGAAAATACCTGGTAATCCTGCTAAAACTGTGGTACACAATGCAACGCATGCTGGGACGTACTTTGTTTTGCTGACACTAGGTTTGTAAAAGATATTGTGGATATAGGTCGTGCCTGTAAAATAAACCATTAGATTACTGCATATGAGTCATAAAAGAAACCATACGATTACTGCGTATGAGTCACATAAAGATTTGGCTTTTCCTTCAATTTTGTTCGAACTTCAAAATATACCAGTAGTGTATCCTGATACAATGTGCATCGTAGAGTGGGTTTTACTACAACTATAATATATGTTGTTCCGGGCAATTGTCCCTTTTTGTCAATTGTGATGAACATCTGAGACACCTTGACCGAGGGTACTTAAGATAGCAAATTAATATCAACTTAACTTAAACAGGCTTTGTCAACTTTATATGATGCATCTGCATGCTTCCAAAGTGTTATGGGCTCTTTCCTGGGGGTAAAAGCTGGTTTTGAAATGTCAGGAACTGGCATTTTCAGCCCTACTAAAGGAGCTAAGCAAGATATACTACGTTCACTTAATCTTAAATAAGTTAATTGAGTTCCTTTGAACAAAAATATTGCCACTACAATATCCTAGCATATATCCGCACCTATTGACAAATCAGTACGTCTCACACAGCAATTCTTTCCTTCATTAGCCTTGAACGGCGACATCAGATCATTAAAGGACCTTGATGGTGATCGGAGACGAGAAGTTTAAAAAATTTGACATATGTTCTTAATGAATTTGAAGTGCCAGTGCCTCGACATGCTTTGTGTATTTCGAAACAATGAGACAAATGTTGAAGATTTTTCTAGTCAGCCCTGAACCGAAATCTTACAGAAATGCTTGTGAATTAGCACGGGTAGAATTGTGTTCTGGAGTTATTTTTTGTACCGTTTCCCTTTCTGATGCGGGAAGTGAAGAGTGAACGGAATATTCAAACTGTTTTCACGTGTTTCTTACTTTTAACAATCAGTATGGTTACATAATACAAGCATTTACTAATATGAAGGCTTTAGAAAAGATATACTTTAATGGATTTAAAATCTCATTTTTTGCTGTGAAATCACTGTTTAGATGGTTTAACACTTGTCAACAAATCTTTAGTGAAAGTTTTGAGCTTATAAACAAAATGTTTTCTGTTTTTTCGACTTTATAGAGTATCCAAGAAGAGATCCAGATCTACATGACATATGGATTACTGTTTCTGTCAATATTTGCAGCTTCTGGAATGACATCACCGGCGAATGGGACAGTGAAGGATGTTGGGTAAGAATTGTGTGTCCCTTTATTCCCCTTATTCAGACACAGTACTTGGCTACACAGTGCAATGCAATATTGTATGGCGTACCGCGTCATTAATAGAATTAAGATCAGTTTACCTTTTTTCATATGAACTGGCTTACTCAAATGCTACGATATACTCGATTATTCGAATACAAGACTGTTAACACTTTATCTTTGGGTTTGGAATAATACTATAAAAAGTAGAAAGTTATGCAATATTTTTTGAAAATAAGAGCCATTTATAAATGTGCACAATTCCAAAGACACAAATACAAAAAAATATAAGGTGCGTTTCTATTTGCAGCCTGAGAGTTCAGCAGATGTCAACGTACTGATCTGCAAATGCAATGGCTTGCCATCCTTCAAGATGCCTGATACAAATTGATGCGTTAATAGAGTAAAGGATGTACAATTAGTTTTCTTCTACTTCAATAAATATTTTGTATTGTTGATCTTGTGCAACATTCGGGAAGAAAATGTCGGTCGGACGGAAGACGCGAATAGTTTTCCAAGTTGATGTATCACTATGTCGTTGATGTATCGTTAACTTTCATATATAATTAATGAGCATTGTGTATATTCAGCTAGTTTTAAATATTCATGACATAAGTTTATACTTTATCGAAGGAAACTTTGCATTGATCAAGACCAATGAGGCATAGGCGCATTTGCATACATTATTTAAGATTATTCTTCACATATTAAAACAGAAATCAGACAGGAGAAATTGAGAAAAATAAGAAAGACGAAAAAAAGAGATCTTGAATGGCAGTTTAAATTAATTTTTAAAAAAATTAGATTGTAGGATAAATGTTTAAAAATTAGTTTGTGATTTTTTCATGTTATTGTATAGTTAGCCATCAATGATTCATATTTTTGTGTGCTTTTCATGTTATTATACCGTGATTTTACCAAAGGTAGCATTAAATTATATCAACCCATCCATTAACATGCTCTTGCATTTTATCAATGAAACGTTTTAAATGTTATGCTCAGTGTACGTGTATTTGATCAGCTTTAAAGTGTCAAGGTCATCTTTGCGCATGTCCATATATTTCGAATAACTGGATGGTATTATGGAATACAAACGTCTTATATAGGCCTGTGTTTGTTGAAGAAAATCTGATCGTACAAACTATCTAAATATATGACATAATTAATTTTAAATCTAATGTTAACTTGAAACGGTGTTAAGAATATCTCAAATATGCTTAAGTTTAATATAATGTTTTTTGAAAGACATTGTGTGTTGAATATCGCCTATTACGTCTGCATAAACTGACTTTCATGTAATGATTAAAAAGTGAACTCGATGAATCTTGAGATAAATCATGCACACGAGGTAAATATGTGCATTGAAGTATCAAAGTAACAATTTTGAAAATTGACCTTTACATATTTAACAGACATTTGAGATCTAATTGCATGCAAAAATAAGTTTAAGAAAAATAGAGATCTTGAATGTCAGTGTAAATCACATAAAACAAAGTTGTTTGAAGGATAAACATTATATAAAAACTTATGTGTGACATTTTCGTTATTGTATATAGTTAGACATCAAGAATAAATAATTTTGCGTGACGTTTTCATAATATTGTTAGTAATTTTACAAAAATTGACATTCAACTCCGCTTATAATATGTTATTTAATCAATGATAAGTGTTTTTATCACATGAACTGGCCCGTATCTCCACCTGTGTGACGTACACCAGCACAGATAAGAAATCCATATTACCCCTGTTGTACGTCATCATATTACCCCTGTTGTACGTCATCAACCGGAATCGGAACTTTTTTCCTGCATGGTACCTTTCTACCTGCACGTCGAGACGCGACGAACACAGACCGATTTGTCGCGATCGATGCCGTGTGCTCATGACAATTTTACAAAAAAGGTGACCCGACAAATCCGCACATGGAAACATAGACGGCATGTCCAACGAACTTTCGAGCCGCAAAAACTGTAGCTATTACTGAGAATCGAATGGGGATACCGTTGATCGTTTTTAATGGCTCAGTAACGTCGCGTCGTGGCTAGGCTCCAGTCGAGTCGTAATGGCATGTGGAAGTCGTACCTGTATAGTACCTGGCGATCCCGGTTGGCGATAAACCTGAAATCTACACCTCAACGTACGTTCAACTGAATAAATGAGTACAGTATAATCTTCGGGAAAGCGACATAGGAGGCAAAAGCATAAAGTCATTCGACTAACAACGATAAATGTCCTTCATCACACAAAAAATTCCGTAATGTAGCTCGGAATCAAACCCTCAGCGTAAGGCTGTAGCGAAGATAACTCTTCAGTGCAGCGCCGTGGAACCCGATGTATTTCGAGAGTTGACTCAGACAACACACACATCAGAACGGAGTTTCCGTCAAGTAATAAAATTAGGATGTATCTACGGGCGAGATATGTGTCACTGCAAACATCAAAGTCCGTCAGACGAAAACATTGACGACCGAGATCGGGATCCGATTTGACACCGGCGGAGACCGGTGACGGCAGCGTTGTGGCCACACACAAACAAACAATACATGCGATGTGGTCTACTATATTTGTGTCATCGAATTGAATCTTTCGCGCTCGCCAAAGTCGAAAACTTGTGTGATTTTTTCAAAAGCCACAGCATCTCTAAGAATGAGAAATACTGTTTCGATCGTGTCGTTGCATTTTACTTCATAAATCTATTCGTAAATTACTAAATATTGTAAATACTATGGCTATCCGTCGCTAGCGCGGTGAAAGCCATGTCCGCCGATAGACGACTTGCCTGGCATCGACAGCGCGAGACAATGATTGACACGTTCACGTGACCGAATCCGTGTGTCTGATTGGTAGAAATACCGTTCCATGTATCAAAATGGGATTTATGAATGAAAGTATCTGCTGGGTGACGGGCCGCTTTACCCTTTAAATGAAAGTGATCCGCGTAAATAAAAGACAAATCGCGACGAAATTCATGCAATTTGTTACAACAATTTTGATTCCTCTGCGTCAAAAGAAAAATAAGAAGACTGTTCATGTGATAAATATATAATCCCATGGTATTTTTCTCTGTTTGACGTCATCGTACACTCGTTCACATGAGCTTACCCGTATCGCTACATGTGACCTACACCGATACAGATAACAAATCCATATTACCCCTGTTGTAAGTCATCAAACTAAACTTTTTTTCCTGCAATTCATACATGCATGCCGCGACACAGACTGATTTGTCGTGATCGATTGCATTTCATGGCATTTTACAAACAGCTGACCTGATAAATCCGGACATGGAAACATAGAAGACATATCCAACGACATTTCAAGTCGCTAAAGCTTTACCCATTCCAAAGAATCGAATGAGGATACCGTCGATCGTTGTAATGGCTCAGAAACATCGCGGCTCCAGTCAAGTCGTAAGGCTCAATGGTCGTACCTGGCGATCGCCAACCGACGTCGTCCCTGGCGATCCTGGTTGGCGATAAACCCGAAAGATACACCTCAATGTAAGTTCAACTCTTAGAAGTAAATTAGCACCGTATACTCTTCGGGAAAGAGATATAGAAGGCGCAAGCATAAAGTCATTCGACTATTTTTTTTCATCACGCTAAAAAATCCGTTACATTCTTGATCAGAATAAAATCTGCAGCATAGGGCTGTAGAGAAGACATAAGCTGTCGAGCTGTACCCCTGACTCTGCAGTGCAGCGCCGTGGAATCCGATGTATTTAGAAAGTTGACTAGGACAACACTCACAATAGAACAGAGTTTCCGTCAAATAACAAAATCAGGATGTATTTAAGGGCGATATATGTGTCATTGCAAACATCTGAATCCGTAAGAGGGAAACGTTGACGACCGAGATGGAAATATTGACAAGTTGACACCGGCGGAGACCGGTGACGGCAGCGTTGTGCCCATCACAACTTGACACAAGCGTAGTACACTCTGTGTGTCATCGAACGGAATCTTTCTGGCTCGCGAAGGTCGTTAACTTGTGATATTTTTAAAAGCTACGGCATCTCTAGGAATGAGAATTATTCTTTCGATCGTGTCGTTGCATTCACTTCATAAATATATTTCTAAATATTCTAAATAACTCAAAATACTATCATAATGGCTATCCATCGCTTGCGCGGTAAAAGCTATATTGGCCGATGGCCGACTTCCCTTGGCATCGGTCCAGCACGAGACAATGATTGACACGTTCATGTGACCGAATCTGATTGGTGGAGATACCATTCGATGTATCAAATTCTAAACTTGCTCGGATTTCTGGATGAAAGTGTACCTCTGAACATTTGCACATCTCCTTGGTGACGGGCCGCTTAACTTAATGAAATGAAAGTAACCCGCGTAAATAAAACACAAATCGCGACAAAAATCATGCAGTTTGCGACAATATTTTTGATCCATCAACATCAAAAAAAATTCAGAAGACTGTTCATGTGATAAACATGACATAAATTATAAGTATATAATTCGCGGACCCGCACAACTTCTCGCCTTTGGCTCAAAGTTGTACGACTCCGCGAAAAAAAAACACTCGTATAGGATGACGTCAAACAGAGAAAAATACCATTGGATTATATAAGATATCTCGTACTCTCTATACGTGTATATGATCATCTTCAAGGGGCCAAGGTCATCGGTGCGCATGTCCATCTATTCCAAGTCGTATATATGTGTTTGTTAAAGAACTCAAACCGTACAAAATATCAAAATATATGATAAAATTAACATTAAATTTAATATTATTTTGATAAGGTGTTAAGAATATTTCAAAAAGCTTAATTTGCAAATCAAATCGCGATCTTTTGAAAGGCATTGTAGATTTAAATATCGCCTATTTCGTCTGCATAAACTGAATTTCATACATTGATTAAAGACTGACCTTGGTAAATCTTGAGATAAATCATCCATCAAAGGTAAATATGTGCATGATAGTAACAAATCAATAAATTTTGAAGATTGTCTTATACAATTTAACATAGACATAGTATTACATTCAGCCTGCATTGTAGACGGTTGGTGATATATCTGATCAAAGTAATTATGCACTATGGATAGTGCTCTTGCGCCATTTATCTATTCCCTTTATTTTCACAATTTGTATCGACAAAATACTAACTGAACAATACCATTATCTTGACTAGCCCACTGGGTCAAATGCTTGATAAATACCGTTATATATACACATATACTGATTCTGTAAATCTGTCAAATACGTTAAGTATACGCGTATGTCAGTGTATACTAATAAAATGCATGCAGTATAGTGTACACTTGGTGTGCAAAGATCTGAACTAAGTATACTATTGATCTACATGGATGTACGCTACGCATATCAACGTATTGAAATATTCCATAAACGTAGATATATATTGCGTATTCAATTAATATTGTGTTCCATATACGTCAATATTTATAAATAATCCCATGAAATTTGGACGTCAAACAAAGAAAAGTTTCATGGGATTATATATTTATCACATGAACAGTCTCCGAACTCTACGTTAGATAAAATGTGACAAAATAGTTTCGTAGGATAGCAGATATAGAGATATTCCATCGAGTAGAATTTTTGTTGGCCGGATTACTTTCTTTCCTGTTTGCGCATAGCTAGCTGTGAACGGTCGGTTACTCCTGGTGATATGCAGATTACTTTAATTCATAAGTGTGAATCAGGTTTGAAGGCTACCAATCAGGGAGCCGGTGTAAGTCACTGGGCTTAAATTTTGATACAGTGCAGAGGAATCGTCTGTCAATCACTTAACTGCCGGGGTGGGCCGGTCGATTTGCAATTTGAAGAGAGCTTCGACCGTCTGTGTTTGTTTTGGTCTGTACGATTATCGCGTGAATATTTTTTAGTACTTTGTGCCCTGTGGGCACAAGGTACTAATGTGATGGCGGGGCCCAATATGGCCAACATAGTGGGCCGTATGCTGTGGACGCAGGTATCTCAGAAACGCTTCGGTAACTTTTTCTGAAATTTGGTCTGGTGGTCACTTGGGCATGAATCTCAAACGGTCTTTTTTCTTTTTTTGATTAAATCATTTTAAAGTCACTTTTTTAGCTTTTTTCTGAAAACCACTATTTTCACTTTTTCCTCAAAACCACTGATTTGATTATTGTGATGTTTGGCATGGGTGTTCGTATAGTTGAAATACCGTCAGAAATGTTCAAAATTTGGTGATACATGCCTTACATTATTTTTAAACAATATTTTTATCCATTTTTATTTTATATTTACTTGATATTGCCTCATTTTCGCTAAAGCTACCGTCTGCGCATGCGCACAACTGTAGGACAAAATCTGAGTTGAAGAATCGAAACGGACGCCATCTTGTTTCTCGGGCACACTTCTTACGTTGTGAACGTTTCACTGTGTATTTCAATAGGTTCTATAGTTATGAAGTTGACAGTGATGCACTTTTGCAGCTGTCGTGTATTTTTTTGGTACGAAAGGCGCCTTTGATCGACTGAAGAATGATGGCCTCCATAGGCGATAAACACTGGCAGGCATATCAGTTCTACTGAGGAAGTAATCCACTGGCCCGTATAGGTCAGGGGCTCACTTAGGGGAGAACCACTTGATTTCTGGGGGGTATGGAGGATTTCGAGGAAAAAAATTGTCACCAGGTGAAATAAAAGAAAAAAATTAGCCTGTAATGGCTTGAGAAAAAAATATTCTCATAACAGACAGAAATAAAAAAGGAATTGTCACAATACTGTTGAAATGAGCAAAATTTTGGAAACTTCATTCTCATGTATTCTTTGCTGGCATGCTGCCAAAGGCACGCAAATGTTTTTACCACAAGTAATTCTTATGTGTTTTTTTCCAGCACTTATGATATAAGCATTCACTACTGTACACCTCGGTGCACTCGATGTTTTCCCTCCCTTTTCTGACCCAAGAAATCATGTTTCAGGATTTCTGTTGCAATATCTCAATGGTATAGGCAATATCTAGATGGGACTATTTGACTTCTGTAAATCGTGAAAATTTAAAACATAAGATATAGGAGTCAATAAACTAGTGTTAAAACCAATACATTATTTATATAAAATATAAATATGTTAGAAAGATTACAAGTTGACAATGAAAATTGAGGAACAACAAATATAATGAAATACAATGTGTGAGCCTTGTTTCTCTGACCACAAAAGATAACATCTCCTCTGAGAACTTAAAAGGACTTGACTGTTTTAAAGAAAAGCAGGTATAGTACTGATCACAGTTGATTTGCCAAAAAAGTGTTCTATAATTTAAAGTTGTATATATAATAGACTTTCCATTTTGTTTGACATTTGTTGGAATGTAAAATGAATAAATAAATAAAAACATCCTGTGATATGTGAAACACTGGCTTAAATTTGAAAAATTGCACTGCTACTCCATTTGAAAAAAAAAATTGATGCAGGTCTGACTGTAGAAATAAAAAAATGCTGTCTCTCTAACAAAAAAAAGTTCCCATACCCACTTCCTGCATACCCCCCGAAATCAAATGGGTCTCCCCTTAATATGCGCATGCGCACATAACAAGTAAGCGTTGTTTTTCAAGGACTTTGAAAAATCAAACCGACGCCATCATGTTTATCGGTCAGTTGCGAATTTTGACGTTTTAAAGGTTTTTTGCGTATATTTGATTGCTGTCATGTATTTTTTGGCACGAAACGCTCCTTCAATAGACAGAAGAATGATGGCCTCCGTACTCGGTACTCCCCAGTACCGGCGAATCCATTGCTTTTAATAGCGAGGCAATCCACCGGCGGCCCGTACTACTAATAGCTGGGTGAGAGCGAGGGAATGCTCTGTCCTTCTACCTCCGGACTCCATGTCATAACAAACTAGCGTCTTTTTATGTTGATGTACTGTCCTTTCGACACAGCGATAACTTTTAGTTTTCTGTTGCTTATTTTGGGTAATTTCGACAGTTGTGCATAGAATTTGACATCATTTTTGACTTAATAACCATCGATGTCGGCAACTCTCTCGCTAGCCCTGCGTATCATACGATGCTGTGTGTTAGGAACACACACGGGGAATGCACTGCGTACACTGCGTACGTACGCAGGGCTAGCGATAGCTGTGATATCGCAGCGGTACTTGTGGCGTGTATCGAACGCGATCGGGTCATTGAGGTCATCGCCACAGTCCCGCTGCGAGCCAACGCATAGGCTTCGTCGGCAGTTTACTATGAGACCGACCGGTATCGTAGATTTAGCTCGCAAAATAATAAAATAGATAAAGCATCCAAAAAATAAAAGTATACCTACTGCATCACTGACTATCTGAGACTCATCTTCTACTCCTGCTAACGAGCCCGACCTTGACAACATGTATTTTCGACCGTTTTTCGATGAGTCGTCGATGGTTCCTGCTTGAATTTGAACTTTTGACCTCCAACGTATTCAATGCGTTGTACGCGCGATCGAGCAAACATCGTAGAACCGTCGACGGCTCACGGGAAAATGGTCGAAAATACGTGTCTTATCTTCAAGAAAGTTAGCGGGCGCACAGAATGAGTCTCAGATAGTCAATGATAAAGATGATACAAGTTTATTTATTCAAAGGCTAATATAGTTCATTATTTTGCAAGCTAAATCTACGACACCGGTCGGTGTCGTCGTAAACTGCCAACGAAGCCTATGCGTTGGCTCGCAGCGGGACTGTGGCGATGACCTCAATGACCCGATCGCGTTCGATACACGCCACAAGTAGCGCTGCGATATCACAGCTAGGCTAGCGAGAGAGTTGCCGACATCGACGGTTATTTACGAAAAGTGAATAAAAGACTGGCATTTTTGGAAGCGATCGAGTAGCTGAGGTGGGCAGGGATACGACTTGGGCCCAAGAACGCTGAATTTCGGCAGTAATTTGGCTTTTAATACGTCAAGTCCCAAAATGGATTTGAAGTCACCGACCCTACGTACGGGTCATTGCAGGGCTGTGGTGAGCGGGGCGAATAGCTGTAGCGGAACACACAGCATCGTACGCAGGGCTAAATCCGACATGGTAATTTGGCATGATCATCAGATCATACATGATCCGAGATTGCACTTTTGCAAGATCACGATAACTAATGTTGTTTGTTTCACTGTCGTTTAATACCTATATTTCCACTAAAAGACCAATAGAATTTCCTCCTGGCTTCTTTGAAATCGTACACTGGCATGCATGTAGTTGTCAACATCACTATGCTAGACTCTCATACTATGAATATATCGACTGTCACTGCATGTGTGCAAATCACTCCATATCATATCAAAAAATGTAGTATTGCGACGTTTGAGCTGCCAGAAGCCAGAATTTACAGTTTACGAGAAAGTTATCTTACATGTAAAACTCAGTTCTACTGTGAACAAAATGCAAGCTATGTTGTATAACTATCATGAATAGCATAATATTTTGTACCTATCACCGTGTCAGAAAATCAGAAGGAAACAACCAGTCAGACAAACTGTGGTCAGGATGATACTGTCCAATTTTAATATTTGTCTCTCGGCACACACCAGATACTCATGACTGTAAAACAACATTTCCATATAATTGTATATTCAGTTTATATATTTAGTTTGCTTTTCACCATATTGTATGTCCTTCCTGCACTACATAATTCAAATTAAATATTGTTTTTGGCCTATACATACCGGTACTTGAGGGGTAAGCTTATTTAGTCTCATACATTAAAGATGCACTGTTGACCTACAGAGTCCAAACTTTTTATCATTGTATTGTAGATAGGTGTACACTCCAAATACTAAGTACAAGTGTGGTGAGTGTAACAAGCAAATGTTTTTTAGTCAATGGTTCATATCAAGGTTGTTGATACTTAGAATCCACACTTGAACTTATGCTGGAGCGGTAACCAACCAGTTCAAATAACTTTCATTTATGTCAAAACAATTTGACTTTTTGCCAAATTTCACATTTATGGCAATTAATAAACAGTGAGGAGGTACAAAGGACGTCGGTGCCCCCGGCCCCCATGTTTTATTCGGCACCTTATCGCTAGAAATTGTTGTTTGAACAGTAAAAACTTTACATTTAAAGGTAATTTTGATAATTGAACACCATAACAAAGTAACGGTAGTTCTATTTTTGGAAAATGAGGTGGCCCTCAAAAGGGCCGTTTATGGTTTGGGTTAGATCACAGATGGCCAACCGGCTTACTGACTTTGCCTGTCCTCACTGCTGTCGTATATCACTGCTACACACGACGTTTGCGTTTCGGAGACTGAGGAGACGTTGCTCCTCCAATATTTACTGCAACGTTGATCGTGCAATTATTATAAGTTGCATTACCAAATACTCCACGGACTGCTGCTGTTGCCGCAGGATGTTGAAACGCGGTCGCGGAGGAGACGACGTTGCTGCTGACGTTCGATGTTAACGTTGCCCCAGAAATAACCAGTCGCGGTTCTGCGTTGTTGGCGTCGTCCGGTCTGTCATTTGGTGTTCTCACATTCCGGCCGCTGGGAGTATGGAATCGACAGTGTGAGAAAAATCAATCCCTCACTCTCAGAAACTGTCTCACACTCTGCAGTGGATATTACACGAGCTCTGATTGGATGATAAGAAGCCTTTCGTTCAACGCGCAAAAAATTATCCAATAGCACGATGAGTACCAAACGGACCGGAACTACAAAGTAAGCAGGTCAGAGTATGAGAGTATGAGAGTGTGAGATTCTATTATTCTTTCTGACGCAGTGCAGATTGGTTTTAAACGTGAAAACGTGAAAGTCGCGAGAGAATCTCCGACATCCGCTGCTGATCGTCGAGCGAATTCACCGCAAAATGGTTCACGCTTTGCACGTTTCGGTGATCGAAGAGCTGCTGCATGAGTTTCGTTTGGGGAACTCCGCTTTCATGCAGACATCTGATGGTTGTTCGTCTCAGGCTGTGGTTGGTTTTTTACTATCGATACAGGCTTTTTTACAGATCGTACTCAAGATGGTATCTAACTTGTTCGCTACCGTTTGTTGACGTTTGAACCAAATATATGTTTCTGGTTCGTAATTTATCGCCAGATAGAAGGGCGCGTCGTTCGCTTGATGACTTGGCGGTCGACGGAGCGCATACTGTTTCTACGCGACAGGACAGCGACAGCGAGAGCGGTCGTCAGCTATAGCGAAAGCCTTCGGTGGATAGGCCCTTGGTTGTTCGTTCACTTTCCCGGAAGATCTTGTCTTATTTTCCCTCTCGTTGAATTCTAAGAATTCGGTGTTGTCAGCGGTACGCTTTAAGGCGATTCTCCCCACATCATCTGTCTGCTCTCTAAACAGCCTCTGAACCCGAAGTGTTTCTGGTTGTTTAGCCAAACGAGAAATAGTAGCGCTTCGGGGAAGTGTGTGCCGATCACACATTTTTCAAAAAGGAGCTCCTCCTCGCGTTCCGTTAATCCTGCGGCTGCATTGGTTTATTGCCTTTGCCCTGGGTCTTCAATTGGGCACGTTTTGCTCTCAAAGTTGCCTGCGAATTGCTAAATTCTTTATCGCGGCTGATCGAGAATTTGTAACCATTCTCACCGAGGAAGCGATCTATCCCACGCTGGAGGTCCTAAGCGAGTCTGATTCGTACCGTAACCATCTTTTTGACGGACGCCAGCGTAAAAGCTGCCGAGATAGCATTCAAGGACATCTGGTGGAATTTCGGATATCGGCCTTGTTTCTGAAGGTCGCATAATACGCATCCACTTGTTGAACTGGTTTATGGCACAATCAGCTCTTGTTTGTCGGTCTCCCGGTCTCCGAGAACTCGACGTAGCGCGATCGCGATGGCTGAATGTTAGAGGAAACGGTCCGCATATTTTCCTCTATACCAAAAAAAAAATCATCTGTTCCAGTTGCTCCCAATTCCTCCGCGAGACGGAATAGCCCGCGAATTTCTTCGTCGAGATCTTCTGGACTTTCTTTGGCCATTTTACCGTGATTTCTGCTCAGTTTTCGTAGCAGCGAACGTCAGACGCACCTTACCGACTGGCACAATACTGAGAAAGGCGCAAACGACAAAAAAAATTGTCCTAATGTTCCCGCTATTTTCCGGCCCCATCGCTAGTCGTCAGCAGTTACTGTCTGCAGCCTGTCAGGTTTTTAGGATATATTATTTTTAGTACAGTTCAACACCTTGATATTTATCCAAGCATGTCAAACTTTCAGGCCATTCTGAATACAGCTTATCACAAATAAGTATCACTTTATTTTTTCTAAAAATTGTTTACGGAAATCACGCTAAGCTGGTCAGGTAAATGCTTCGCAAGCTCAGCCGGCCCTCGGAGCCGGCCGCGGTGAGACGAACGGTATACTATGCAGAAAAAAGTTCCGGTTGATGACGTACTACAGGGGTAATTCGGATTTTCTATCTTTCCTGTTCTACGTCACACAAGTGACGATTCGGGCCAGTTCATGTGATAAACGTATTATACTGAACGTATATAAAGCATTTTGTTCAGTGGACTTCGATGCGGATTTAGAAAATAAACGAACGGATTTTTTTATACGATATATAAACTTGTAACATTTTTTTACAAATAGCAAGTAAAACGTAGTTACGCCGAAAGGTCGATGGACTTCAAGTTAAGGAAACATTCATCATATCGTTTTGAGCATCTAGAAACAATTGATTGTCTTGTGGTATATAGCCTTTTCTCAACTTGCAAAATTTTGGTATGAATTGCAGTGTTTTGAACATCTGCATAGTGATCTAACACGTAAAGCGCAATTGACAACGATATAAAGTTTGAAAAATGACGCCAGGGGAATTATTACATTCAATCATGGCAACTATACAAAGGTCAAGATGAAACGTGAAGAATAAATTATTGAATAATTGTATTGCAGTAAGCGTCATCTAATCTAAATAAGGGATTTCATTATTGAAGAGCTAAATTTAGCATCATGATTTTGACCTGAGGATAAATATGCTTCGTTATTATTTTTGGATTTCATTAGACGAGAGGTGAAAACGAGAGTAATGAACTTGAGGTAGATTTCGCCAAAAATTACAAGTGAATATTCTCTAAGATTATATGTATTGTACATGTAACGGTCAAGCTTGTGATCGACAGATAGAGAATATTTAATGGCTACCAAATTATAATAGCAACACAGACCAAATGCTTTGAAAGGTTCCATCTATTGCTGTCTTACTCTTCGGACCTTTCTAAAATAAGCCTCCAATATGAGCCACTTCTATCCTTCTAACACTGTGATATGATAATGTCATGAAAAGTTATGATGCATTAGGTTGTCTGGCTCTCATTTTTTTACTTTATTATATAGATTTATTTTCGATGTTCTATTGGTTGTATTCACAGATTATATAATACTATTATATAATGAATGTTGATGTTACAACGATGATGATGATTATGATGATGATGATTGTTGTTGTTGTTTTTCAATTTTATGGTCATTAACATTGTTATTAAGGTTATTATTATTAGTTAATCCTTTAAACTATTAAAATCATAGTCATAATACATCTCTGGCTGGTCCATTTAATTTGACACGGATGGATCATGAGTGCTTGAGTATGTTTTTGAAATTTGATGAACAACTTCTTGACATATCAGCGTAATTACGAGAATTCATTAAATATGAAAATCGGCAGTTAATTAACATGATACTACTACATATCTATGCACAACATTACACCACCAAAAGATAAATATCTGTGCCATGTTTCATCAAATCTGGTGCAGAATTTCTAGACATATCACACTAATTATGAAAGTTTATCAAATATGCAAATAAGCAATTAATTGACATGATACTGCTTAATGTCTTCATTTAGTATTACAGTACTGAGAAATCAACATTTGTACCATGTTTCATCCAATTTCATGCAGTGGTTCTGGAGATATTCCACTAATTAGGAAAGTTTATTAAATATATATATGCAAATTAGCAATTAATTCCCAAGACACTGCTAAATGTCTTTTTACACTAATATATAGACTGCGTGCTAACGATCTGAACCAAGTTTCATCAAATTTGCTGCTAGCGGTATTTCTAGACTTATCACCCTAATTACAAAAAATCCATCAAATATGTAAATTAGTAATTCATTTATGCAGTGCTGGCTGTGTGCAATCAGCGCTCTGTGTGACGAACATCTTTACAAAGTTCTATCAAATTTTAATGCACTCGCTTTAGAAATAGCTCTTTTTCAAAAAGTCATTGTCAATGACATAGTGTCCGTCACATGGCCATATTAGATTGGATCACATAAAAATCGACGCGCACATGTATTACATAAGGAGTAATCCTTGTACCAAGTTTGAATGAAATCGCTCCACACTGTAAAGTTAAGTATTCAAGGATAGAACACAAATTAAACGCCCTTTGAAACGCCTCCAGACGTTCAGAAATTTAACACAACGTGTTCAACCACGGTCCCTCCACAAACGGTCAAGAAACGCTTTTGTTCAAAGGTGCTAATCACCTACACAGTTGCAACAGTCCGCGTTGCGGTGGACGCAGGAAGCGAATGACGTCATAGGCAAGTTAGCGTCTTGTTTCAGTGGCGTCTTGTGACACGGTCCCGCTCCGGTATCCTACGATTTTCAGTCAATCAAGCTACTTTATTTTCATCTTTCTGCACTGTTTCGCATGTATTTGAAGACTGGTTGGAAGATGAGTAAAACAGTTTCTTGAAGATCTAGGTCACTATCGAGAAATCTTGGGTGATATTTTATGGCTGAGTTCAGCCATAAGGTGATCTTGAACGACGCCATGCATTTCGGAAACACTGTGAATTTTACTCCCCCGTTTGTTTTTTCACCTTTAATAAAAAATGTCAGTCATGCACCTCCTAACAAGGCGAAGACTTCGGAAAAATAGGGAATCCTGTTGTGTTGTTATTTTGAAACCTAATTCGACAAGAAAACTAGTCTTTTTTGCCGTGTTTATATTTTCAACTGAAAACAAAATGGCGTCGTTTGGGATCGACGAGTCGTATCTGCATTACATTGGAAAATCCTAAAATGTCTTCCTTAACTCCCGTTTGATATCGATTTAACATGATGATTCCTCAGTCCCAAACTTTGAGAGTTCAATTTGAAATTTTTAATCGTTTTCAACAAAATTCAATGCACGAAATCAAGGAACTCTTACGATCACCTTGTTTTTGCAAGGTGCTCCCGTCGACCGTGCGTCGAACCATTGAGAGTTGGCGTTATGGTAATAGTGCAATGTTTTTCCCCCCTTTTTTCTCCTTTATCGATCGTTCAGAGGTGTCAAGTGCGTCCCTACCGATCGTTCAGTCTTCTCAAAAGTTCAATTCAACATAAGGTGCAGTCTTCGGACTGATAGGTGTCATTCAAATCTCATGCTACCTGACAAACAAACGTCACATTGGGTTTCATCGGCACGTTATTTTTACAAAATATGAAATGGCATTACAGAGCAAGCAGCAGTCATACAACATATTAACAGGTGATTTGACGTAGGATATTTGACTTTGATTACCTAAGTCATTTTTCATAAATGGCAAATTGTATTATATCAGCATGTCAGACACACCAATGCTTTTAGCTGATTGCATCAGTCTACGATAACGCCATACAAGGAGCTGGCAAATTTGAATAAAATATTAATATTCATGTCGTTCTGACCAATCAGAGATCGTATATACCACGCACAGTAAATTCACAGTAGTTACTTCCGGGTTGCAAACGTCGATAAATCCTTACTAAGAAGTCGTTACTATGTAAAATTTCAATCAAGTTTTTCATGTGTAATGTGATATTAAGTCTTTTTTGATGTTTTCAACTTAGATTATGATAATATATCGCCCAGTAAATGACAAATGTGTAGCACAGCGCCCGTGGGCAAATCATGCATCGTCATGCTTGTTCACCGTGGGACAGCAACCTCGCGTAGTGCGTACTGTAGGCATGGCAAAAGCATATGTATAGCAGCATGTTCCTGGTTTTGTGGAGTGGCCGTGGCATGGCTGGCCGCTGGTAGAGTAACTACGCTTAAGCTATGATGACTGGACATCGGATGACAGGAACACACAAAAAATCCCAGAAACTCATGAAAACACTACAGAAAACTTGAGTGATGATGTAGTCTCTCGCACATACGACTGGGGGGGGGGGGCGAATACAAGAGAGGTCCGGCCAGTTACGAGTTCGCCCAGTTACGAGTTTGACCAGCTGGTCCGCCAGTAGGCCAACTCGGCCAGTAGGAGTATGGTTATATGATAAAACGACAGTGTTTTCTTATTTTCTAGGTCCCGCCAAAGTTATTATGTGAAAGCGATGTCTATGTCATTCATTAGCGTGATGCTTGCAAACTTCCACCGTCGTGACGCTTCAATGCTAAGTACACGATGACATCGGCCGCACATGTGCAACAGTGTGGTGCATTGCTTTCCATTAAAAAACCTTTAAACCTAGTACGATTTAATACCGTCAAACCATGACATAAAACGTTATTCATCCAACGATCAACAATTATTGTCACTGCCTACACATTGTATCTCTCGATCGTACGCCCTACTCGCGTTCTGCAGAAACGCTGAGGCCGAACAATTGATTTTTCCGTAGTGGAACGTCTTCCTGTTCGTGTTGTTTTCTGAATGTTCAAACAAAATAACATCAAAAAACTAAAATTGGCATGCGTATAAAAGAATTTGCTGACTGTGAAGAGAATATATACGCAATCATATGTAAGTGGCCGACCTCTCCTGGCCAACCTCTCCCACTGGCCGAGTTGGTCAGCACAGCTGGCCGAGCTCGCATTTGGCCGGACTCTCTGGTTACCGGGGGGATCGCAAGCGCAGCGCCAAAGGCGAGCGAGTAACCCTAAGACAGACAGACAGCTACAGCGCGCGATGACCGTCATAATTATCAGACTGTTTTAAAGGCATCGTCTTGGTGACTTTTAACCTTATAGTTGATAGTTACCATGCTTGTTTGCGCTAAAACGGGCGGTAGCACGTCTTTCAGACCGCATAGAGCCTGAATGCAGAGGTTGATTATCAAAATCAGAGGTGAGCTTCAAGATCGAAGGTCAAAGCATGCGTAGAAATAGATTGTGCCATTTTCCACCAATCAACATGATCGACAGAAGGACCTTCTGGAGATATGTGTAAAATTGCTATAGAGCTTCCAAAAGCAGTCACTGATTGGCTAACAAGTTACTCATGAATATTTAAGTAGCTTTCCCTTTATGGCGTTATCGTAGACTGTGCATGAGAGGTCTTGCTGGCCGTGGTTAAAAACGACCAGAGTTTGCACTACGCATAAGTACAATCCAATTTTGTTTTCAATAAACCCTTTAAGCCAGTGATAAAAAGTTTGGTCTGGTTTCGCAAGATAAAATGCATCAAGAATTAAACATAACAAAAGTGAACGCGTTTGTCAAAAACTACTCGAACGATAGATCAGTACTAAGCACGTTCAAAGTTCTACAACTTCATACCAAGATATAAATAAAAAGATCATGGGCCTGCAAGGAAGTAAACTTCAACTGAACACATTGGGACACCTTTGAGGTCAGGGACTTTCACAGGCGTCACAGGCGGTGTAACAATATTCAATTGCTGTTGTAACCTATACCTTCACCAATGCTAAAGACCACTTCTTGTCGGCTTGAAGGCCCTGACATTTGCGTTTTCGAACACTTTCCACCGTATCAAATGTTAAAGATGTTACATGAACCAATTTCAGCACCCTGGATATATTAGTTCATATAACATCTTTAACATTTGATACAAAGTTATTATATGTACACAAAGCAGCAATGCTAATAATTTTCCTTCAAATGTTCACCAAGGTTGTACCTGGTCCATTGTATGACTCGGATACCGTAGTGGTGAAGGCTTCAGTGTCGATGAGATCATCGGGAATTAATTGCCAAATAACGACATTCCAAATGAATCAACATACTATTTTTCTCCATGGGTATTTGAAAAAGAAGAAGAGTCAATTAAATGACAATGAATGACTTAATAGCCTTCTTTATGTTCCATACAATTAATCCACTGAAAACTCTGCAAGGTATTTGTAAATTATGTATTTTTAGAATAAAGCGTACTTTCATAACACTCATCCGCACGCGAAATAGAGTGGGTCGGATGGTGATTTTTTACATTTAATACATCTTAACACGGTGCCAAAATAAAGAATCGATATTTAATTCAGCGACAATCTAAGCTCATCATGAACTGCGTATATATTCTCACAAATTAAGGGAGGAAGAAGCACCATTTCCTTTAGCCGATCTCATCACATTTCCTTGTGTGTATGTCCTAGCACACTGGAAGAAAAATAGTTGAGTTACATTGGTGTGGTGACTACAAACTCGACAAGGCGCCATTGTACAGCCTACAACTGCGGCGGAAAACATCTTACATCGGAATACAATGATAATAAAAATAAGCGTGTCTCAGTATACCGTCTGTATGCCTTTGAATATCAGGACACAAATACAAGAATGCTACAGTTTGCAAGAAATATTGACATCCATCAGCCGTATTCTTAAATAAATTCTTAACTATTGGTAACAAAACTGAAAATTGCTTGTTTGTCATTCTATCAACGGTAAATTTTGCCATCAGATGCTGTTGTTATGGCAACCATGGCATTTTTGAAGGAAGGCGATGCCCATACATGCACAATCGGGATGTATCGGTCTCCAAACAGAGGTACAGATAAAACAATCATACGTAAAGTTCCTTAATTGGGCGTTCAAAACTGGAGGGACGGTAGACGGTTGGCTATTTTGGTGTTGTTTAACATAAAAATTTATGGTACAAGATCATGTACAAATTCTCAAAAACATAGGGGTACCAATATATGAGATGTAAAGTAAGCGTTTGACAAAATTCAGTATCTCTTCATAAAGTTTCATTTAAGGCTGAAAGCATATTACATTGCTGTCACCTTCAAAGGTCAAGTTCACCATAGAAAACATTATGTCGAACTAGAAAACTAAATTTTTTGCATTTTACAAAACGTATATATCGACTAATATTTCCATGATTTTTTTTGGTTAAATACTAGAATTATCATATCTCTATCTATCTATCTATCTATCTATCTATCTATCTATCTATCTATCTATCTATCTATCTATCTATCTATCTATCTATCTATCTATCTATCTATCTATCTATCTATCTATCTATCTATCTATCTATCTATCTATCTATCTAACTATCTATCTATCTATCTATCTATCTATCTATCTATCTATCTATCTATCTATCTATCATCTGTATGTATATATATATATATATATATATATATATATATATATATATATATATATATATATATATATATATATATATTATATATATATATATATACCGACCAATATATTTTCCTTTCTTCAGTCTTTGCTAAGATGGGCAACGCTGTTTCCGAACAGATATTCAAATCCTTCGGCCAGTGCCATCAGTTAAAAAAGCAGCATTGTTAATGACATTTCTCTACATGTGTATCAAGATGGCAGCGTTGTACACTATTGTAGGCATGACTCCAGTGGTGGTAAAGGTTTCAGTGTTGTTGAAACAAGAAAAGTTATATCAGAAGCAGGAGGGGTGAAAAACTTTGCGATTGTAGTTGATTGGTGTTGACATCTGCTGAAAACGGCGCAACACCAGAAGCATCGAGGGAAATGCAATAAAAAAAGCTTAAAAGCAATAACACTCGGGAGCATAAGTCGAGTTCAGCACTTTGCTCAACTAATTTTGTATCGGCATTTCTGAACGAGAATTAACTTTGCCTTTAACCTTTACACCCCGCATATCCTCTGTAAAGATATTATTTGTTCCGAGAAACAATGGAATTGGGTTAAACCATAGTTGTGAAAAGGTAAAAGCATGACAATTCTTCAGGCTATTCCTCGAACCAGAGAACGTCAGACTAGCTTTTCGGAAATAAAAGAGGAGAGGAAAGAGAAATGATACGCTTCATTCACAACCTTTAACACTGAAATGATACTACATAACAAAGCCGATGTCACGACGAAGTGTCATTCTTTGATGAGTTATGGGATCAATTGGTTTTCACTGTTATCCTTTCCATCAGTAATTATAATTGGTAATAACGACACTCTAAATCAATCAAGAAGTCAATTTTTTCGATGAATATTTGATAAAGAAGAAGAAGAAGAAAATTAATTAAATGAAAATGAGGAACTCAGTTGCCTCCTTTTGTTCCATGCAATTAATGCACCAGAAACTGTGCAAAGTACTTACCAATTACGTATTACATTAATTAAGTAAAATTGACCGTGTTTCCTTAACATTCATCCATGTGGGAAACACAGTAGCTCGGATGGAGACTTTTATTTTCAATACACGTTAATCACCCAAAGTAAAGATCTTAAGTCGATGTTTACCTAATGATAACCCAAGCTAATCATGAACTTAGTATTCCCACCTGTTTTGGGAGGAAGAAGTAGCATTGTCTTTTAGATCATCTCCTTACATTCTCCTGTGTGTATGTCTGTGAGTATGTCCTAGCACACTGGAACAAAAAAATTAGTATCATTGGAGTGGTTGCTGAAAATTCAAAAGGAGTAATTGTTCAGAATACAACTGCATCGGATCATATCATGAATCAAAAGAATGAATAAGCGTATTGCAGCATACAGTATTGTGTACCAGCTTGAAAGCTGATGACACAAGTATGCAAGCATACGATAGTTGGCAAAAATATTGACATCTAGCAGCCTGAAAATTGCTTCGTGGCAGCCATTTGGAATCATGTCTTAAAAGGAACTCCTGAAGGTATTTATCAGTCGGTATCAGCTCAATTCTATCAATAGTGCGTGTTGCAATCTGGAGCTGTTGTGATGCTAATCACGGCACCTTTTTAGGGATACTTATATATGGAAAACCCGGATATATCGGTTTTAGTTGAAGGTTAGAGGTTACTTTCCTGTACTCAGAGTTACTCAATTAGATAGGGCCTTCAAAATATACTGATTCTTTACATCTGTCAAATATGTTAAGTGTCAGTGTATACTAATAAAATGCATTAAGTACAGTGTATTCTTGGTGTGCAAAGATCTGAACTATGTATACTCTTGATCTGCATGGATGTACGCTACGCATATCAACATATTGAAATGTCCTTATACAAAGATATACATTGCGTATATAATTAATATTGTGTTCCATATACGTCAATACCCGTAAATATACTGAACGTATATCAAGCATTTTGTCCAGTTGACTTCGCTGCTGATTCAAAAAATAAAAGAACGGATTATGCGATCTATTAACTTGTAACATATTTTTACAAACAGCAAGTAAAAAGTAGTTACGCCGAAAGGTCGATAAACTTCAAGTTAAATGAAACAATCATTATATCGTCTTGAGCATTGAGAAATAATTGATTGTCTTGTGGCATGGCCTTTTCTCGACTTTCAAAATTCTGGTATGAATTGCAGTGTTTTGAACCTGTGCATAGTGATCTAACACGTAGAGCGAAATTAGCCAACGATATAATGTTTGAAAATGGCACCAGGGAATTATTACATCATTCAAGCCCCGCGCCCACACAAAAATTGACCAATTTGGGATTATGGCTTATCAACCAATTTCATTGTTCCTGCTGTTTTTCCTTAAATGTTTGGTTAGTCCTATGTACTTGACACCTTTCGGGAAACTTGTACCTGGTTGGTCTAAAGGGCTCTTCCGATAATTTTTTATGACCCCTCGTGCTGGTGAGGTGTTAAACTTCTTTTTAACAGTAGTATAGTCTCAGCTATACACAAGTGATCAGTATTACAACAGAAAACACAAAACTCGAAAGCTATCTAGAAGCGACAAAACTCGCACTTCTAGAGATACCCTTTCAAACAAGGAAACAGAACATGTCGCGTGCTCAAAGAATCGCGATAAACAAGCTTTCAAACAATAGGCTAATTACAATAAAACCCTTCGACAAGGGTCGAGGCATCGTCATCGTAAACACAAAAGATTACGTACACGAATGCGAAAGACAATTACGCAACACCCAGTATTATACACAACTAGACAATGACGACACAGAATAAACAGTAAACAAAGTACACGAACTATTAAACAAAATGTACGAGAAAAAACACATCGACCATGATACTTATAAGTATCTCGATCCAAAAAACATAAAAATCCGTACCCCGCAGTGGTACTTACTACCTAAAATTCACAAACCGCCGCCCGAAAACTCAACGTTTGCAGGGAGACCAATAATTAGCGGCTGCTCTAGTCCCACTAACAGAATCTCAGAATTCTTGGATTACTTCATAAAACCAACCAACGTATTTAAAAGACTTAACAAACTTCATACAAGAAATTGAAAAAACGAATGTCCCCCAACATGCATTTCTTGTAACACTCGACGTAGTATCTATGTACACAAACACAATTCACGACGAAGCGATTCGGCTAGTCAGTGAAACATTAAACTCACAAACCTCGCTTCAAACAAATTACGGTATCAAAAAACCACCAACGGAAGACTTAACAGAAATGCTTTCACTAATTCTAAAACACAACAGTTTTGAATTTAACAAGCAATACTTCCGTCAAACCCGCGGTTGCAGCATGGGATCGAATGCGTCTCCAGAAATTGCTGACATTGCTTTTCATGAACTTGAAAAGAGAATAATCGTAAACAACTGCAACAACATTCATTTCTGGAAAAGATTCAGAGATGATGTCTTTGCAATCTTTCTGGGAACACAAACCGAACTCACTAACTTCATTCAAAAAATCAACACAATGCACCCAACGTTTAAGTTTTCATACGAAAACTCAACACAAGAAATTACATTCCTAGATGTAGTAGTTTTCAAAGGTGCAAGATACCACAAAGAAAATATCCTCGACATCAAAACACATACTAAACCAACAGACACATTCCAATTTCTACATAGAGAATCGTGTCACCCGACAGCAACATTTAATGGCTTTATCAAAGGTGAAATCCTTCGATACGCCCGCACTTGTAACAACAATGACGACTTTACTAAAAAAGTCGCTTTCTTTAGAAACAAACTACTCGACAGAGAATACAAAAACAACGAAATCACGAATATAACAGATAAAATAAACCACAGTATTCGTAACACACTAACAAACCGTACAATTACACGTAAGGAAACAGCAAACAAACTCATCTTCAGTACAACTTACAGCCCTACATAAAACAAAAGATCTTAAGGCAATTCTTTTGAAACATTGGGCAGAACTGGAGAAGGACTCAACTCTAAGGAATCTATTTCCAGAATCACCAATCATTGCCTACAAGAGAAACAAAAACCTAAAAGACACACTAGTCAAAACAAAATTCACAGAAGTAAAGAAACAAAAAACAAACCAAACCAGACCACCAAATGGACTCACAACGAGACCCAAACATTGATATTCTTGCCTCGCTATTCGATGAGCAAGATCACTAAAACACATTAAAATAAATATTCACAAACACAAACTAAGGAAAGAATCTACATTGCGACTGATGAGAAACCACACTCGGGTTTCGAAACGCAAGCGTCAAAGGGCCACTCTATCAACTTTGTAACACCATAGGTCCGGCTGCGTCTCGCCATAAGCTTTCCCCACACAAACAAAACATTACCGTACACACTAATCCAAACTTCCCTACAAATATCCGAGGCGAAACAAACATTTTTTATTAACGCAAACAATCGGATAAGAATGTAGGAACACATTTTTGAAACAATTCAAACACAAACTCGACACAAAAACATTTGGATAGTTAGGTGGGGAGCCTTTTTCACACTTTATACAGACAAGCGTGAGCATCTAGCGACTGATGAAATCTGCTGATGATGTCATGAATATGTAATTAGGTGAAAGTGGCCGTCGACACGTCGCGACTGGCAGTGGCGCTGCACTTGATAAGTCTTAGTCGGGTGGTTACCGTATAACTGGAACAGCCGATCGTTTGCTGAGACGATCAAAAGGTGTCAAGTGCGCCTCCGATTAAAGTAGTAAAGTAAACTATGCATAACTAATAGACGGGGCCCAGAACGTCGTTTCAGGCCCAAACGACACTCTGAGCCCCGTCAAGTTCTGTGTGGGCGCAGGGCTGTCATGATTCAATTATGGCAACAATACAAAGGTCAAGATGAAACGTTGTGAATAAATTATTGAATATTTACATTGCAGTAAGCGTCATCTCATTTTAATAGGGGATGTCATTCTTGAAGGGCTAATTTTAACATCATTATTTAGACTTGAGGGTAATTAGGCCTAGTGATTATTTTTGGATTGCATTAAACGGGAGGAGAAAGCCAAAGTAATAAAATTATAGCAGATTTTACCAAAAAATTACAAGTCAATATTCTTAAGAGGACATGTATTGTACATTTGATGGCCAATTTTGTGATCGACCGATAGAGAATATTTAACGGATGCCAATGACAAAGTGATGAAAGCATCGCAGACAAAATGCTTCAAAAGTTTCCATCGATTGCAGTCTATTATTTATTTATTATATTTAACTTTGATTACGTAAGTCATTATTCATAGAACCCAAAATCGTTAAAAACGGCAAATTGTATTATATCAGCATGTCAGACACACCAATGCTTTGTTCTGATTGCATTAGAGGTCTTGCTGGCCGTAAAAATCGACCAGAGTTTTCACTATGCATCAGTACAACCCCATGATGTTTTCAATAAACTCTCTAAGCCAGTGATAAAAACTTCACGCGCAGTTTGTGTGTTTTTGCAAGATTAAAGGCATTTGGAATTAGAAACATGACAAAAGAGACAACATTTGTAAAAAACAAGTCGAACGATAGATTAGTACTAGGCACGTTCAATGTACATGGAGACACCTTTAAGGCTTTCACAGGCGTGTAACGATGTTCAATGGTTTTGTAAACTATACGTTCACGAATTCTAACGACCACGTTTTGCCAGGGTTAAGTCGGAATTTTTGCTTTTTCTAACACTCGAAATAATAATTTACGACTTGTTGATAGTACCTGTTATTTCAATCTCCCATTCCTACATAGCCAAAATCAAGACATTGCGCAAGATTGTGACTCCAGTGATAAAATTATATAAAAGGATCAACGTTACAGACGTCTGTACAAACAAATATTGGGATGTTTTTGCTGATATGACAGAGCACGCAACATTCTACCAGACGGATTGGTAGCGTCAGTAGACGACATGATAAAGTACAATTAGATCTGCGAGATTCTCTCTATTAATCTGTGGGCCGACCCGGTCTATCGTTTCAAAAATGTTTTATTATTGAGAGAACTTTTTTATCAACTCCATTCATAAATCCTAGCTTAGGAGCTACAGAAAAGTCAATTTTCAATCCCGTTTGCTGGGGCGTTGCGCTAAATTTGACCGAAAAGTCTCAAAAAACGAAGCAGATGCAAATAGGGGTAAAAGGTCAGGAGCTTTGTTCCCGATAGTAACAAACGTTCTCATTGGCGGCTGCGGCAACATTCCCTGCACATGGTCCAATCAAACAATGCGTTATATAGTCGCACAAAATGGCCGCCCCTGTTGATATGCAGTGTGTATGCCACGTCGTGAAGACGAAAAGAAAGGAGCCTATTTGTTCCTTCACAGATAAATCATGGGCTAAATTGCTTCAATGTACTGAAGTATGGAAGGATTCTGATGGTTTGGAGCACGCAATAGCGTTGCAGGTAAGCGCTGAATGCCGAGATCGGGCGGGATTTCACCGTGTATGCTATCAGTGTTTCACAGATAAACACCGGCTTACTCAGGCACGGACACGCAAAGAGAAAGGTACTCTGCGAAAAACGCTTTTAACAAGCAAATCAAGTGAGCGACGGAACTTGATAACGATGGTCAATGCCATGTTTCTCCTAAAAAGCGACACCTTCGATTCAACCCTACTTCCACCTCCATATCGGCAACAAAACGCCGAATATACATTTGTTACCACCGATATGCATTTTGTGCAGACGTCGGAAACAAAGACGTGATCCGATAACAAGAAAGAAGTTAACTGAAAAACTTACTTCATGTGAAACTGACGGACGTACATTATTAAAGCCGCCAATATAGGAAAGATGAGAAACTTTTGATTCAACTCAGAGGTCAAGACTTAGTGAGTATTGAAGTGAAGTATCATAGATCATATTACAAAAGTTATACCAGATGCGTAACGAACACGTATCAGAAAAAACAGAGGAAGACAGCAGTATCATGTACGCGCCATCCTTTAGAAACTTTGCGATGAAGTTATACAGAAGAGAATCATTGAGGACAGGGAGTGCATTTCAATGGACGTGATGAGAAATATGTTTATTTAAATGATCAATGAAAATATAAAACTCGTCACTGAAAAGAAGACTGCAAACAAGGTTTGGTGAAAAACTTTGTGTTTATTCGACCTAATTATCGGCAATGCGAAGTACTGATGGCAACAAGGGAAGATTCTGCTGCAGATTTTCATATCTTGAATATTACCAATACAGATTCTGAAAGTGAAGAGAGTGGAAATGAAATGGATCACAGTCGATGACAACAAGCTATGATAACAGCCAAGATGAAAGGCTTGAGATGATTCACACTGCAATGAATATTCGAGGTATTCTTGATGAAACTGAAGGCGTTAATAACTGGCCTCCAAGGGAAGAAGACCTTACAATACAGCAAAGTAGAAGTATTGTGCCAACAAAGCTGTTCAATTTCCTAGCTTGTGTACTGGCACATCCCAGGACTTTCTTACAAGTGAACATGTGGATGTCCAAGCAGATGTAGAAAAAAAAATTGTTATCGATATGTCATGATTTAATATTCTTGTCATCTCGAGGACGGAAAGTCACCCCAAAACACTTGTCTCTTGGTATGGCAGTGCGTCACATGACAGGGTCTTCATCTTTGATAGGATTGCTGAATGGTTTGGGCCACTGTATTTCACATTCATCGGTTTTAGAGCATGACACAGCACTGGCTCTTCAACAACTTCACAGTGATGGTTTGCCACCAGGATTTTGTCAAGAAGTGTTTACCACCTTAGTTTGGGACAATAATGATTTTGGTGAAGAAACTCTAAGTGGTAAGTAGACTCAGATACACATACTGTAGTTAGCTTTTTATTTTAAAGGTTTTGATTTTATGACAAGACACCATGGAAAAAAAACAATAAAAAATGACTTTGAAAGTATTGATGTCCTGTTACTTTTTGTAGTTTTACTACAGGGAGATAATTGCACACTTATATTGTAATTTTTTACAATATTTTTTTTCATTTATTGTAGGAAAAGGTACAACTCACAACACCAATGGAATCATAATTCAAAGGAACACTGGAGATGAAGCTAGTACTGCTGTCAACCTTTCAACTGCAGTTGCCATTACAAAGTCAAAGCAAAGGACACTTACTGCTCCACCAAGCAACATTATTGAGTACCATGGTAAACCCCGCCATGGCCCTGCACCGTCAGGTTGTACATTGTGAAAAACACAATAATCATCACAGTCACCATGTATCATGATGTAATGGTCTTATATTACAGTTGTAAGTACTTTAAGTGCACACTCATAAATGAAATGTTGAAATGAGACAATGACAAAGACAAATTAAAGCTGCAAGCAGCGTTTGCGGGGCCCAAGCGGATAACATGGTTGAAAGATCTTGCACTAATGATATTATGTGCAAAATTCGATCTTGGAAAAGTATGATTTTGAACATCATCTCATAGTTACTGTACGTGTCAGTGGGAATTGCATGTTTTACGTAAAATCCAATATGGCGGCGAAATATGAAGGATGTAGCACTTGTGGTTACTGAGTTATGGACATATACTCATATTCAAGGTCAAAGGTCATCGAGGTCACGTGACATTTTGTCAAAAAAATTGTAATGCTTAGTTATCCCTATATACCAAAAATCAGACCTCTAGCTCTATTGGCTGGCTCAGAATTAGATATGCGCATAATTAATGAGGTACAGGATGTGGTGTCATAAGGTCTCCCATCATACCAAATATGAAGGCTGTAGCACTTGTGGGTACTGAGTTATTGACATATACGTATATTCAAGGTCAAAGGTCATCGAGGTCACGTGATATTTTGTCAAAAAAATTGTATTGCTAAGTTATCCCTATATACCAAAAATCAGACCTCTAGCTCTATTGGCTGGTTCAGAATTAGATATGCGCATAATTAATGAGGTACAGGATGTGGTGTCATAAGGTCTTCCATCATACCAAATATGAAGGGTGTAGCACTTGTGGGTACTGAGTTATTGACATATACGTATATTCAAGGTCAAAGGTCATCGAGGTCACGTGATATTTTGTCAAAAAAATTGTATTGCTAAGTTATCCCTATATACCAAAAATTAGACTTCTAGCTCTATTGGCTGGTTCAGAATTAGATATGCGCATAATTAATGAGGTACAGGATGTGGTGTCATAAGGTCTTCCATCATACCAAATATGAAGGCTGTAGCACTTGTGGTTACTGAGTTATGGACATATACGTATATTCAAGGTCAAAAAGGTCATCGAGGTCAAAAAAATTTTATTGCTAAGTTATCCCTATATACCAAAAATCAGACCTCTAGCTCTATTGGCTGGCTCAGAATTAGATATGCGCATAATTAATGAGGTACAGGATGTGGTGTCATAAGGTCTCCCATCATACCAAATATGAAGGCTGTAGCACTTGTGGTTACTGAGTTATTGACATATACGTATATTCAAGGTCAAAGGTCATCGAGGTCACGTGACATTATGTCAAAAAAATTGTATTGCTAAGTTATCCCTATATACCAAAAATTAGACCTCTAGCTCTATTGGCTGGCTCAGAATTAGATATGCGCATAATTAATGAGGTACAGGATGTGGTGTCATAAGGTCTCCCATCATACCAAATATGAAGGGTGTAGCACTTGTGGTTACTGAGTTATGGACATATACGTACATTCAAGGTCAAAGGTCATCGAGGTCACGTGACATTATGTCAAAAAAATTGTATTGCTAAGTTATCCCTATATACCAAAAATCAGACCTTAAGCTCTATTGGCTGGCTGAGAATTAGATATGCACATAATTAATGAGGTACAGGATGTGGTGTCATAAGGTCTCCCATCATACCAAATATGAAGGGTGTAGCACTTGTGGTTACTGAGTTATGGACATATACTCATATTTAAGGGCAAAGGTCATCGAGGTCACGTGATATTTTGTCAAGAAAATTGTAATGCTAAGTTATCCCTATATACCAAAAATCAGACCTCTAGCTCTATTTGCTGGCTCAGAATTAGATATGCGCATAATT
Source organism: Ptychodera flava (assembly GCF_041260155.1). Classification (NCBI taxonomy): domain Eukaryota; kingdom Metazoa; phylum Hemichordata; class Enteropneusta; family Ptychoderidae; genus Ptychodera; species Ptychodera flava. Next base: position 32,908,253 of record NC_091938.1, read on the forward strand.
AATGAGGTACAGGATGTGGTGTCATAAGGTCTTCCATCATACCAAATATGAAGGGTGTAGCACTTGTGGGTACTGAGTTATTGACATATACGTATATTCAAGGTCAAAGGTCATCGAGGTCACGTGATATTTTGTCAAAAAAATTGTATTGCTAAGTTACCCTATATACCAAAAATTAGACTTCTAGCTCTATTGGCTGGTTCAGAATTAGATATGCGCATAATTAATGAGGTACAGGATGTGGTGTCATAAGGTCTTCCATCATACCAATTTGAGGGTGTAGCACTTGTGGTTACTGAGTTATGGACATATACGTATATTCAAGGTCAAAAAGGTCATCGAGGTCACGTGATATTTTGTCAAAAAAATTTTATTGCTAAGTTATCCCTATATACCAAAAATCAGACCTCTAGCTCTATTGGCTGGCTCAGAATTAGATATGCGCATAATTAATGAGGTACAGGATGTAGTGTCATAAGGTCTCCCATCATACCAAATATGAAGGCTGTAGCACTTGTGGTTACTGAGTTATTGACATATACGTATATTCAAGGTCAAAGGTCATCGAGGTCACGTGATATTTGTCAAAAAAATTGTATTGCTAAGTTATCCCTATATACCAAAAATCAGACCTCTAGCTCTATTGGCTGGCTCAGAATTAGATATGCGCATAATTAATGAGGAACAGGATGTGGTGTCATAAGGTCTCCCATCATACCAAATATGAAGGCTGTAGCACTTGTGGTTACTGAGTTATGGACATATACGTATATTCAAGGTCAAAGGTCATCGAGGTCACGTGACATTATGTCAAAAAAATTGTATTGCTAAGTTATCCCCATATACCAAAAATCAGACCTTAAGCTCTATTGGCTGGCTGAGAATTAGATATGCGCATAATTAATGAGGTACAGGATGTGGTGTCATAAGGTCTCCCATCATACCAAATATGAAGGGTGTAGCACTTGTGGTTACTGAGTTTTGGACATATACTCATATTTAAGGGCAAAGGTCATCGAGGTCACGTGATATTTTGTCAAGAAAATTGTAATGCTAAGTTATCCCTATATACCAAAAATCAGACCTCTAGCTCTATTGGCTGGCTCAGAATTAGATATGCGCATAATTAATGAGGTACAGGATGTGGTGTCATAAGGTCTCCCATCATACCAAATATGAAGGGTGTAGCACTTGTGGTTACTGAGTTATTGACATATACGTATATTCAAGGTCAAAGGTCATCGAGGTCACGTGACATTTTGTCAAAAAAATTGTATTGCTAAGTTATCCCTATATACCAAAAATCAGACCTCTAGCTCTATTGGCTGGCTCAGAATTAGATATGCGCATAATTAATGAGGTACAGGATGTGGTGTCATAAGGTCTCCCATCATACCAAATATGAAGGCTGTAGCACTTGTGGTTACTGAGTTATTGACATATACGTATATTCAAGGTCAAAGGTCATCGAGGTCACGTGATATTTTGTCAAAAAAATTGTATTGCTAAGTTATCTCTATATACCAAAAATCAGACCTTTAGCTCTATTGGCTGGCTGAGAATTAGATATGCACATAATTAATGAGGTACAGGATGTGGTGTCATAAGGTCTCCCGTCATACCAAATATGAAGGGTGTAGCACTTGTGGTTACTGAGTTATGGACATATACGTATATTCAAGGTCAAAGGTCATCGAGGTCACGTGATATTTTGTCAAAAAATTGTAATGCTAAGTTATACCTATATACCAAAAATCAGACCTCTAGCTCTATTGGCTTGCCCAGAATTAGATATGCGCATAATTAATGAGGTACAGGATGTGGTGTCATAAGGTCTCCCATCCTACCAAATATGAAGGATGTAGCACTTGTAGTTCCTAAGTTATGGACGTATATGTATATTTGAGGTCAAAGGTCATCAAAGTCATGTGACATTTTGTTAAAAAAATTGTTTTTCGTAGTTATCCCTGTATACCAAAAATCTGACCTCTTGCTCCATTAGATTGCCCAGAATTAGATATGACTCTTACATAGGCCAGAATAAGCCATTTGTATAGCGTAGCTGCAGAGGTATAGGGGAGGTCAAAGGTCATTGAAAAATCAGAAAAATAATACTTTAAAAATTTTCTTCTCAAAAACTGCCTGGTTAATTTCCTTGAAATTTATTATATAGCATCTAGTAAGTATGGCCTATAAAGTTTGCGAAAAGATTTTGTGTTAGTTCTGGAGAAGAAGATTTTTAATGATTAAATTGCGATTTTCGTAAAATCCAAGATGGCGGCCAAATCATGTGACCAATCCAAATGTCTTTCGCAAACTTAAAAGAGATCACTCTAAGGATGGCATGAGTAAAATTTCAGTGAAATCGGTGTGTTTGTTCTGGAGAAGAAGATTTTTAATGATTAAATTGCGATTTTCGTAAAATCCAAGATGGCGGCCAAATCATGTGACCGATCCAAACGTCTTTCGCAAACTTGAAAGAGATCACTCTAAGGACAACATGAGGAAAATTTCAGTCAAATCGGTGTTTTGGTTCTGGAAAAGAAGATTTTTAATGATTAAATTGCGATTTTCGTAAAATCCAAGATGGCGGCCAAATCACGTGACCGATCCAAACGTCTCTCGCAAACTTGAAAGAGATCACTCTAAGGATGACATGAGTAAAATTTCAGTTAAATCGGTGTGTTGGTTCTGGAGAAGAAGATTTTTAATGATTAAATTGCGATTTTCGTAAAATCCAAGATGGCGGCCAAATCACGTGACCGATCCAAACGTCTCTCGCAAACTTGAAAGAGATCACTCTAAGGATGACATGAGTAAAATTTCAGTTAAATCGGTGTGTTGGTTCTAGAGAAGAAGATTTTTAATGATTAAATTGCGATTTTCGTAAAATCCAAGATGGCGGCCAAATCACGTGACCGATCCAAACGTCTTTCGCAAACTTGAAAGAGATCACTCTAAGGATGACATGAGTAAAATTTCAGCTAAATCTGTATGTTGGTTCTGGAGAAGAAGATTTTTAAAATTAAATCGGTATTTTTCGAAAATCCAATATGGCCGCCAGGTCGCGCGACTATTCAAAATTTCTATACCCAGGTGCACGAGATCTCATAGGTACCTATTAGCCCTGCAAGTTTTAGAAGTTTGCGGTAAGCGGTGTTTGAGTTCTAGGTCGACAAAAAAGAGCGGAAGAAGAAGAAGAAGAAGAAGAAGAAGAAGAAGAAGAAGAAGAAGAAGAAGAAGAAGAAAGTTGAACTCCTATAAAACCAATAGGGGCCCAGCCGGTTGGCTTGGGCCCCTAATAAAGCTGTTGTTGCTCATCATCTTCAGAAAACATTTGAAGAAGCTGTTGCTGTCCTCCGGTTTTAAGGAAAGATTATCATTATGGTTGATGCTCTGGCGATGATAAATATAGAAAGTAAAATACCGGCTTTGTTTGGAGAATTTGCATTCAGCATATTTTACCAGTTGAGAGCAATTGCTGACAAATATGGTGCTACGAGAATTTACTTTGTTATTGCTCCGTACAGAGAACAGTCTATAAAAGAAACACAGAGACAACCTAGGGCGACCACAGGTACTCCTACCGAATTTCGGATCACAAGACTAACTCTAAATATGCCAGAGAAATTCAAAAAGTATCTTGACTGTGGTAAGAATAAGGAATCTCTCCTACTCTGAATCATGGAAAGAATATGAATCAGAGTGCCTGCAGGGTATCACCATGTATGTTACCAATGGCGAGTTATGCTACAGGTTGCAATCTGCAGATGGTGTCATGGATATAACTGAAATACCAGAATTGTATTGTGACCATGAAGAGGCTGACACAAGACTACTACTCCATGCTCAACATGCATCATACATTGGGGAGGCAGACAACATTATCATTCGCAGTCCTGATACATATGTCTTGATGTTAGCTGTGAGTTGTGCTCATCAATTACAGGGCCAGCTGTTCCTTCGTCAAACCAGCACAAATGGTAAAATACTGCATGTGAACAAAATATCAGAGTCTTTGGGAGACAAGACTGCCCTGGATCTCCTCAGCCTTCATGTGTTCTCTGGCTGTGATAGCGTGAGTGCTTTCAAAGGCAAAGGCACGAAGAAGATGATAAAACTGCTGCTGGGAAGTGCTACCTACACTGGTACATTCCACGAGTTCAGGAATGTCTTGGACATTGTCTGATACTCTGATGACACAAAAAGAGTCCTTTATCTGTGATTTGTATGGACAAAGCCGATGCAGTAATGTGAATGAAGCAAGATACAATTGCTTTCGTCTTGGCCTACAAAGTGATGGTGCCCTCCCTCCAAACAAACACAGCGTGAAAACTACCAAACAGCAATCTACAGGCGATGTTTGCAAGCCAAAATGGATGCACCAAGCCCACATGGACATGGATGGATAGTGCAAGACTCAGATGTATCAATCCAGTGGATGAACTTCCCCCTGCACCAGATTCTATCATCATGATCAATTTTGTAAGCTGTATAATGCAAGAAGTCTGGATGCTCATCAAGATGTTCGTGTAGAGAAGTGGAATTGTTTTGCACAGAGCTGTGTCAGTGTGTTTCCTGTACAAACACAACAAACATTGATGAAAGTGAACTGGGAATGAAGAGAGTGATAGCTTCTCAGACATAGAAAGTGACATTGAATGAACTAATTAACTGTATGGGAGACAAAATAGAATGCTCAGTCATAGTGATAATAAATTGGACGATACTTGCTAATGACAGAGAAATATGAGGAATATATCTGTGTCTTTTAGATGCAGGAAATTTCAAATTTCAAATTTTTCAGCCTATCGAAATGTATTTCTGCTGATTGATGCATTCACAAAAACAGAGAGAATAAAAACCTGTTAAAAGTCTAACAAATGTGGTCATTTCTCCTTCACAAATTTTCATACTTCCATTTTATTTTGATCATATACTCTGAAAGAGTTTAACACATATTGGTTGAAATTATAGAATGGTATATCTTAAGATTTCTCCATATTTGGTAAATATGAATACTTTTGCTCACAAAAAAAAAACACTAATCAGTTTTTTTCAAGAATGAATAACAAAACACATAACACCTTTTCATATCGGATCAGTAACCATTTCACTAAAATCATTTCAAATGCCCTTTAGGTATATCTTCCAATTTTAGTGAAAAAGCTTAAAAACTGCAGTTTTGGTTAAAATATACATTTTAGACATTTCCAATAAATGAATGTGATGTCATGTCATGAAAGGGGAGATGTTTCAATGTTTTTCACTGAAAGTAAAGTATTAAACCATTTGAAATGCCCTTTTAGTATGTCTTCAATTTTAGTGAAAAAAGCTTAAAAACTGCGGTTTTGGTTAAAATATAATTTTAGACATTTCCAATAAATGAATGTGGATGTCATGTCATGAAAAGGGAGATGTTTCAATGTTTTTTTCACTGAAAGTAAACCATTAAACATCGCCTCACTCTTTACTTGAAAAAAAATGCAAATTTACGGTTTTTTGTGTAAAAACAGCTTTTTGTGGTTTTTTAATAAAAAAATTGGTTTTAATTATTGTCATTGATTTCATCAGTAAACTTTGCAATAAATATCATTAACAGAGCAACAACATACATTTCTCCGTTTTTACTGAAAATATCAAGAAAAATGAGCTTTTTGGTCAAAAACTCTAGTTATTGCTCCAGATCTTGCAATTGAAGCATGTGATTCCATACAAGCATGTTGTCAACTGTCATTTCCCATAATATCAATATGCCCTAATACCCTGACATAAAAAATTAACTTCAAGAGCCTTTTCAAGGTTTGGCCCACAGACTATATTTATTAGTTGTCCATGGCTTACGAGTATCGTAGTGGTGAAGGCTTCAGTGTTGATGAGATCATAGGGAATTATTTGCCAAATAACGACACTCCAAATGAATTAACAAACTATTTTTCTCCATGGGTATTTGACAAAAGAGAGCCAATTATATGACAATGAGTGACTTAATAGCCGTCTTTTGTTCCATGCAATTAATCCACTGAAAACGCTGCAAGGTATTTGTAAATTATGTATTTTTAAAAATAAAACATACCTTCATAACACTCATCCGCACGCGAAACAGAGTGGGTCGCGATCGGATGGTGACTTTTTACATTTAATACACCTTTACACGGTGCCAAAATAAAGAATCGATATTTAATTCAACGACGATCTAAGCTCATCATGAACTGTGTATATATTCTCACAAATTTAGGGAGGAAGAATTAACATTTCCTTTAGCCCATCTTATAACATTACCTTGTGTGTGTATGTCCTAATACACTGGAAGAAAAAAGTTGAGTTACATTGGAATGGTGATTACACACTCGACAAGGCGCCATTGTTCAGCCTACAACTGCGGCGTAATACATCATACATCGGAATACAATGATAATGAAAATAAGCGTGTCTCAGTATACCGTCTGTGTGCCTTTGAATATGAAGACACAAGAATGCGACAGTTTGCAAGAAATATTGACATCCATCAGCCGTATTCTTGAATATATGGTAACAAAACTGAAAATGGCTTTGTGAAAGCCATTAAGAAGCATGGCAAAGAAGCACAAAAAACAAATTTATATTGGTATTTATCAGTGACTCGGTAAAGGCTTTTATGTCATTCTATCAACGGTAAATTTTGCCATCAGAAGCTGTTGTTATGACCACCATGGCATTTTGGGGGAAGGCGATGCTCATACATGCACTATCGGGATGTCTAGGTCTCCACGCAGAGGTACAGATAAAATAATTATACCTAAAGTTACTTATTTGGGCAGTTAAAACTGGAGTGGCCGGTATATGGTTTGCTATTTTATTGTTTTGCTGTTGTTTTAACATACTAAGTCATGGTACAAGATCATGTACAAATTCTCAAAAACATAGGGGTGCCAATATCTGAGACGCAAAGTGAGCGTTTGACATAATTCAGTATCGCTTCATAAAGTTTCATTTTAAGGCTGAAAGCATATTACTTTGCTGTCACTTTCAAAGGTCAAGTTCACCATATAAAACCTTTAGTCGAACTAGAAAACTAATTTTTTGCATTTTACAAAACGTATATATCGACCAATATTTCTAGGCTTTTTTTTCCTAAATCCGTTTGCTAAATAGTTATATTATCTATATATATATATATATATATATATATATATATATATATATATATATATATATATATATATATATATATATATATATAATATATATATATATATATTCCTTTTTCAGTCTTTTCAGTTGGGCCACGCTGTTTTCGAACAGATACTCAATCTTTTGGCCAGTGCCATCAGTAGTTAACAAAGCAGCATTCTTAATAACCCCATAGAATTGATCGTTATTTTGACCTTGTCTCCTATGATTATCTAACACGTTCAATTACCGACAATAATATTCGAGCCCCACTTGCAAGACTTAGAATTTTTCAACATAACATGACGTATGCAGTTACTAAACATTGAACTCTAAGAAACGAGAATCCAGAAGTTTATTCAGTACGGAATCGTATTCTTATTTACTAAATTAATTTTACAAACTCTAGTGTCATATTTATTTTAGTGTTATATTTATATGTTTGTGTTTCTGATTGACACTGTATATATTCTATTACAATTACCACTCATTTGCTCACACCTGTCGTGTCTTATACAGACATGTACAGACATGTTTTGTACGCACGACGATTGCTTGTTATACTTGTTTTCTTTGAGATTGGGGCCATGGACTAGATTAGTCTCTATGGACTATTTCCATGGTCCTTACCAGAATAAAAAAAAAACATTATAACGGGTATACTTTGACATTTGTTTTTGTGTTGTAGTTGTTTTTTATTTCTGGTGAAATAAATTTGATGATTTATGATTGATCATATATATATATATATATATATATATATATATATATATATATATATATATATATATATATATATATATATATATATATATATATATATATATATATATATATACTTTTCTTCAGTCTTTGCTCAGGTGGGGTCACGCTGTTTTCGATCAGATATTCAAATCTTTCGGCCAGTGCCATGAATTAACAAAGCATTGTTAGTAACATTTCTCTACATATATTTATCAATGTGACAATATTGTACACTATTGAAGGCATGACTCCTATAATGGTAGAGGTGTCAGTGTTGAAGAAACAACAAAAGTTATACCGGAAGGAGATCAGAAGCAGGAGAGATGAAAAAACTTTGCGAAAGAAGTTGATTGGTGTTGACCTCTTCTGAAAACGGCGCACACACCAGAAACATCGAGGGAAATGCAAAAAAAAGCTTAAAAGCAATAACACTCGGGGAGCAAAAGTCGTGTTCAGCACATTGCGCAACTAATTTTGTATCGGCGATTCTGAACGAGAATTAACTTTACCTTTAACCTTTACCCCCCGCATATCCTCTGTAATGATACAATTCGTCCCGAGAAACAATGGAATTGGGTTAAACCATAGTGGTGAAAAGGTCATGCCAGAAAATCTCAGAGAGTTTGACCGGTTGACCTCGCTGTTAATTTTATGCAGGAAATTACAATAACAATGCTTGGTCCAATGACGCAGTGCCTTGAGGCTGGGATCGCCAGTGGTATAGGGGAGGAGTACCTTCCCGATGGTGAAAAGTGGTGCAGATTACCGTCGCCTAGGTGACTGGCGTATACGCATGCCAAAAGACACCTATGGTTGATTTCCTGTTGACCAGTCGAATGGTAGAGTTGCAAATACCTGGACTGAACCATTTGGTTTTTTGTGGGTGTCGGTGGTACTTTGACAATAAAAGTAAAGATGCACAGATATTGAGTTTATTGTCTTGTTTATGAGCGGCCAGTATTTCCAACAGCATGAATTACGTGCATTTGTCCTAGAAGAAATAAATAATTTCGAATAAAACATCGCGAATGTAACCACATTCCCTAAGCTTGACGTACACTTAAGTGCCCCAAAGAACCATGGAATCACCAGACTTTCGATCGAAGAGATGAGTTTTGCCAAACCGCGTATACAGAAAAAGTGGCAGATGACTTTATTTTTAGAATCATAGACAGTATAGCGAGATGTAAAAAATGTGAAATGAAGAGGCTCTCCACGTAACTATCCTAAATGTTTTTGTGTAGAGTTTGTGTTTGATTCGTTTCGAAAATGTGTTCCTACATTCTTATCTGATTGTGTGTGTTAATAAAAATGTTTGTTTCGCTTTGGATATTTGTAGAGAAGTTTGGATTAGTGTGTACGGTAATGTTTTGTTTGTGTGGGGAAAGCTTATGGCGAGACGCAGCCGGACCTATGTTGTTACAAAAGTTGATAAAGTCGCCCTTTGACGCTCGCGTTTCGAAACCCGAGTGTGGTTTCTCATCAGTCGCAGTGTTGATTCATTCCTTAGTTTGTGTATGTGAAAATTTATTTTAATGCATTTTAGTGGTCTTGGTTTTCGATAAGCGAGGCAAGTATTTGGTCACGTTGTGAGTCCGTTTGGTGGTTCGGTTTGTTTGTTCTATGTTTCTTTACTTCGGTAAATTTTGTTTTGACTGGTGTGTCTTTTAGATTTTTGCGGAGGTTTGTGAATTTTTAGGCAATAAGTACCACTGCGGGGTACGGATTTTATGTTTATTGGATCAAGATACTTACAAGTATCCTGGTTGATGTGCTTGTTCTCGTACATTTTGATTAATAGTTCGTTTACTTTGTTTACTGTTTGTTCTGGCTTGTTGTGTATAATACTGAGTGTTGCGTAATTGCCTTTCGCATTCGAGTACGTAATTGTTTGTGTTGACAATGACGAAAACCCGACCCTTGTCGAAGGTTTTTTTTTTCCGAAATTTGTCTATTGTTTTCAAGCTGGTTTATCGCGATTCTTTTAGCGCGCGACATGTTTTGTTTCCTGTTTGAAATGGTATCTCTAGAAGTGCGAGTTTAGCAGCTTCAGATAGCTTTCAAGGTTTTGTTTTTTGTTGTTCGTGGAGCCAATTTGACTTTTCTTTGAATGGTTGTTGTTGCGATTGTTTGTGTCTCACGACGTAGCGTAGTCATATTTTACGACTTTATTTGTTGAAATCCTGAGGTGGTTTTATTCTGTTTGGTTTTGTTGGTGTCCGAATGAATTTTAAGGCTTTTGCCTGGTACTATTTTACGGAGTTTCATAGTTTGAGCGATGATAGGTTGTTGTTGAATTTCATGTTGCTGTCGGCTTTTCTTTGGAAATAGCTGATTTATTTCCACTGCCATTTTTTCTGTTACGTTACGGTGATTGTTTATTTTGTATTTAATGTTGTGTTACAGTTGTTTGTTATGTGTACGATTTTTGTTTGTGTGTTCTATGTAATTTTATGTTTTTTTAGTAGTTCTCTTTTTGGAGTATTTGGTGGCCCTGAAAAGGGCCGCATGGTATGGGTTTTTGTTAGCGCTTGGCGCGTTTGTTTTGGCGATAAGCCTAGCTTTTTTATGCTTCTTTTCGCCGATTCGATGTGCTTGGTGAGTAGGTGTTTGCCGCCTTCTTGTCACTGTGTGTGCGTACATGGACGGTCTGCATAGCCCTTGAATGTGGTCTCGATTTTACAATCAAACTTACAATTTAGGAGTATATATCAAAACTGATAAATGATTTATGTTTTCACATGGGTTCACAAAATTTTACGGCTCGGACTATGATTTTACAAGTTTCTATAAAAAGTATAAGGCGCGGGGTATTATATATTGACTGATTACTGTAGCTATGATAGGCTACATTCAGGACGGGCAGTAATTAGTAGGCAAAACAGGTGGTTTTCACCGTGGGCAGAACTCGGTGCAATGATACTGAGCATTAATAGTAAGCTTGTCACCTTGAAGGTAATGCTGTAGGTGAAACAAGGACTCTCAAACGCACGATGGTACAAACAACACCACAAGTGAAACGTACACATAGAAATACACGCGTTCCTACGTTGTGCCCACCCGGGCCACGCGATTAAAATATGACTGATAATGCTGGATAGTGTTAATTGGGTCGGTAAACAGTCAATTAATAGTTTTATTGACTACCTGGGTGATTGGCAGGTCGTGTCTAACGACGCATATGCAAAGCAGGCCAAAAGACAAAAGCCCCCAAAGTTATTGACAGCTGGCCAGGGGTCACCATGAATTCACTACGCAGAAACTGCGTAGTCAAGCCCTTCTTAACCGGTCAAACTCTCTTGGCATTTTCCCTCATGGTAAAAGCATGACAATTCTTCAGGCTATTCACCGAACCAGAGAACGTCAGTCTAGCTTTTGGGAATTAAAAGAGGAGAAGAAAAGACATGATGCGCTTCATTCACAACCTTAACACTGAAATGATAAAACATAACAAAGCCGGTGTCACGTCGAATTGTCATTATGTTGATGAGTCATGGGATCAATGGTTTTGACTGTTATCCTTTCCATCAGTAATTATAATTGGTTATATGTATAATGCAATTCATCAGTATAGGAACACACGGGCGTGTCTTCATAGCCATCTCTATCTGTTGATGATTGTCTTCAACGTATTGGAATGTGATCATTTTCTCAAACATATAATGATCAGGTAATAGCCCAAATATAAGAAGTTTGAATTTATATTTCGTTTCTGAATGCCATTGGGCTTAATTTAAAAAATATGGACCTGAAAAAGGTTTTTAAAAACTTGTGTTCTTAGCAATACAAGGATAGACGCACTTCCAGAAAAGTATGCCTCGAGCCTTACCAACTTAGTTATATTATAGCTCGATCAAACAAACTTGAGAAATCTTCCTCCACAAATATGTAGAAGGGGAATGGAAGAAATGAAACAAGCGCAACAGCATCAAGGGACCGAAAGAGGGCGACAACCATCGTCCTTGTCTGCAGGTCAGATAAGCCATGTTCGATCGCCTACTTCATTTTACGCTTTGCAAGTTGTGATATACCCTTCATAATTCAAATACATGACATCCGATGCAATAAAGTTAGCCAGAGGCTTTTGAAGCTTTGAATGCATCTTCATTGACATTCAATTCAACGTTTGATGCAGTCTTCGGACTGATCGGTACCATTCAAATATCATGCTACCTGACAAACAAACGTCAAATTGGGTTTTATTTACACATTATTTTGTACAAAATATGAAATAGCATTACAAAGAAGCAACAGTCATACAACCGAATAACAGGTGATTTGACGTAGGATATTTGACTTTGATTACCTAAGTCATTTTTCACAGAACCCAAAATCGTTCAAAACGGCAAATTTTATTATATCAGCGCTTCAGACACACCAATGCTTTGCTCTGATTGGCATGAGAGGTCTTGCTGGCCATGGTTACAAAATCGGCCAGAATTTTCACTATGCATCAGTACAATCCAATGATGTTTTCAATAAACCCCTTAAGCCGGTGATAAAAACTTCAGTTTGTTCTGATTTTTGCAAGATTAAATGCATTTGGAATTAGAAACACGACAAAAGTGACCACATTTGTAAAAAACGACGCGAACGATAGATAAGTACTAAGCACGTTCAATGTACATAGAGACACCTTCAAGGCTTTTACAGGCGTGTAGCGATGTTCAATGGTTGTTGTAAACCATACGTTCACGAATTCTAATGACCACTTTTTGCCAGGGTTAAGTCCGAACGTTTGCTTTTTCGAACACTCGAAATAATAATTTACGACTTG